>NW_027362769.1:320949063-321305542 GCF_046119375.1 Phyllobates terribilis
CGACTGGGTCCTGGCTTCCACTATGTTAACCCATGTTATGTCAGTGAGATGTACCGTCCCTGCCCACAAGCACTTGTCCACGTGTCATTGGTTAGGTGGACTTTCCCGGTAACTGCGTTGTTGAGGACATGGCTATTGTTTTGGGACACGTGCTGGTGTAATGCAGGGACGGCACACCGGGAGAAATAGTGTCGGCTGGGGACCGAGTACCGAGGGACGGTCGCCGCCATCAGGTTGCGGAATGCTTCGGTCTCCACGAGCCTAAAAGGCAAATGTTAGAACCCTCCAGTTTGTTTTCTCCATATTGTGTTTTGCGGTCACGTGACCATCTGCCTTTATATTCCAGCTCTGACCTTTTGGCTGTGCTGGACTTCAGTGTTTGACTGTTTCTCTAGCCAGGTGCTTCTGTGCCTTTCTCTGTCAGTTCGTTTTGTCCTTCTGGGACCTCTAGTACTTTTTTTTTGTCTGTTTGTCTTTTTGTGTTCTGCAACAACTTCTCTGTGTAGGAGGTGTCCCATTTTTGTCCCAGTCCTTAGTTCTTTTAGGGACCCTCCCCGTATGCTATAGGTTTTACTGTAGGGACAGTTTTCCATTATCTTTCCTTAGTACTTGTTGCAGATCATAACAGCAACATTTTGCGTGCAAGCGGTCGTGAAATGTGAGAATTTAGTAGTGTGGCCTGTGGGGCGTTGGCTGCGTATTTGCGCTTGTGTTCCAAGGACTGGGGTATGGACAACTGAACACTACGCTGGCACAAGGACGTGGACGTGCTTCCTGATGCTGCTACTTGAGAGTGTGCAACGACAGGTGCAGGGCAGGAGGCATCTTCGCATGCACCATGGACAGGGGATTGGCTTGCATGCACGACAGTTGAAGAATCAATGGTGCCACCCACAGACACTGTTCCTGGACCCTGGGGTTCAGCCCACAAAGTCGGGTGCTTTGCTGCCATGTGCCTGATCATGCTAGTGGTGGTCAGGCTGGTTGTTTTTCCACTCCTGCTGATGCTGGTGACTCGCCCAGGGGGATATATGGGGGAGACTCGGTACCCGGGCCTTTACCTCCTTGGGATGTCACGGTGGTCGGCTGCCGGGCCCGTGCTCTAGGTCACTCTTTTAAACGGGGGGAGGGGAGTTTAGTGTTTTTGTTAATAGTTTGTCTCGTGATGCCACCTGTGGTTTCTGGTAATGGTTACCAGTGCTGCTACAGACCTCCGGGGGTGATGGGATGGCAGCTGGGATGTTTCTGCTCCCCACAGGCAGAGCAGGCCCTCGGGGCAGGGTTGATAGAAGGGATGCAGGTGAGAAATGGCCCGGTCGGGTCAGGGGGAATGACGGACATGCACACAGGGGGATTCGCTTCAGTACCTTTACTGGTATAAAGGCAGGTATGGTCCAGGGTACTTATTAGGAAGGGTGCACTTCTGGAGTGGGTTGTAGGCCTCCTGTTCCGTGTCTCCCTCTCTCTAAGCTTCTGGCCAGCCTGGAACTTGGCTTAGCTTCTATGTTGTGTTGCTCTCTCACCTGACCGCTTGGTAGTAGGACTTTTCTCTGGCCACCACTAACCCTGGACGCTGGGGCCTTCGTGGTTCCTAGTCCTGTTATTGTTGGTAGCTTCAGGATGACCAGGGGTCTGGAAGCCTCCTGGTATCCCGGTTGTCCCTACTGGGTGTAGAGAACCCTGTAGGCGCGGACCCGGTGTCCGGCTTGTGTCTTGGGGTGAGCTTCAGACTCTCCTCTGCCCCCTTAACTCCTCTCTCCTTGCCTTGGCTACACTCGGGGCCCTCAACACACACACAGCAACTCACGTGCTGCTTCTTCACTGGTCTAAGTGCCAGCACACTGTCTTACTGCCTAACTCCACCCTCCGTATATATATCCCTAACAGGGCTCCCTCTGGTGGTATGAGGTGGTAGGGTGGAGGTGTTTGTAATGTAATGAGGGCCTCTTGTGGAGAAGTCCATTCATGCACCCTTTTGGGTCCTGTGGTACCTGTGGTAGCAGGGTGCCACACTGGCCTGGCAGGTGGTGCAAATGGCCTTTTTGGGGTTATCGGCAGAGTCTTTAAAAAACAACCAGACTCGGGAAGACCTAACAGTTGTACTGGCAACTTCCTTCGTGTTGGTTCTACAGGGAACGTTGCCTTCCTTCTGTCTGCGGCCACCACACTGCTTCTTCCAGCCTGTTGGAGTGCTCTGCCTCCCTCCCCCTGTGTGCTGCTCTCCTCACTCTGCATGTCGTCCTCCTGCCAGGTTGGGTCAGCCACTACATCATCCACCACCTCGTCTTCCACTTCCGCACCCTGGTCCTCCTCCTGACTTTCTGGCAATTGTGTCTCATCATCATCCACCTCTTGTGACACTTTCCCACCGTCGCCTTCATGTGACCGTGGCTGCTCAAATATTTGGGCATCGCTACATGCGATCTCCTCTTGCCCTGCTTCAAGTGGACCGGGCGAGAGGCCCGAATCTATAAATGGAAAAGTGAACAGCTCTTCAGAGTGTCCAAGTGTGGGATCAGTTGTCTCCAGGGACTCGGCATGGTGGGAGGAAGGAGGATTAGGGTGAGGAATATGCGGTCCAGACTCACGGCTACTGAGACTTGACCGTGTGGAAGACAGGGTGGTGGTGGTGGCTAATTGACTGGAAGCATTATCCGCTATCCAACCAACAACCTTTTGACACTGCTCTGGGTTCAATAGTGGTGTGCTGCGGTCCCCTAGGAATTGGGACAGGAAGGTTGGGCGAGAAGATATGGGTGTTTGTTGTGGCACAATTTCAGCTTGCCCACGGTCTTGTCCTCGGCCTCTGCATGCACCATCACCATCACGTCCAGTTCCCCGTCCCTTGCCACGTGCCTTGCCCATTTTAAATGGAGGACAGTATCTTGAATGCTTACTACAAATGACTGAGTTTGGAGCGAACTTATATGTGATCCGTGTGATGGAGAAAACAGAGTTTTAAATACCTGGTCTGTAGGTAGTTTGAACAGCAAACTGCAGTGAATTGCTTCACTGACACACTGAAAGAAATTTTTAATGGAGGTCAGAAATGGCAGTATTTTCTGACAACGTATATGTGATCCGTGTGACGGAGAAAACAGAGTTTTAAATAGCTGGATTTCTAGCGCTGTAATATGGAAAGGACCCGGCTGTATTCTGCAGTGCCAACAAGCAAATGGCGCAGAAAAACGCTGTTCTCTGGATTGCTTTTTAAGCAAATAATGAGGATTAAGATTAAAAAAAAAGTATTCATGGCCCCTGAGACCTGGGCCTTTGTAAAGAAATATCTAACAGCAGCAGAAGGCAGAATTGGAATGGAGCTTCTTGTGCTATATGCACTGCAGTCTGCTATATACCCTACCTGCCTGCCTATATACACTGCCTGCCTGATATCTCTGCAGATGGATTAGTCCTCAGAAGAACTGTTTGTTAAGATGGATATGTGTAATGTATGGTTTTTCTCCCTACACTACCTAATACACAAGCAAATCTCTCCCTGACGCAGCAGCAGCTCTCCTTACTCTACCTGATTCCGGAGTGACTGTGACGAGCACAGCGGCGCCAGGTCTGATATGGACCGGATGACGCTGTGCGGCCAGCCAATCACTGTAATGCCACAACTACCATGGCTGCGGCATTACAATGAGTGTCAGGCAATCCCTGCATGTTGATTGGTGCTCTAAAGAGCACCAAACATGCAGGGAGGGGACCCGAGCATCCGCCTGAGCATCTCGCAAGTACTCGGCGAGCTCCGAGCATCTCGAGTACTAAGATGCTCAGGTGAGTACCGAGTACTTGCGAGTATGCTCGCTCATCACTACTAGTGACATTTACATAATAGGCCCAATTCTCTAGCATTAACATGTAAAACTGAGACCTTTAGAGTCTGAGCAGTAGCTCTTGGTTTTATTTTTCATTTTTTTGAGCACTCCACAGTCTGACATTGGGAATTGCGCAGACATTCACTACTGAGAAAATGTTTAGCAGTCTTGATTCTTGAATGGACCTCAAATTGTTTAGAAATGGCCAAATAACCCTACACAGATTTATGGTCAGCAAAAAACCTTTTCTAAAATCATTGCTGATGTCTTTCCTCCATTATGCATATTGTTACATACCTGAAGGCTCCAGGTCAGCAAACTGCCAAAACTTCTGCTTTTATAAAGTAAGGGAGATGGGTCACACTTACTGAAAAACAATCAAGGGCATTATTTGATTACCAGTACCTAGATTCTACTTACCCTCTTAATTCCTATGGAAGCAGTAAGGGTGTACTTAATTTTTAACACACTGCTTTTTCATTTTTGTGTAGTTTTTGTTAAAATTAGGTAAATACAACTTCACACAACGATTACATGACATTACAAATTGCACCATATAATCATTTAAGACCTTCTAAAGAGTAGATGTTTTTTTTGGTTTGTTTTATGTCCTGTTATGTAAAACTGCATAATTTAATGAGGGTGTACTTAGTTTTTCTCATGACTGCATATGGTATGTACATTCTTAATTAGGACATAGCAAAATTAAAGACATAAAGTTAGGCTACTATGTAATGTCTGTTGTTGCAGTAAATGGTCTGACTCACACGGTAGTTTAGAGACTATGAAACAGCTGTACGTTAATGTATACTCTCCACTGCTTTAATCTACTGGGAAATTTAGTTTCGGAAATGCAGCAAGCGCAGCGGTTTCCACAGAATAGTACATTAAGCTTCCTCGCTATTTTTACTGAAGAAGACTCTGTTATTCGCACTTATAGTTTGCTGTTCAAAAAACGCCCTTCTATATAAATGTAGAACAGAATGTACTGACTCATCCTAAAGACTAACAGCCCCCAAAATAAGGAGCCTTCAGTACGCCAAGGTATGAATACTAAAACAATATGATATTTAGTTCACTCTCCAAAATCCATGATCTCAGTATGTCAGAATCATATATAGGGCAAGGTAGAGGTAACATATGTTCTGTAATGTGCAACTGCTGAGTTGGTCCCTTTAAAGGTTACCTGTCCTTTCACATAAAGCCTGTAGAAAAGTGTGGTCATGCTGTCTTCAACCCCCAAAACAAGTTAAAATAGAAGTCTAATATGTTCAGGAACTTCCAGGTTCTCATTCACTGTTTTTTGAGTGAGTGATTCTTCATCAGCATTCTGCCAGCACTATAGGTGCAGGAACCTATTTAACTTCACTTCCCAGCATGTATTGTGCCATAGGATGAAATCACGCCTTTATGTCATATTATGCCAATATGCAGTTTGACAGACAGGAGAGAAGGAAAAGAGAAAAAAAATACCCACCCCCCACTTTTTGTAATCTGCCACAGGGTCTCTACTGCTAGAGATGGATTACACTGGACAACAGTCAGTGGAGAGCTATAAGTGGGCATCACTTTGGGGTGATCATTTGCATGTAAGTCAACCCAATTTTTAAATAAAAGTATTTTCACAATCTTAATAGAAACATTATCTATGAAATTAATAAAACTGTCTGAAGGTATGGGTGACTAATTAGATGTGCACTGTCATAGATGTCATGGTAAAATCTATAAATCTATCTCTTAAGAAGGGACGTGTCACTCTCATATTGTGGATTGAAGCATGGCTTCATTATAATTTTGGAAAGGAACAAGAGGTAGCACTTCATTTGCTTTATGACCTCCTGCTGTGAACAGGTAATTGAAGCGGGTTAGCTGCTGAAGAGCAGATGGAACAACGCACGGGGCAGTCGTCGCAGGCGAGGAACTTTTTTCCGCTCCCTGGCCTGCTACAGAAAAACTGGGTCTGTTGTCAGTTTGTGTGTGTACTGGTTACCATGATGGACCTTTCCCAGCTCTTCTGGTCCGCCACACATTGCACGGCTTCGATTCCCCGCTACTCCGCGAATGGGAAACCACATCAGTCCATAAAAATATACTCAACTTTACTGTGAGTTCCTGTTGTCCACAAAAAGCAGCAGGAGATGCAGACGGCTTTCCTTAAGCTACAGTGCAGTGACATGTCTTCAACAAACATCTTCAGTGGCACAGATGGTGAAATTTGCAGAACAAGTTAAAGGGGCTGTCCGGTCCAAGTCGATAAGTCTGCAGGCACTCTGTGTGACTGCAGACATATGAATCCCAGCAGTGCATGCACTGTGTGCTGCGGGGATTCACCAGTTTCTGAACGGGGACCAGAGGGCATGTATGAGTTATACATACTCCTGGCCAGTGGGCGCAACCTCACTTCCATACACTTGTATCGAGTGTATCCATACACTTGTTTCGTCCTCTAGTTGGCTGTTTCGGTTCCCAGAGACCCTTAGGGACTCTAACACACTTGCTAGACATAAGTCTCCTTCCCAATTCGCCTGATCAGAGTATTCCGCTGCCACCAATGGAGTTCTTCTTCTTAGATGTTTCCGTTCTCTATCTGCTTCTCTCCTGTTTTCTTCCACACACACACACCCAGGTGAAGATCATCTTGACCAGAGGGTGTCCTTCTCCTTTTATTACTAACACTTAACTGACTTCCTATTCTCTAAACTACCCAGAGATGCCCCCTATACTTCTCCCTACTATGGACCAGCCTTACAGTAAAAGGGATATTCCCATCTCCAATATCCCATTCCAACATGAAGTAGGTGTAATAATGATAATATCAGCAAATACCTTTAATTAGAAATGTAGTATAGTTTCTCAGATTAGCCATGTCACTTACCCCATATGCAGGGCACTGCAGTAGCTTAGGTATCCATGGTTACGACCACTAACATCTAACAAACTGTCACTATATGAGTGGTCATAACCATGGATATCTAAGCTACTGCAATACCCTGCACATGGGGTAGACAACACAGCAAATCAGAACTATAGTACATTTCTAATTGGAGATATTTGCTAATATTATTATTATTACACCTACTACTTATTGGATAGGATGTTGGAGATGGGAATACCCCTTTAACTCTGTCTTCCCTATTAACTGGAACTGCAGCCAAGAAGGAGAACTATAAAATACTGTACAATACAACACTTGTAAAAATACATTTCCATACATTGAAATGAAAGTAGTGGAACACCACCCTCACCACTGTCACACTGACAAGAAGTCTAGGGCTCAGTGTATACAAGATGCTGGGGCAGTGTGACTTTTCTTGCCTGGGAAAATAAAGTTTCCTCTCTTCAAAGCCACATTTGGCCAAGAATATCAAACATTTGGGCACCCAAGTCCAGTTTTGAATATTGTAACACATTTATGTAATGCATTAACTTACATCACTGGGTGGCTGCAGCATGAGCTCCAAGTTAATATCAGATAGATGGACAACAATATATATGCCATGTTTCCTATCTATGGAAAGCTAAAATCATGATACAAAATATGGCATTAATATCTCCCGCCTAGGACCTCCAGGTGGGAAGATATCCTGAAAATAGGGGATCCCATAATTTTTGAGACCTTGCCGCATTGAATTGACCAACCCCAATCTGAGGTTATCCAGTGGAGGTATGTGGACCTGACTTTTATCTGATCAATACAGATTTTGACTTACAATCATTGTCAGTCCTGGAAGACATAGTTTGCTGTAGTTCTGTACCATCTTCCTAAAAGGAGAGCTTCCCTATGCTAAGATCTGTGCCATTTACGTGGTACAGGTTTAGCAATTTTTTTGTGTTATTCCTTTATATTTTATGTAATTGTATATATTGTATTGGTTTGTCCCCTTTTGTACAATCTTTTGTATATTTTTATAATCACTGCCTGCTTTTCGGATTAAATATATAAAATTGAATAGCTTTGTTCCTCTTGCTCTATAAACCACATCCCTGAAGACATACGCTACCTGTAACAGGTAGGGACGAAGGGACTAATCCTAAGGAATAACTTTACTGCTGATGATTTTACACCAGTCTGAGGGACCTTGAAAATTGATGCCTGGAGTGCTGTTACTATTTTGGGGAGTTCTGAATTGTGGATTGACTATATTCAGTTATGTACAAAAAGGACATCTAATGGACACCACTCAAGGCACTGTGTGAATCTCAGATGGACTAGAGATTAAGATAAGTTTATTACTATTTCTTATTTGGTCTGACTAGTACACATTTTTACCTATTCCAGTGGGTTGGGACGAAGGGATTAATTATAACCTTATTTGCGGATGACTTTACACCAGTCTGAGGAATCTTATAATATTGATGTCTGGAATATTGTTATTATAGCTTTGGGAAATTTTGTATTTTGGATTGACTACATTTAGTCATTGTACTAAAGGCCAACTAATTGATATCATTTATGGCATTGCTTGAATTCTAGTTTGATTGGGGATGAAAATATTCTTAATATTTTTTTCGGACTCGCTCTGACTGTTACACATTTCTATCTATTCATATTAGTGGGCTATTGTAAATCAAAAACCTTCTATTTGTGCAACTATATCTATTTTTGCCCACTTCCCACTGATATGGTATTTTTTATATTGAGCATGTCATGTATGACATGAATAGTCTACAATTGGTCCATTTATATGTATGTGTGTGGCATCTTTTGACTGTGTAGGGATACCTAGGGAAAGGAGAGGGACAGCCTCCGAGGAGCGGGGACACCATCTGAACCTTAGGGTGAAAAACACTCCCTATTAGGTGCTATCTAGGGTAAGTTTGTCTGAATTAATTGCTAATTTCATATTATATTCTCCTTACATGGTATCCTGTTTTTGAGATATATGTGTAGTTTTTTCTCACTTGTACTATAGAGTACACTTTTAAGGATAATTATTAAAAGTTAATTTTTATTGGGTATTTTTTCTGTCTATGGTTCTCTGGTAAATATATATACCCTATTACCAATTTAGTTTGGTGAATATTTTTCTGGTTTTACAACAGGTGTCCAATTGGCCTGTATAAATAATTGGTGGTGGCAGCTAGTTTTCTTAGGTTATTGCGGAGCTTGGCAGTGACCGTACTGGAGTGTATATATATATTCCAGGCATTGGAATCGAAGGTGTATATACTATGCATTGACTTTTAACTGTCCAATATCCGGCCTAATTGCGAAAGCAGCCATGGCCTCGTCCATCAATTGCGTACTTGTCCTGATGATTGGAGGCAGCCGAGTACTGTTCGTGAGTGACAACTTGGTAACAGCTGGGGGAATATCTGTGGGATCTCCCGGCTGGCTGAAAAATCGGAATCTCAGATCAGGCATCAAACTTCATATCAGTGGGTATGAAAATGGATGAAGGAATGAAGCCTGAAGCTTAGTGCAAATATGTAATTTTTTAGCTAAGGGTACGTTCCCATGATCATGATTGGTGATTTTTTGATGTTGCCCATTTTCTGCAGTATTTCAGCACATATTAGCTAAATTGGTTATTTATGGCACTGCATTTTGTCTCATTGTTATGTCATGTTTTAAATAAAATACTTTATTTTTGATACTTTATGGTATTAGACTTTGATAAAACTTTATTGATGCAGTTTTGTGTTGATTACATGTGTTTTTAGTGCATTTCTGCAGCAGAAATGCATTTTTTTACCTGCAGATTTTCCGAATCGAATGCAAATTTATGGGGAAAATCAGCACATAAAACTCAGCATAACCGCAAGATACATTGGCACGTGGATTTCAAACATGGACAACAGATCAGTTTGCAGAGTGTAAAAAAAATAGCACAGTGGGAATGATTTCTATAAATCCTATCCACTTTTCTGGAACATTTTACACAGCATTTTTTAGGGCTCAGAGAAAATGTTCAGCATCAAAAACTCACCAAAAACACATCGTGGGAACACCACTAACATACTGTACATAAAAATGTTTTTTTTTTCCATTTTGAAGGTGTCCATAGCACTCTGTAAACACCCATTGAGCATGAGAATACCGGCTAATGCTAACTTCACATTTTCATGACTCACCATTTCAAACATCAAGCTTAGTGTAATAATTCTTCTTACACTTTAAAGCGCACCTGTCAGCAGGATTGTGCTTAGTGAACCACATACACTGTCAGGTGGGTACTGTTATACTGAGTAAAATGATACCTTGCTTGATGAAATCCATCCAGCGGTTCCAGAAATGCTACTGCGCAAGCGCGGGTGACGGCCATATTGCTGCAGGTAAATTTCTTTTTCCTCTAGCAAAATGACGTCTGCGCATGTGCAGTAGCTTATGCGCCTGCAGTAGCCAAGCACCGCAGCGCCTAGCTACTTCGCACACGTGGGTGCCATTTTGCTAGAGGAAAATGAAATTTGCCTGCAGCAATATGGCCCCCGCGCTTGCGCAATAGCTTTTCTCGGTTGCCGAGAGATGCTACTGCGCATGCGCGGCGCCATATTACTGCACCCAAATTCTTTTTCCAAAAGCAAAATGGCTCCCGCGCGTGCACAGTAGCATCTCTTGGCAAACGTGAGATGCTACTGCGCATGCGCAGGCCGTGGCCATTTTGAGGAGAATGTAAATTTCACTTTATGACACAAATTACACAGTCAGTATGTAAAATAGTAGGCAGGTTACTGACAGCACAGTGACCTGTCACAAGGCACAGATAGGAATACATGAATACATAATTAGAGCGCCAGAGCACATGCATATCATTATGTCAGAAATTAAAATAAAGATTGCAGAAGAACAACTGGACGGATTTCATCAACAAAGGTATCATTTTACTCAGTATAACGGCGCCCACCTGATAGTGTATGTAGTTTCCTAAGCACAATCCTGCAGACCCGTGCGCTTTAAACCTCACAACTGCTACTCAGTGGCAGTCTGTCTGGTCTGTCTGGTTAAATCAAGTGTGTTTTTCCAATATAAAGTATTGGATCACATATCATTATTGCACATTCATCACAGTGTGAGAGTGTGAACTGTGATAGCAGTAGGAGAGCATTAGGACCCTGTGACTTTTGCCGGGCTGAGCTCAGAGCAGGGGCAGAGCTGGAGACCCTGTGCATTCTGAGAGTGTCTGCTGTGTGAGAGGCAAGACAGGAAGTCTGTGAGAACTGAGCTGCAACAAGACGCTGTCTCTACACGCTTCCCTGTGGAGTTTGTTAACCCCTGTCCCTGCTTAAGAACAAGTGCTGAGCTGGGGAAAGCTGTGTGGCTCTGTGGAGTTTTGTGGAAGTCCATGCTGAGTGGACTAGAGACTTTGTGCTGAAGGAGCCAATTGTCGAGTGAGTAGGTAAGAGACTTAGGAATCCATTTCTGTGACGGAGCACATGGTCGGTGGTCTGGAAAAGAGTGAGTGACTGCGAGAGGAAAGAAGGGGTACGGTGCCATTCCCATTGAGAGGATACTGACAAGCCTTGTGAAGAGATCTTCCCAGACCTTAACCTGAGGCTACAGGACTAAAGTCCCCGGCGTGTGGGCTCGGCATCGGCCGTCAAGACAAGGAACCTTTGCTGTTTTTGTGAACGTTGCTTTTGTTTTGGCGCCAAAGTTTTCTGGGACTAGCTGCAGCCACCGCGATTCACAGGCCTGTGATAGACTACATCTAAGGTTAACGGTACCGTAACTTTAAGATACCCGGGTATCCTTGTAATAGGGATATAAGAGCAATTGGTATAGTTTCATGCATTGTTATTGTTAATAGTGATAGGATTGTACTCAGTGTGCCATCTCAGGGGGTCCCCGTAGACCGCCCTCACTAGATTGACACTGTGTTTAGGTAAAATTGTTCCAGATCCCTAGAATAATTCACATAAGCTGGAAACCTTGAGATTGGCACATTGATTTCAGCTTTTGCTGATTGTGTGTATTTAGTAGGGACAGTGTCCCAGGTAGAACCTGAGACTGATTCATTACTGAATTTTAGTCTTATCCCTGTTTTAGTAAAGAAAGTGTTGTTTATTGCTGTCTCTGTCTCAGTTCATGACTCACTGGATCTCTCTCGGATCTCCGGTCATTACAACAGTATACAGATATAACAGAGAGTATGACATTATACATTATTCAGGGGCTGCTTGGGGACAGTCATATAACATCAGCCCAAGGACCGATGGAAAAAATTGAAGAACACCAAAATTACACTTTTTTGGTCCCTGCAATACCACAAAAAATGCTGTAACAAGCGTTAAAACTGTCATATCTATCCGAAAATGGCATCAATAAAAATGCCATCTCACCCCACAAAAAATAAGCCATCATACAGCTCCATCGACTGAAAAATGAAAATGTTATGTGTCTCAGAAAATGGCGATACAACCCATACAGTCCCCTGCCCCTTGTCATTAAACTCACCCTCCAGTGTAGTCACAGTTTCACCGCTCCGGTCCCACAGCGCCATCTTGTGAGCGCAGCTTCTGACTGACTGGTCGGAGGCCACAAGCTCTCAATACAAGGCTGTAAGAGCCAGAATGAGGCTTCATATACTTGAAAAGTGACCTCCAGCTCGCTCTATGAAAAACTGGTGCTGCAGGCAGGTCACTGCCGGTGGCAGCAGTGGCAAAACAGATTAAAATGCCGGAAGGTGAATAGCTGACATGGGGCAGGGGACTTACATTTAAAGCACCACTCCACCGGTGCAATACAAAAAACTGCTGGAGTGGTGCTTTAAGATTTTTTTTTTGACCACAAAAATAATTTAAAAAACTGGACATGTTGGATATCGCTGTAATCATACTGATTAGGAGAATCATAATGCAAAGTCATTTTTACCACGCAAAGTACACCGTAAAAACAATTCCCAAAAAACAATGTCTGAATTGCGTTTTTTTCACAATTTCCCAATACTTGACTACAGTCATGGCCAAAAGTTTTGAGAATGACACCAAAATTATATTTTCACATGATCTGCTGGCCTCTGGTTTTTATTAGTGTTTGTCTGATGTTTATATCACATACAGAAATATAATTGCAATCATATTATGAGTACCAATAGGTTATATTTACAGTTAGAATGAGTTAATGCAGCAAGTCAATGTTTGCAGTGTTGCCCCTTCTTCTTCAAGACCTCTGTAATTCTCCCTGACATGCTCTCAATCAACTTTTGGACCAAATCCTGACTGATAGCAGTCCATTCTTGCATAATCAATGCTTGCATTTTGCCAGAATTTGTTGGTTTTTGTTTGTCCACCCGTCTCTTGATGATTGACCACAAGTTCTCAATGGGATTAAGATCTGGGGAGTTTCCAGGCCATGGACCCAAAATCTCTGTTTTGTTCCATGAGCCATTTAATTATCACCTTTGCTTTATGGCAAGGTGCTCCATCATGCTGGAAAAGGCATTGTTGGGCGCCAAACTGCTCTTGGACGGTTGGGAGAAGTTGCTCTTGGAGGACATTCTGGTACCATTCTTTATTCATAGCTGTGTTTTTAGGCAAGACTGTGAGTGAGCCGATTCCCTTGGCTGAGAAGCAAACCCACACATGAATGGTTTCAGGATGCTTTACAGTTGGCATGAGACAAGCATGGTGGTAGCGCTCACCTCTTCTTCTCCGAATAAGCTGTTTTCCAGATGTCCCAAACAATCGAAAAGGGGATTCATCAGAGAAAATGACTTTGCCCCAGTCCTCAGCAGTCCACTCCCTGTACCTTTAGCAGAATATCAGTCGGTCCCTGATGTTTTTTCTGGAGAGAAGTGGCTTCTTTGCTGCCCTCCTTGAAACCAGCCCTTGCTCAAAGAGTCTCCGCCTCACAGTGCGTGCAGAAGCACTCACACCAGCCTGCTGCCATTCCTGAGCAAGCTCGGCACTGCTGGTAGTCCGATCCCGCAGCTGAAACAGTTTTAAGATACGGTCCTGGCGCTAGCTGGTCTTTCTTGGGCGCCCTGGAGCCTTTTTGACAACAATGGAAGCTCTCTCCTTGAAGTTCTTCATGATGCGATAGATTGTTGACTGAGGTGCAATCTTTGTAGCTGCGATACTCTTCCCTGTTAGGCCATTTTTGTGCAGTGCAATGATGGCTGCACGTGTTTCTTTAGAGATAACCATGGTTAACTGAAGAGAAACAATGATACCAAGAACCAGCCTCCTTTTAAAGTGTCCAGTGATGTCATTCTTACTTAATCATGACTGATTGATCGCCAGCCCTGTCCTCATCAACACCCACACCTGTGTTAATGGATCAATCACTAAAACGATGTTAGCTGCTCCTTTTAAGGCAGGACTGCAATGATGTTGAAATGTGTTTTGGGGGTTAAAGTTCATTTTCTGGGCAAATATTGACTTTGCAAGTACAGTAATTGCTGTTAAGCTGATCACTCTTTGACATTCAGGAGTATATGCAAATTGCCATTACAAAAAATGAAGCAGTAAACTTTGGAAAAATTACTATTTGTTTCATTCTCAATACTTTTGGCCATGACTGTAAGGTTGCACAGTCACCCAAAACGCGTAGATGTTGCAATCCATCTATGCTGTACTGCTTACTTTGTGTGCCTCTTTCAAGCACTTTTTGTGAATAATAATCTGTTCACAGTCCGCTGAGCTGGATTTTCCTACTTTATTAAGGACTACTGCTTTCCCGTGAGGTATGGGGTCCCAGAGCTGAGCAGTGTGTACGCTATACAATTAAATAGCGACTGTCAAGAATTTAATTATAAAAATGTTGGGGCGATGGTAGATAGGTCTTGGGGAAGGTCCAGAGATATATGTCACTTGCATCCTCACCATAATATGGTTCTGCATAATCGGTATGCTTTAAATTTATTGTATGTCTTAGACACTAGTGTCTAGAAAACAGGGCAAAAAAATAAATTACATTCCTTGCACCATGACACAGTGGTGCGGCCCTTTAAAAAGTGGGGATTTGGTTTGATAGGAAAGGGGTGTTACAGCAAATTGTGTCAAAATAGAGAAGCAATGTTTGCTTGTTTGGTTTAGGAATATTACACTTGTTAAAGTGTAATTTCTTACCAGAAATAACTTTTCCTTTAGTTCAAAGGAGCAGCATCAAATGGGGATTTTGTATTCCGGAATTGATAGGACAGGTGATAATTTATCAGATGAATTGTCAGCCTATACAGACCTACTACTGAGCACTAGTGTTGAGCATTCCGATACTGAAATATCGGGTATCGGCCGATATTCGCGGTATCGGAATTCCGATACTTAATTCCGATACTATTGCAATATCGTATACCGGAATCGGAAGTTCCCATAATGCAATGAGACATTTTCATTTTATTCAGCCAATGAGGATCCTAAGAAGTGTGGGCACATCCTGTTAGGCATGTAGGCATCTTAACTAATGGCATGGCTGTGATTGGCTGCTGAAATGATGTCATGATGCACTATAAAAGCCACCGCCGCCATTTTGAGCTCACTCTGCTGTGAATTCAGTTAGGGATAGGACGCTGTTGTTCTGAGGGACAGTTTTAGCTACCTATTTGCTCTATACTGCTTTACCCAAGCTACTTTCTAAATCACTGTGCCTTGCAGTGCTAGTGCACAGTTCCCTGTGCTGTTCACCGCTATCTGCAAGGTCTGGTGTGTGAGTGCAGCTCACCCTGTAGTGTGTGCTTCAGCCAAGTCTGGTTGTAGTGCACTCAGTGTGTGTCACTGCCTCATACATTGTCCTTTATTGCCAATTCATAATTTTTCCTGATATCTCCTATTAGTGTGGTGGTTCCATCTGTATTCAGCTAAATTGGTTCCAAACACACTATATAGGAGTAGATAGAGAAATTTTTTTCCGTCTTGCAGCACTAGTGCACAGTGCTCTGCATCTGTACTGTTCACCGCTGTCTGCAAGGTCTGGTGTGTGAGTGCAGCTCACCCTGTAGTGTGTGCTTCAACCCCGTCTGGTTGTAGTGCACTCAGTGTGTGTCACTGCCTCATACATTGTCCTTTATTGCCAATTCATAATTTTTCCTGATATCTCCTATTAGTGTGGTGGTTCCATCTGTATTCAGCTAAATTGGTTCCAAACACACTATATAGGAGTAGATAGAGAATTTTTTTTCCGTCTTGCAGCACTAGTGCACAGTGCTCTGCATCTGTACTGTTCACCGCTGTCTGCAAGGTCTGGTGTGTGAGTGCAGCTCACCCTGTAGTGTGTGCTTCAACCCCGTCTGGTTGTAGTGCACTCAGTGTGTGTCACTGCCTCATACATTGTCCTTTATTGCCAATTCATAATTTTTCCTGATATCTCCTATTAGTGTGGTGGTTCCATCCATATTCAGCTAAATTGATTCCAAACACACTATATAGGAGTAGATAGAGGAGCCTTTCTGCAGCATTGGGCCCTGCAGCCCCAGCCAGATTAGTATTAGCCTATTTTTTGCAGCCTCATCTATTGCATTGTAGGTTACCTTCCTACATTGTAATAGCTACAAAAAGTTTGTGATACTATCGTTATTACATCTTTAGGCACATCCAGTGTCTTTTTGTGACAAAAAAAACCTAAATAAAGTTCACCAAACACTCCACTTTACAGTTGTGTAGGCCACATTAGCTCATATTAAAGTCTAGTCCACACTTTATAAAATTAGTGTTTCTTATACCTGTTAGCAGCTGTTCAGGAATAAGCACACTAAGCCCTTAGTACTTTTCTGCCTATCTTTATCAGTCTACCAAGATGAAGAAGGCAGGGAGTAAGGCATGTGGTCGTGGTCGTGGGCGTGGGCGTGGAGTTTCTGCAGGGAGAGGACGTGAGGATTCTGTGCCTGCAGGGAGAGGACGTGGGGATTCTGTGCCTGCTGCGGGCACCAGTGACTCAGCATCCCCCAGTTTTACCAGGGAACAGTCCTTTATGCGCAGCTTTGTAGGAGCTAGCCGTACCCCACTGCTGCGCGAGGACCAAATTGAAGCCGTTGTCGGATGGATGGCAGCTAACGCATCGACTTCAATTAGTTCCAGATCCTCTCAGGTCCTGAGCACTGAAGAGCACCCATCTGTCTCTTCACCACCTGCCAAATTGCCCAGGCAGTCAGAGAGCCCTGGACAGGAGCCATCTCTACTTCTGTTCTCTGAATCTCTTGGCTTGGAAAGAGGGGGCCAGCCAAGCAGAATTCGAGAATTTGAAGAAGAGGTAGTATGCAGTGATGCGCAACCGTTTTGTCTCTCTGAATCTGAAGAGGCGGGTGGGCCAGTGCCTATGGTCAGCAGCACACCTCAGTACGCATCTGATGATGAGACTCAGGTGCCACTTTCTGGTGCGTACTGTGCTGTCGAGACTACCCAGGAGAAGCAGTTGTTTGAAGAGGGTGGTGTAGATGATGAGGTCCTTGACCCATCATGGCGTGAGGGACAGGAAGGTGGTGGGAGCAGCTCTGAGGATGAGATTCCCCGAACGGCCCAAAAAGGAGGGAGAGGGAGGGGGCAGACTTGGTTGCCTGTAGCCTCCACTTCGGCACCCATTAGGAGCATGGCTCTTCCAAAATCCAAAGCGGGCGCTCCCAAGACTTGCAGTGCCTGGTCCTTTTTTGACACAGTTGCAGATGACATTTGCTTTGTCAAATGCAAGCTGTGTAATCAGAAGGTGAAAAGAGGGAAAAGTGTCAGCAACCTCAATACCACAAATATGTGGAAACATGTGCGGACCAAGCACGTGGTGGAGTTACACAAACACACTGAAGACCTAGGCCAACCTACAGCGCCACCTACCACCTCTTCAGCTCGTGTTGTAGCCTCTTCCTCCAGCTCACACACAGCTGGTTCGGCTTCCTCACAGGATCGCCATGGAAGAATCTCTGGCACTGTTGTACAGAGACACAGTGTAATTCCACCCACAGCACCACTTTCCCAGTCATCCTCACACTCCCAGGCCAGTCTACAGCCATCGTTAGCACAGGCATGGGAGAAAAGGCGCCCATACTCGGCAAACCACCCCCGAGCACAGGCTCTGAATGCTGGCATTGCTAAACTACTGGCCCTTGAAATGCTATCATTCAGGCTGGTGGAGACTGACACATTCCGTAACTTTATGGCATTGGCAGTCCCACAATACAACGTGCCCAGCCGCTTTTATTTCAGCAGGCAAGCCGTCCCTGCCCTGCAACATCATGTGGAGGGAAAAATTAAACATGCGCTACAAAACGCCGTCAGTAGCAAGGTCCACCTGACCACTGATGCGTGGACCAGTAAGCATGGACAGGGACGATACCTTTCCCTCACTGCCCATTGGGTAAATGTTGTGGAGCCGGGTACAGATCTTGAGAGTGGCGCTGTACGTGTTCTGCCAACTCCAAGGATTGCAGGAATCCAGTCTGTACACATTGACTCCTCCTCATACTCCAGTTCCTCTGAATCAGCGCTGCAGGAGCCGTCACGGTCTACCTCCACATCGACCCGTGAACGGTTACCTGTTATGATGACCGATATGAGCACAGCCGTGGCCAAACGTCAACAGGCCGTATTAAAATTAATTTCTTTGGGGAATCGAAGCCACACAGCGCAGGAGCTCTGGAATGCCATCAAGCAGCAGAGTGACGTGTGGTTTGTGCCAGCGAATCTCCAGCCAGGCATGGTAGTGTGTGACAATGGCCGAAATCTGGTGGCAGCTCTGGGCCTAGGCAACCTCACTCACATCCCATGTCTGGCACATGTGCTCAACTTGGTCGTGCAGAGTTTTTTGAGGGACTATCCGGATCTTGATGCACTGCTTCACAAGGTCCGCATAGAGTGCGCTCACTTGCGGCGTTCCAGCAATGCAAGATCACGCATTGCAGCTCTGCAGCGCCGATTATGTCTTCCGGAACATCGCATCATATGTGACCTACCCACCAGGTGGAATTCAACGTTACATATGTTGGAGAGGTTGTGTGAGCAGCAGGCAGCAGTAATGGAGTACCAGCTGCAGCAGGCGCAAACAAGTCGCAGTGCGCGCCGTTCACACTTCACCACCACTGAGTGGGCCTCTATGAAGGACATTTGCCACGTTTTGCGTGCCTTCGATTATTCCACGCGGATGGCGAGTGCAGATGATGCACTAGTCAGCATGACTATCCCCCTTATCTGCCTGCTTGAAAAAACACTGCAAGCACTAAGGGACGAGGTTTTGGAAGAGGTGGAGGATGAGGAGTCACAAATGCCATCTGCTTCTCTACAGTCTGCGCAACGTGGTTCCTCACAAAGGCCTAGGCAGGGGACACTTTGTGAGGAGGATGAGGAGGAGTCAATGGATGAGGAAGACATCTGTCCAGAGGAGGGAGGTACACAATGCTCTAGTAGTCAGTATCTAGAGCGAGGGTGGGGTGATGCAGAGCAGGCAGAGATCACGCCTCAAGCAGGGGACAGCGTTTCTTGGCCAGTTGGCAGTCTGCAGCACATGGTTGATTTCATGCTGCAGTGCCTCAGAAACGACCGCCGCATCGCCCACATTCTCAACACGGCTGATTATTGGGTGTCCACCCTCCTAGATCCTCGCTACCGGGACAACTTACAAAGCCTCATAACACCATTGAACCGGGAGCGTAAAATGCGGGAGTACCAAGACGCACTGGTGCATTCCATCATGTTCTCCATTCCAACCGAGAGCAGTGCTGCTAGTGCTTTACAAAGCAGCTCAGTGCGTCGAGGCAGTGGAGGAAGCTCTGCACAAAGAGGGAGCAGAAGCAGCGCCTCAGCACAAGGCAAGACCAGTATGGCCGAAATGTGGCAAAGTTTTGTGTCCCCGCCGCCACAAATGTCTACACCATCACAGACAGCTCCAGTCAGCAGGAGGCAACGTTTCCGTCAGATGGTGACAGACTACATGTCTTGCCCTCTTAGTGTACTCCCAGACGGCTCTTCTCCCTTCAAGTTTTGGGTCTGTAAGCTGGATACATGGCCAGAGCTTAGTCAGTATGCACTGGAGGTGCTAGCTTGCCCTGCTGCTAGTGTATTATCGGAACGCGTCTTTAGTGCCGCAGGTGGTGTACTAACAGACCGTCGCATGCGACTATCCTCCGATAACGTTGACCGGCTTACTTTTCTCAAAATGAACAAGGCCTGGATCTCTCATGAATTTGCCAGTCCTCTTCCAGAATAAATAATTGGTTGGCAACAGTATCCAGGTCTCCTGTTCTGTTCATGTTTCTACCACCTGAACTGTAATCCCTGAGCTCCAACACCGCCAGTTGGCGCTCGGAAGTGCCGTCTGCACAGTCAACACTTGCTGCCGTGTTATTGGGGTTCAGTAACGTCAGCTGTTCTCCTGCTGTGCGGACGGCAATTTCTCCTGATTTGTCCACATCCACTGTACTACACATTTTAAAGTTGCTCCAATTACTCCTCTGGCTCCTCTGTTTTCATTCTTATCCCTGGGCTCCAGCACCGCCAGTTGGCGCTCGGAAGTGCTGTCTGCACAGTCAACACTTGCTACCATGTTATTGGGGTTCAGTAACGTCAGCTGTTCCCCTGCTGTGCGGACGGCAATTTCTCCTGCTCTGTCCACATTCTCACTACTACAGATTTTAAAGTTGCTCCAATTACACCTCTGGCTCCTCTGTTTTCAGTATTATCCCTGAGCTCCAACACCGCCAGTTGGCGCACGGAAGTGCCGTCTGCACAGTCAACACTTGCTGCCGTGTTATTGGGGTTCAGTAACGTCAGCTGTTCTCCTGCTGTGCGGACGGCAATTTCTCCTGCTTTGTCCAAATCCACTGTACTACACATTTTAAAGTTGCTCGAATTACACCTCTGGCTCCTCTGTTTTCATTCTTATCCCTGGGCTCCAGCACCGCCAGTTGGCGCTCGGAAGTGCCGTCTGCACAGTCAACACTTGCTGCGGTGTTATTGGGGTTCGGTAACGTCAGCTGTTCCCCTGCTGTGTTCACGGCAATTTCTCCTGCTCTGTCCATATTCACTGTGCTACTTATTTAAAACTTGCTCCAATTACACCTCTGGCTCCTCCGTTTTTAGTATTTACCCTGGGCTCCAATACCGCTAGTTGCTGCTCAGAAGTGCCGTCTGCACAGTCAACGCTTGCTCCAGTGTTATTGGGATTCAGTAACGTCAGCTGATCCCCAGCTGTGTGTCCGGCAAATTCTCCTGCTTTGTCCACATCCACTGTAGTACGGATTTAAAACCTCCTCCAAATACACCTCTGGCTCTTCTGTTTTTAGTATTTACCCTGGGCTCCAGCACCGCCAGCTGGTTCTCGGCAGTTCCATTGGCTCTTGTACCTTCTGCTACCCATCCGGGTTCCAGTACCGTCAGCTGGTTCTCGGCAGTGTCTTTGGCACGGGTACTCCCTCCTGCCCAGCCTGGTTCCAGCACGCCAGCTGTTTCCGGGTAGTGTCAACGTCACTTTGCCTCCAATGCGTTGTCCTGTCGTGTTGCGGTCGGGTTAGCCGACTCTATGGTGCCTGCAGTTTAGGTGACTCCTATGTGGGCTGCGGGATCTGGCAATGAAGGCTGGTTCCATAGTGCCAATAGGACAAGCACCCTCTGTAGGACTGTGGGTTTTGGTAACTGCGGCCGGCTCGCGGCCTTGAACTTTTTTTTTACATGGGTACCTTCTGCTACCCATCCGGGTTCCAGTACCGTCAGCTGGTTCTCGGCAGTGCCTTTGGATTAGGTGCCTCCTTCTCGGTATCCAAGTTCCACCAACGTCTGCTGGTCCTTGGTAGTGCTTTCTGGCACAGGTACCTCCTGCTTAGTAACCGAGTTCCAGTAACATCAGCTGGTCCTCGGTAGTTCCATTGGCTCTTGTACCTTCTGCTACCCATCCGGGTTCCAGTACCGTCAGCTGGTCCTCGGTAGTTCCATTTGCTCTTGTATCTTCTGCTACCCATCCGGGTTCCAGTACCGTCAGCTGGTTCTCCGCAGTGTCTTTGGCACGGGTACTCCCTCCTGCCCAGCCTGGTTCCAGCACGCCAGCTGTTTCCGGGTAGTGTCAACGTCACTTTGCCTCCAATGCGTTGTCCTGTCGTGTTGCGGTCGGGTTAGCCGACTCTATGGTGCCTGCAGTTTAGGTGACTCCTATGTGGGCTGCGGGATCTGGCAATGAAGGCTGGTTCCATAGTGCCAATAGGACAAGCACCCTCTGTAGGACTGTGGGTTTTGGTAACTGCGGCCGGCTCGCGGCCTTGAACTTTTTTTTTACATGGGTACCTTCTGCTACCCATCCGGGTTCCAGTACCGTCAGCTGGTTCTCGGCAGTGCCTTTGGATTAGGTGCCTCCTTCTCGGTATCCAAGTTCCACCAACGTCTGCTGGTCCTTGGTAGTGCTTTCTGGCACAGGTACCTCCTGCTTAGTAACCGAGTTCCAGTAACATCAGCTGGTCCTCGGTAGTTCCATTGGCTCTTGTACCTTCTGCTACCCATCCGGGTTCCAGTAACATCAGCTGGTCCTCGGTAGTTCCATTGGCTCTTGTACCTTCTGCTACCCATCCGGGTTCCAGTACCGTCAGCTGGTTCTCGGCAGTGCCTTTGGATTAGGTGCCTCCTTCTCGGTATCCAAGTTCCACCAACGTCTGCTGGTCCTTGGTAGTGCTTTCTGGCACAGGTACCTCCTGCTTAGTAACCGAGTTCCAGTAACATCAGCTGGTCCTCGGTAGTTCCATTGGCTCTTGTACCTTCTGCTATCCATCCGGGTTCCAGTACCGTCAGCTGGTCCTCGGTAGTTCCTCAGCTTTCTTGTACCTTCTGCTACATTTCCAAGTTCAAGCTTTTTGAAATGGTTCTTGGTAATCACTCTGGATCTCCCTGACGAGGACCCTGAAGACGAGGACCCTGAAGACCAACCCTAAGAAGACGAGGACCCCGAAGACAATGACCCTGAAGACGAGGACCCTGAAGACCACCCCGAAGAAGACGAGGACCCTGAAGACCACCCCGAAGAAGACGAGGACCCTGAAGACCACCCCGAAGAAGACGAGGACCCCGAAGACGAGGACCCAGAAGACCAACCCGAAGAAGACGAGGACCCCGAAGACGAGGACCCCCGAAGACGACGACCCTGAAGACCACCCCGAAGAAGACCAAGAAGATGACCCTGAAGAAGTTGACCAAGAAGACAAAGAAGAGAAGACAAGCACCAAGATACAGAAAAACAAGAGACAGAAAACCAAGAAGCAGAAATACAAGAAGCTGCAGAACAAAAAGCGGAAGAACATTAAGCATAAGACTAAAAATCAGAGCAAAAGATAATATCTAAATTATAAGCAGAAGATGACTAAGCAGTGTATGGGGGTGAGTCCGTTCCTCCTCGTGGTGCCCCTGGAAAAGACCTGCTGCTGCAGGCCAAACTGAACGCGGACAAATCCTGTTGTAAATCTTTTGTGACGGGCAGAACGAAAGGTGTAATGTCCAACCTTTTATAGATAAGAACTACAGGAATGCCTGTCACAAATAAGAATATGATGAAGAAGAAGAATATGAAGAAGATGAAGAAGTAGAATATGAAGAATGTAAAAAAAAGAATAATACGAAGAAGGTGAAGAAGAAGAAGGTGAAGAAGAAGTGGATGAAAAAGATGCTGAGGATGATGAAGGAGAAAGTGTGGGAGAAGTAAAAAAGAAGGTGAAGAGCATGGAAGTAGTGAAACATAAATATCTGACAAAATATAAAAATACTTAACATAGTTAATATTTCCGTAACTCAGAACATAATAAAAAAATATTAATTCCTGCTATTCCATTTGACTGGGCTAAACCTCTATGCCTTTATTGTCTCCCCCACCTCCCCCAATACATTCTACATTATTCTTAGTTGTTTTCCTTCATGTAGAAATAACCTACAAGGAAAGAAAGGGTTTATTTTAATTCCGATATTTATGTCCCATTGACTTGCATTGGTTTCCGGTATCGGAATCGGCGATATCCGATACTTTTTCGGTATCGGTCCGATCCGATATTTCCCGATATCGGAAGGTATCGCTCAACACTACTGAGCACCCTTGCTGTGTTCTTATAACAACTAAGCATAAAATATCACTCAATACTGAGCCTCGGTTGCTGTACGTGTCCATATTACTGCACCTGCTGTGCGCCCTCTAGATGGTAAAACAACCCTATATAGTAATGCATTGTGCAAGTGCCCTAGAAAACAGTGACCACATTTTGCCCAATAGAAAGTAATAATGCCCTCTGTGTGCCCCTCTGACAGTCACAATAACCTGAGTTCGCCTATAACGATAAGTGCCCACTTAACATTTAATAATGTCCTGAGTCTCCCCCCATGTTCAGCTCCCCTATACACAGTATGATGCTCTCCTATACACAGTATAATCCCCCCTCACTGTATAGTACTCCCCATATAGTATACTGACCCATTAGTAGCCTCCAAACTGATGTCTCCAACACTGTATGATGGACCCCACATTGTGCAAAGACCCCACATTTTCTCCCACACTGGAAGATGGCGCCCACACTGTGAAAAGACCCCACATTATCTCCCACACTGTATGATGTCCCCCACACTGCACAAAGACCCCACATTATCTCCCACATTGTATAATGGCCCCCACACTATGCAAAGACCCTACATTATCTCCCATACCACTGTATGATGGCCCCTATACTGTGCAAAGACCCCACATAATCTCCCACACTGCATGACCCAAACTATAATCCCCACACTGTATAAATAACCTCCATATAGTATAATGCACCAGATAGTCCTCAATATAGTATAATGCACTGCCCATAGGCAGAGTCTGTAGGATAATCCCCCCATAGGCAGTCTGTAGCATAATCCCTGCACCCCCCATAGGCAGTCTGTAGCAAAATCTTCCCACCCCCCATAGGCAGTCTGTAGCATAATCCCCCCACCCCCCCATAGGCAGTATGTAGCATAATTCCCCCTCCCCCATTGACAGTCTGTAGCATAATCCCCCCACACCCCATAGTCAGTCTGTAGCAAAATCTTCCCAACCCCCATTGGCAGTCTGTAGCATAATCCCCCCACCCCCCCATTGGCAGTATGTAGCATAATTCCCCCAACCCCATAGACAGTCTGTAGCATAATACCCCCACCCCATAGGCAGTCTGTACCATAATCCCCCCACACCCCCATAGGCAGTCTGTAGCAGAATCCCCCCACCCCCCATAGGCAGCCTGTAGCATAATCCCCCCACAGGCAGTCTGCAGCATAATCCCCCCACCCCCATATGCAGCCTGTAGCATAATCCCCCCACAGGCAGTCTGTAGCATAATCCCCCATAGACAGTATGTTTAATAATCCCCCCACCACCCATAGGCAGTCTGTAGCTTAATCCCCCCACCCCCCATAGGCAGTCTGTAGAATAATCCCCCACCCCCTATAGGTAGTCTGTAGCATAATCCCCCCACCCCCCATAGGCAGTCTGTAGCATAACCCCCCCTCCCCCCATAGGCAGTCTGCACCATAATCCCCCCACCCCCATAGACAGTCTGTAGCATAATCCTCCCCATAAGAAAAAATAAATAAATAAGCACAATACTCACCTCTCTCTCCTCCTGGTTCCCCCTCTGCTCTGAGCGCCCGGCCCACACACATCTTCAGCACAGCAGGCCAGGCGACAAGTGATGATGTCTGTGACATCAGACACAGAAGACGCTATGGGGACTGATGGGAGAGGGAGCATCGCTCCCTCTCCCATCACTGAGCTTGCGGTTGCGGTGAATGCTGGCACCAGGGCCCCCCCTCCTGCTGAAGGGGCCCATAGCGGCCGCCAGGCAGAGCAGGGACATCGGGTCTCCCTGGTCTGCCTGGAGTGTAACTGTAGCGGTATGCTGCGTGACACGAGTAATGCTACAGTTACAATAGTGTAGCTCCGGGTGGGCCCCCTCAGAGCGCGGGGCCCGGGGCGACCGCCCCCTCTGCCCCCTGGTAGCTATGGATGAGTTATATTAAATCAAGGACATTATCACCAACCTGGCTGATTCTCCCGAACTTCTGATATCCAGCCTGTAAAGCTTCACAAATATCCAAGATGATCTCCAAGAGGACATTCTACAGATCCACTCTTTTGGTATTCCATTCCACTCTGCCCATGAATCAGACATGGCTTTTGTCGTATGAGCTCTAATGACCTATGGTACCTGGAGACCCACTTGCTCCCAGCAAATGGGTATAGTATCTGTTATCCATTTGGATAAAGAACCTTTGACTTTTTCTGACTCTCATTTCTCCCTAATGAAGAAGATGACACTGACTTTCTTGACTCAATGGTTTGATCTATATTGATCTTTAAGGCTCTGCCCAGATCAAGGCAGTGTGGTCTCTTCTTTGGAAGAAGGATCTGGAAAATAAGACTAATAATTTAATCTGCT
Source organism: Phyllobates terribilis (assembly GCF_046119375.1). Lineage (NCBI taxonomy): Eukaryota > Metazoa > Chordata > Amphibia > Anura > Dendrobatidae > Phyllobates > Phyllobates terribilis. Next base: position 320,975,159 of record NW_027362769.1, read on the forward strand.
GGGTTATGTTGAAGAAGAAGAAGGGCACCTTACGAAATAGCGATGGTAAAGTTCACAGTAGAAGACAATCTGTAGAAAATCAGATATGTCTACATTTACCAATTAGAGCGACTTTTACCATCCATGAGAAATGGACCATTTTTTTTTGTCAGGTGTCATCCTAGTTGCATTGTTATTTTCACTGAAGGAGTGTCTTTGTTCCCAAGCCAATCAAAAAACCCCTGGAGGGTCACATTTTTATTCAAATTTATCACTAAGCAACAAATCTCAGATGAAAAATGGAAGCAAATCAGAAGCCTTCTGCATCCATGTTTCTCGGATTCCCATTGACTTAAATGACCGATTCTGACCCGCAAACCCGGATCAGAATAGAACCTGCTCTGAGTGTCATAGATCACCTGTTCTGAGTGTCATAGATCTCACACTTACATCCTTGTTTTTTTATGTATATGTCTGTAGATACTGAACATAAAACTCTATGGTTCTGCGTGCTGTCCAAGGAAAAAAAGTAAAGGCTCATTCAGACATCTTTTTTTTCCCTCGTATGCAAAAAAAAGTATATATATCCACTTTTTCATCAGTGTATTCAATCAACTTTTCATCAGTTTCTGTTTTATCATCAAAGTTTCATCAGTTTTTCTCATTAAAAAAAAACTGATGGAGGTTTCTCCAGCTTCTCCTCTCAGATAGTCAGTGAAAAACGGACAGCACATGGAGGCCATCCGAATGCTGTCTGATATTTTTACCTATAGACTTGTATTGGTGAGTTTGATCCATGACTTGGATCAAAATCGGACATTTCTCCATATTTTGGTGTGGACCTCTTGGTGCACAAAAATACATAGGCATTTGAATAGCCCAAAGGATTTATAATAGATACGAGTTCACTCCATCAAAAAGTTTGATATAATTTATACATGAGAAACTTACTTCTAAATAAGTCTTTAGGCAGAAAATATTCTTCTTTACAGTACACTTGGTCCACCGGAAGGACAGAAAAGAAACCACTCTGATCCTGTTTTTCATACGACTTTTCAAACCTTTTTGGCAAAAAAGATTTGATGAATCTGGCGTAAAAGCTTTGACGAATCTGACCCAATGAGGCTGCCCAGCAGTCGGGCTATATTTCATTTGATTAATCACTTTTCTTTATCATTTTAAGAGGATAGTATCCCCATTGGTGCTACTGCTGAAGGACCACAAAGAACTGGTCCATCGTGAACACTTCCCATACCAAGGTAAGTGGAGTTAGTAACAACTGGGAAATTGGGATTTGCAAAGCAGTTGAGCTAGATATGGTTCAATTTAATAATATGCTAATAACTCCCTGTTCATAGCCTACTAACATTTTGAACTCCATAAAAATAAATGATGTACCTGGGTTAAGTTTTCAGATTACGTATAAGTGGATTTTCTAACTGAATAACTCATTATATTTGAATGACAGAATCCCATATATCGTCAGAGGCAGGGAATCATTCCATCGTAGCATAATGAGCAATGCAGCAGACACTAAACTCGCATACTAAATAATACCAAACATATACTTAAGATAAGCAAATACAAATGGATTTCTGCACAGCCTTATAAATATTTCCACCCGCACCATCTGGGGAAATAAAAATGCATTATCTTCCCAACTGGAACCCTTGGAGTTTGTAACTTGTCTGAATCTTAAAAAGTGCTTACAGTTAACAAATTGATAGGATATAGGCCGGGCATCAGTTTGTGTGTCAGAGAAAAAAATCTCCTAATAGAATATATATTAGCTTTTATTAATATGCATTTAGGCTGCGTGCCCACTATGCGTTTTTCAAGCGTTTTTGCCGCAGATTTTCCGCAGCGAAAACGCTTAAAAAACGCTTGGTAACACGTGCCCCATGGTCCCCAATGATAATCCGCATGTGCTGTGCACATGCTGCGGAAGCTGCGGACTATCATTGCGGAAAAATCCGCAGCATGTCCATTAATTTTGCGAACACGCAGAGTAATTGCCACCATTGACTTGCATTGAATCGCTTAATATCCGCATGACTATGTGGCACCCCTGAGGGTTCGGTCGCCACAGAGGTATTGCATCTCATCCAGAGGTGTGGTATCTCACTCTCAGGTAAGGAAGGAGTATGGCTCAGGACCCTAACACTACATCCACTACACCACATTTCCGGGGGACAGGGCGATAATGCTCCTACAGTAGAGCACAAGTGTCCCTGATCCCTGGCTGGAGTGGGAAGGAACCACTTAGAGAGGGGGAACTTAGTAGTGGGTGGGTGGAGGACGTAGTTCCTGGGAGCACTGGAGTAGGAGTATAAAAAGAAGGAACCATCTTGGTTCAGGTCCAGTCAGACAGTCTGAGGAGAAGTGACAGGAGCAGGGGCTCTGTACGAGCTCTGCTCCATAGGCAGGCCTAGTCAGGAGGCCCAGGCCTGAGAGTAGAGAAAAAGGGAGCAAGAGAGGCTCCAGTACAAGGAGAGAAGGGACCCCTTGGGTACGGGCCGTGCAGCCGCCACCCGTACGCCCGCCGCTGCCAGTAGGTAGGGGGGTTAGGCCAAGAAGGGGAACCGGGTCCCCCAGCCAGCAGAGACTACAGGGATCAACTGGGAACTGGAGGCTGCAGCACTTCAAGTACAGCAGGCCGTCCACACCAGCCACTAGGGAAGTAGCCACATAGGGTCAGGGGCCGGAACACACGTCACCCGCTAAGGCCCGAGGAAACTGGACAGAGGTGCCGCTAGGTGTGAGGTACAAGGAGAGAGGCCAGAGAGGACACACAGAAGGGGATCCTGCTAAATGCTCCAGAGATACCTGAGGGTCGACCGAGCCCCTTACTGCATGAGCACAGGACACCGTGGGCTCTTACACTGGCCCTGTAACTGGAATTGCTTTAACCGTGAGTAAAAGATCTGGGACTGCATCATCTGGACTCTGTGATTATTCCTGCACCGCGACACCTTGTACCATCACCACCATCATCCACTTATGCTGCCCTGAAGCTACACTCTACCTGTGGGGAGTTACATTACCTTGCTGCGCATACCACCAGCTTCAGCGGACTGCCCCGCAGCGGCGGTTACAAATAACCGCAATCCACAGGTGGCGTAGTCGGACATTGATATTAGTGCACATAGACTACCCTGGTTTGACCGCCCTGGGTCACGGACCGGGTCGCCGCCACGGTGACTACCACCCCCAGCATCTACAAGGCCCGGCTCCGGGTATCCTCCGCGGCCCAGGGGGCGCGTCAACTACATGTGCACATGCGGATATTAATTGATTCAATGTGCGGATGGTACCCGGGTCTGGAGAAGAGGAGACTCTCCTCCAGACCTGGGTACCATAGTACCTGTAAAAAAAACAATTTAAAATAAAAAAGAAACATTATACTCACTTTCCGATGTCCCCCCGGTCTCCTGTACGATGTGTCCGGTCTCTTGTACGGCTCGCGATGGTCTAAAAGGACCTGCGGTGATGTCATTTAGTCATGTGACGTCGGCGGTCGCGTGACCTGTCACATGACTAAATGACTTCACCGCAGGTCCTTGTAGACCATCGCGAACCGTACAAGAGACCGGACGCATCGTACAGGAGACCGGGGGACATCGGAAGGTAAGTATAATGTTTATTTTTTATTTTTTACCATTTTTATTCTTTTTTTTAACTATTACTTTGTCGCACTATATAAATCCATGCCGGTTGCATGGATTTATATAGTGTGACCAAGTTGTCAAGCACTTTTCCAAGTGATGCTAAAATCGCTTGGAAAAGCGCTTGATAACCTGCATGCAGAAATGCAAGTGAAGAACGCTTGACAAACGCTTCTACCTGGCAGGAAAAACGCATGTAAAATCCGCATGTGTTTTTCCTGCCAGGGAGATGTGGAAAAATTCTGCAGCATTTCTGCATCGTGGGCACTTAGCTTTAAATTCTCCATTTATATATTGTAGCAAGCAAGGTAGGACAGGGGTAAATACCAGCTCTGCAGGGTTTGATTAGAGGCACCTGCATAGCTTTTTACATGAAGCAGGAAGTAGGTTCACTTGGTGTGCAGTGTGCTGGGCAGCTGAGCAGTGAGTAGATTCTGCTAGGAGCTGCAGAGTGCCGATTGTTGCAGACTAAACCGAGCCAGGTGAAGTGCCAGGATTGCCGCATGGGTGAGAGACTGTGGTCTGCGTCTGGGAGGAGAGGTGAAAAGACCTCTTGGTGTTGGTCTCTCTGACAGTACTTCAGAGACAGCTGGACATTTATCTGAATGCATGTGTCTTCATATGGACTTTTTATTTTGTTCCTTTATGCCAGAGAAAGGCTATTGTACAATGCATTAATAAAGCTGAAGGAAACTGAAAAAACTAAGTAATATGGTATTAAGGAGTACACCATGTAAAATTGATATAGAGAAAAGACCAAAAAAATAGATATACGCCTATATATAGGAGGTGACCTGATAATATAATGTACTGTGGCATGTAAAAGTTTGGGCATCCCTGGTCAAAATAACTGTTATTGTGAACAGTTAAGCAAGCTGAAGATGAAATGATCTCTAAAAGGGCTAAAGTTAAAGATGATACATTTCCTTTGTATTTTAGGCACAAAAAAATAATATATAGTGTAATTTTTTACATTTTAAAAATTACAAAAAGGAAAGTGGACCGATGCTAAACTTTGGGCACCCTTGGAGATTTGTGTGCTCAGATAACTTTGACCAAGATTTCAGATCTTAATTAGCTTGTTAGGGTTGTGGTTTGTTCACTATCATCGTTAGGAAGGGTCAGGTGATGCAAATTTCCCAGCTTTATAAAAACCCAGCCTCCTCTAACCTTGTGTCAAACACAGCAGCAATGGGTTCTGCTAATCAGCTGCCTAGCACTCTGAAAATGAAAATGGTGGAGGCCAATAAAGGAGGAGAAGGCTATAAGAAGATAGCAAAGCATTTTCAAGATGGCCTTTCCGCAGTTCGAAATGTAATTAAGAAATGTCAGTTAACAGGAACAGTATAGGTCAAGATAAGGTCTTGAAGACCAAGCAAATTTTCAGTGAGAGCTGCTTGTAAGATTGCTAGAGAGGCAAATCAGTACCCCTGCTTGACTGCAAAAGACTTTGAGAAAGATTTAGCAGACTCTGGAGTTGTGGTACTACTGTTCAGAGACACCTGCACATCAGAAGAAAACCTCTCCTGCATCCTCACTGTATAATTCAGCATCAAAAGTTTTCAAAAGAATATCTAAACAAAACTGATGCATTTTGGAAACAAGTCCTGTGGACAGATGAGGTTAAAATAGAACTCTTTAGCCACAATAATCATGGGGGTGGATCAATCATGCTTTGGGGATGTGTTGCAGCCAATGACAAAGGGAACATTTCACAGGTAGAGGGAAGAATGGATTCAATGAAATTTTAACAAATTCTTGATGCAAATATAACACCCCCTGTAAAAAAGCTGAAGTTAAAAAGAAGATGGCTTCTACAAATGGATAATGATCCTAAACAAACGTCAAAATCCACAATAGACTACCTCAAAAGGTGCAAGCTGAAGGTTTTACCATGGCCCTCATAGTCCCCTGATCTGAACATCATTGAAAATCTGTAGCTAGACCTCAACATAGCAGTGCATGCAAGATGACCCAGGACTCTCACAGAACTGGAAGAATTTTTTAAGTAAGAATGGATGAAAATCTTTTAAACAAGAATTGAAAGACTCTTGTCTGGCTACAAAAAGCGTTTACAAGCTGTGATACTTTCAAAAGGGGGTGCTACTAAAGTTACGTTACGTTAAAACCAAGCACACCATTGTTTTTCTTATGAAATTCGCAATAAGTTTGATGTGTCACATGACCCTCTTCCCATTGAAAAAAATAAAGTTGGATCCAAAATGACCAACTTCAAAATGGCCTCCATGGTCACCACCCATCTGGAAACGTTTTCCCCCTCCCATATACTAATGTGCCACAAACAGGAAGTTGATATCACCAACCATTCCCATTTCATTTAGGTGTATCCATATAAATGGCCCACCCTGTGTATATATATATATATATATATATATATATATATATATATATATATATATATATACAGTACAGACCAAAAGTTTGGACACACCTTCTCATTTAAAGATTTTTCTGTATTTTCATGACTTTGAAAATTTTACATTCACACTGAAGGCATCAAAACTGTGAATTAACACATTTGAAATTATATACTTAACAAAAAAGTGTGAAACAACTGAAAATATGTCTTATATTTTGGGTTCTTCAAAGTAGCCACCTTTTGCTTTGATGACTGCTTTGCACACTCTTGATGAGCTTCAAGAGGTAGTCACCGGAAATGGTTTTCACTTCACAGGTGTACCCTGTCAGGTTTAATAAGTGGGATTTCTTGCCTTACAAATGGGGTTGGGACCATCAGTTGTGTTGTGCAGAAGTCTGGTGGATACACAGCTGATAGTCCTACTGAATAGACTGTTAGAATTTGTATTATGGCTAGAAAAAAGCAGCTAAGTAAAGAAAAAAGAGTGGCCATCATTACTTTAAGAAATGAAGGTCAGTCCGAAAAATTGGGAAAACTTTGAAAGTGTCCCCAAGTGCAGTTGCAAAAACCATCAAGCGCTACAAAGAAACTGGCTCACATGAGGACCGCCCCAGGAAAGGAAGACCAAGAGTCACCTCTGCTTCTGAGGATAAGTTTATCCGAGTCATCAGCCTCAGAAATCGCAGGTTAACAGCAGCTCAGATTAGAGACCAGGTCAATGCCACACAGAGTTCTAGCAGCAGACACATCTCTACAACAACTGTTAAGAGGAGACTTTGTGCAGCAGGCCTTCTTAGTAAAATAGCTGCTAGGAAACCACTGCTAAGGACAGGCAACAAGCAGAAGAGACTTGTTTGGGCTAAAGAACACAAGGAATGGACATTAGACCAGTGGAAATCTGTGCTTTGCTCTTATGAGTCCAAAATTGAAATCTTTGGTTCCAACCACCGTGTCTTTGTGCGACGCAGAAAAGGTGAACGGATGGACTCTACATGCCTGGTTCCCACCGTGAAGCATGGAGGAGGAGGTGTGAAGGTGTGGGGGTGCTTTGCTAGTGACACTGTTGGGGATTTATTTAAAATTGAAGGCGTTCTGAACCAGCATGGCTACCACAGCATCTTGCAGCGGCATGCTATGCCATCCGTTTTGCATTTAGTTGGACCATCATTTATTTTTCAACAGGACAATGACCCCAAACACACCTCCAGGCTGTGTAAGGGAAATTTCACAAAGAAGGAGAGTGATGGGGTGCTACGCCAGATGACCTGGCCTCCACAGTCACCAGACCTGAACCCAATCGAGATGGTTTCGGGTGAACTGGACCGCAGAGTGAAGGCAAAAGGGCCAACAAGTGCTAAGCATCTCTGGGAACTCCTTCAAGATTGTTGGAAGACCATTTCCGGTGACTACCTCTTGAAGCTCATCAAGAGAATGCCAAGAGTGTGCAAAGCAGTCATCAAAGCAAAAGGTGGCTACTTTGAAGAACCTAGAATATAAGACATATTTTCAGTTGTTTCACACTTTTTTTGTTAAGTGTATAATTCCACATGTGTTAATTCATAGTTTTGATGCCTTCAGTGTGAATGTACACTTTTCATAGTCATGAAAATACAGAAAAATCTTTAAATGAGGTGTGTCTAAACTTGTGGTCTGTACTTTATATATTTATATATATATATATATATATATATATATATATATATATATATATATATATATACTGCTCAAAAAAATAAAGGGAATACTCAAATAACACATCCTAGATCTGAATGAATGAAATATTCTCATTGAATACTTTGTTCTGTACAAAGCTGAATGTGCTGACAACAAAATCACACACAAATCATCAATGGAAATCAAATTTATTAACCTATGGAGGTCTGGATTTGGAGTCACCTCCAAAATTAAAGTGGATAAACACACTACAGCCTGATCCAACTTTGATGTAATGTCCTTAAAACAAGTCAAAATGAGCCTCAGTATTGTGTGTGGCCTCCACGTGCCTGTATGACCTCCCTACAACGTCTGGGCATGCTCCTGATGAGGTTGCTAATGGTCTCCTGTGGGATCTCCTCCAAGACCTGGACTAAAGCATCCGCCAACTCCTGGACAGTCTGTGGTGCAACGTGACATTGGTGGATGGAGCGAGACATCATGTCCCAGATGTGCTCAATCGGATTCAGGTCTGGGGAACGGGCGAGCCAGTCCATAGCTTCAATGCCTTTATCTTGCAGGAACTCCTGACACACTCCAGCCACATGAGGTCTGGCATTGTCCTGCATTAGGAGGAACCCAGGGCCAACCGCACCAGCATATGGTCTCACAAGGGGTCTGAGGATTTCATCTCGTACCTAATGGCAGTCAGGCTACCTCTGGCGAGCACATTGATGGCTGTGCGGCCCTCCAAAGAAATGACACCCCACACTATTACTGACCCACTGCCAAACCGGTCATGCTGAAGGATTTTGCAGGCAGCAGATCGCTCTCCACGGCGTTTCCAGACTCTGTCACGTCTGTCACATGTGCTCACTGTGAACCTGCTTTCACATGTGAAGAGCACAGAGTGCCAGTGGCGACTTTCTAACCGTTTGTGCAGACAAATGCACATTTGTGACCTGCTGGAGGTCATTTTGCAGTCCTCTGGCAGTGCTTCTCCTGTTCCTCCTCGCACAAAGGCGGAGGTAGCGGTCGTGCTGCTGGGTTGTTGCCCTCCTACGGCCCCCTCCACGTCTCCTGGTGTACTCTCCTGTCTCCTGTTAGCGCCTCCAGCCTCTGGACATTACGCTGACAGACACAGAAAACCTTCTTGCCACAGCTCGCATTGATGTGCCATCCTGGATGAGCTGCACTACCTGAGCAACTTTTGTGGGTTGTAGAGTCCATCTCATGCTACCATAAGTGTGAAAGCACAACCAACATTCAAAAGTGACCAAAACATCAGCCAGAAAACATTGGTACTGAGATGTGGTCTGTGGTCCCCACCTGCAGAACCACTCCTTTATTGAGTGTGTCTTGATAATTGCCAATAATTTCCACCTATTGTCTATTCCATTTGCACAACAGCATGTGAAATTGATTGTCAATCTGTGTTGCTTTCTAAGTGGACAGTTTGATGTCACAGAAGTTTGACTTACTTGGAGTTATATTCTGTTGTTTAAGTGTTCCCTTTATTTTTTTTGAGCAGTGTATATATATATATATATATATATATATATATATATATATATATATACAGTTATATGAAAAAGTTTGGGCACCCCTATTATTCTTAAGCTTAATGTTTTATAAAAATTTGTGTTTTTGCAACAGCTATTTCAGTTTGATATATGCAATAACTGTTGGACACAGTAATGTTTCTGACTTGAAATGAGGTTTATTGTACTAACAGAAAATGTGCAATCTGCATTCAAACAAAATTTAGCAACCCATCACTCTCCTTCTTGGTCAAATAGCCCTTACACAGCCTGGAGGTGTGTTTGGGGTCATTGTCCTGTTGAAAAATAAATGATGGTCCAACTAAATGCAAACCGGATGGAATAGCATGCCGCTGCAAGATGCTGTGGTAGCCATGCTGGTTCAGTATGCCTTCAATTTTGAATAAATCCCCAACAGTGTCACCAGTGTGGCGCCCTGCTGCTCTTGGTGCCACAGAACCCAGAAGGGTGCATGGCTGGATTTCTCCGCAAGAGGCCCTCACTACATACAAACACCTCCACCTTCCACCTCATACTAGCAGAGTGAGTCCTGATAGGGATATATAAAGGGAATGTGGAGCCAGCCAGCTCAGAGAGTTTTTAGATTAGTTGGTCTACAGAGAGTCTAGACTAGTTGGAGAATAGTGTTGCAGTGTGCTCAGACAGTGAGCAGCATACAGGCTGCTGTGAGAGGCAAGCTAGGCCTCCAACAGCTCTGAAGCCAGACAGAGAGCGTGCCGACGCTCAGAGCGCGGTGAAGACGCAGTACGCCAGCTGCCTTGTAGTGAGGGCCCCGAGCGTGGCCGACGGCGAGGAGAGAAGGAGTGATAAAGGGGGCAGAGGAGCATACCAGGCTCACCCCAGTATAATTACAGGACACCAGGTCCGAGCCTACAGGGACCCTTCACACCCTGTAGGGTTAACTGGAATCCCAGGAGGACTACAAGTCCCTGGCAGACCTGAAGCTAGACTCACAGGACCAGGTATCACCAAGGCCCCGACGTCCAGGGAAAGTGGTTACCAACCGGAGGTCCTACTTCAGAGCAACAGGTGGAGTAAAAAAGCAAGATATACTAGCCAGGCACAGTTGCAGGCTAGCCAGGAGCTTACACACAGACAGACACGGAACAGGAGGCTTTATACCCACTCACTGGGGAGAAGTCAAAAAGTGCGCCCTTCACCTAGAGTACCCTGGACCATATCTACCAGCTGAACCAGTAAAGGTAATGAAGCAAAACCCCCTGTCTTTGTCCGTTACTCCGACTGCGCCATTGTTTCCTGCCTGCACCACAATGCCCAGCACACCCACCTCCATTCATCCTACACTGCCCTGAGGCCTGCTCCACCTGTCAGGAGCCGTCCCATCAAAGCTGTCCCTAACATCGGGCTTAGTGGACTGTCGCAGCGCTGGTAACCTCTTACCAGAATCCACAGGTGGCGTCATGAACTTTTATTTTCATTTTATTAAACCCCCTTTTCTGGCGCACTGTCCGCCCTGGGCCAGCCACCGTGATATACATATATACTGCCCCAGACAGTAAGGCCCCACCGGGGGCGCGACACCAGCAAAGCACCCCCACACCATCACTCCTCCTCCATGCTTCACGGTGGGAACCAGGCATGTAGAGTCCATCCGTTCACCTTTTCTGCGTCGTACAAAGACACGGTGGTTGGAACCAAAGATCTCAAATTTGGACTCATCAGACCAAAGCACAAATTTCCACTGGTCTAATGTCCATTCCTTGTGTTCTTTAGCCCAAACAAGTCTCTTCTGCTTGTTGCCTGTCCTTAGCAGTGGTTTCCTAGCAGCTATTTTACTATGAAGGCCTGCTGCACAAAGTCTCCTCTTAACAGTTGTTGTAGAGATGTGTCTGCTACTAGAACTCTGTGTGGCATTGACCTGGTCTCTAATCTGAGCTGCTGTTAACCTGCGATTTCTGAGGCTGGTGACTCGGATAAACTTATCCTCAGAAGCAGAGGTGACTCTTGGTCTTCCTTTCCTGGGGCGGTCCTCATGTGAGCCAGTTTCTTTGTAGCGCTTGATGGTTTTTGGAACTGCCCTTGGGGACACTTTCAAAGTTTGCCCAATTTTTCGGACTGACTGACCTTCATTTCTTAAAGTAATGTTGGCCACTCGTTTTTCTTTACTTAGCTGCTTTTTCCTTGCCATAATTCAAATTCTAACAGTCTATACAGTAGGACTATCAGCTGTGTATCCACCTGACTTCTGCACAACACAACTGATGGTCCCAACCCCATTTATAAGGCAAGAAATCCCACTTATTAAACCTGACAGGGCACACCTGTGAAGTGAAAACCATTTCCGGTGACTACCTCTTGAAGCTCATCAAGAGAATGCCAAGAGTGTGCAAAGCAGTCATCAAAGCAAAAGGTGGCTACTTTGAAGAACCTAGAATATAAGACATATTTTCAGTTGTTTCACACTTTTTTGTTAAGTATATAATTCCACATATGTTAATTCATAGTTTTGATGCCTTCAGTGTGAATGTAAAATTTTCAAAGTCATGAAAATACAGAAAAATCTTTAAATAAGAAGGTGTGTCCAAACTTTTGGCCTGTACTGTGTGTGTATATATATATATATATATGTATTTTTATTTTTTTTTTGTGTCTAAAATACAAAGGAAATGTGTCATCCTTAACTTAAGGCTTTTTAGAGATCATGCCACTGTATACCACCATTAAGGTCCTAATGTAAATCTGCTTCCTGCCTGACCACGGAGGTTAGAGCCCTACTGAGCGATATGGCGACCCTGCTCACTGGAGGCTACCCTAATCACTTTCCCTATAACTAACCATTGCTAGTCATTTTCCAATAAATAGATAATAAAAGAGTCATACGATATTTAAAGGTACGAAGATATATTCACTTGGCTTAGATTCCTGCTGCCTTGCATAAGGCCTACGTAGTGATGTGGGGAGGGGATAACCCTTTATCCAACTGGTCCTGGTCCCTGCATGATCACGGTCTCGTCTTGGCTTTTAAATAAATGAACGGACTTCATTTCATATTCCTCCAGCTGTTATGGCACTTACATGATGCAGTTTGGCAATTTTCTTAGCCGAGAGACCGTTATCAATGAGCTGGATGATGGTGTATCTCTTTTCTTGAGAAATCTTCTTCATGGCTGCTCCTTGATTCAAACCAGTAACCTTTCACTTGGGAATCAACCTAATAACACACTGAGCTATTAGGGAGAACAGGCTGTGTGGCGCCCCTGAGGGTTCGACCGCCACAGGGATGCTGCACTTCTTTAATGGAGTGTGGTGTCCCTCCTCTGAGGTAAGGCCAGTGTGATAGTCGTGACCCAACCTTTTGCATCCAACACCACATTTCTCCACCAGAGGGAGCAATTATGCACTAGGTGCTGCTTCCCTGGTTACAGGGAGACTGGGGAACCAAAAGTGAGGGGAACCAGTTAGTGGGTGTGGGTGGAGGACTTACAAGTTAGTTACACTTTAGATTTCATATTTAATTCAAAGCCATCTTTGATCTTGGTCGGTCTCTCTTTTAGTGATCGTACTGTGCAGTCAGACTACTGTTTGTAATGTGACCTCCCTCCGGGAGCGCAGATCCTGTGTGGGCCTGCGCCGGCAAGGGACACAGTCCTCGTACCCTGGCCTTGGGGCGAGAGGTATGTTGTAGACAAGGAATGTCTCAACCCGGCCAAAGACCAAGATCAAGAAGGCCCGGAGCCTAAGAGTGTTGCTCCACAGCAAATGGATCCCAGGCAGGATGCAGACGGAGCGGTGTATGCCACCTGTCCTTGCCAACCTGATATATTCAGTGGGACTCCAGCTGCAAGAGGGGTACCGGACCCCGACACCCGACCTTGCTACTCTACGTCCTGGACAGGAAAGCCTGGTTAGGCCCAGAGGATCCCACCGGGTATCGGACGGAGCGGAGCTGCCACCCGTACCCTGGTTCTGAAAGGAGCTCAGAGGGAGACCCGGCCTATTTGCACACACACAGACAGGAAAGGATTCGGTCTGCAGTTCAGGAACACTCTGCTGTGGGGTCGCGACTGAATGCTGGACCTACTCGGAGGTTGTCGGACCCCCGTCTCTGGTGAGCGCAGGACTCTGCGGGGAGCAAGGAGTCGCCTTCCTTTGCCATCTAAGTGAGTAAAGCCTTGGACGTTCACCCCTATGGCCTCCGGACTGTTATTTCTGTGCCACACCGCGGGATGCGGGATCTCTTCTCCTTAACTACAACCCCCTCCATCCTGTCCCTCTGCCCTGAGGCCTTGCTCCGCCTGTGGGGAGTAGTAAGAACTTTGGCCGCAGTACCACCAGGCCTCAGCGGACTGTAGCGGCGCTGGTGACCCTTCACCAGGCACCACAGGTGGCGTAGTCGTTAATTAGCCACTCAACCCGGACAAGCCCATACCATCTCTTTCTAATGTGACGGCCCTGAGCTCAGGTCGGGCCCGGGCCACGGCTGCATCCCACCTCTCCATCACAGGGCCCGACACCGAGTCCCCCAACACGCAGGGTAAAGCACGGGCTTTACGAGTAGAGGCGTCACAACTGTATTTTGTAGTATACAGGAAGAAAAAGATTATTCCACCACCAAGAGCAAAACAGTAACAATGCCATGACATGACAAAATCTGCATAACTAATCATATGCTAAATAGTTGCAAGTCAAATTTATGTATGATATAGCCAAGATGATTGTCTATAAAATTATGGTATTCTCACGTTCGAAGCAGTAGTGGATAGTGAGATATGGAGACTGTGAAAGTCAAAAGTGCAAAACATTGTTTCCCTTTTGCTCAACAGTTTAAAGGGGTATTCTCAAATTATTAAATAACTTTACTCAGATAGCCTGAAAATAAGCAAGTTTGCAATTGACTTGCTTTTTCTTTCTGCTGTCAATCTCTTGCATTGAGAGATTTTATTATTCATAGTGTAAATCTGGATTTCATGGAGTTCAGCCATTGTGCCTGCCCAAACTCTGACAGAGTGTGCACAGTAGTTACATTCACAGAGGCGTTAACTCCTAGCATACCATCCAGCTCTTTCCAGTCCATTAATTTCTATACAGCAGTTAGCTGCTCACCTTTTTTTCCCTCCTTCTCAGCTCCTGCCAAGCTGCTTTTATAAATCTTGCAAAATTACCATAATCACCATTGGCTGTTTCCAGAGCAATTTTCCTAATCACAACTCTCTCTGTCTTGAGCTGTGTGCTTGTTCAAATACCCTGTTATCTCTATATGCAAATATAGTGATAGCATTGTACACCACTCCAGAAGAAACCACTGATAGCTGGATGTGTCACAGCAGAACTTATGCTGAGCTTTATAGGTCTACTAATATTACAGCCATACTTTTCACCAGAACTGTCACTCAAGGAGGAGAGCCAACCCTATCAGAACCCAGGAAGTAAGGAAACTGCATAGCTCTGAGTTGCTCTAGAGACAATTTGAGAATACCCCTTTTATGGTTTCTGGGGTGCAAAGAGAAGAACAAACTGAGCACCATATTATGGTATTGGATTTTGCCACTAAGGACTGAAGGGTTCAGTGTTTGTTGTCCTTTTTCTCCATCTTATGACCCTTGGGCTAATACAGAGCTAGTGATGGAGTTCTTCTTTAGAGGAGAGTTCTGCAGAGGATGTCACAATACAGTAGCAAAGGCAGTAGAAGCAGCCAGGGCTCCAATAGAAGCTGCATGTGTGAGGCCCTCCCTGAGAAATAGGGTTACTCGGAGCCGGGTCGGTGTAGGGGCAGTGGGGAAGGTAGTCGTGGCCTGGACCCGGTCCGTGCCCAGGGCGGTCACATAACAGATTTTTAATGGGCTTTCAAGTAAGAGTGGTATTTTCCGACTACGCCACCTATGGTTTCCGGTGATGAGCACCAGCGCTGCTTCAGTCCACTGAGGCCGGTGTTACAGGCAGCTAAGATGGGACGACTCCCCGCAGGCGGAGCAGGCCTCAGGGCAGTGTGAGGAGGAATGGTGGGTGCAGTACAGCGCAGGAAATAACAGGCTGAAGCGGGGTGTGAAGTCATCCAGGGTTTTTACTTACATTCAGATGAACTTTAGCCGCAAAGCTTCCCTCTGCTCCTCACGGCGTACTGCGGCCACCGGGAAGGGGGTTCAGCACTTCCCAGGTAGATCAGGAGCACCTGTCGAGACCCCTCTGGTGTGTGTTCCTCTCCTTGGTCAGTTCTCCCACTAAGTCTTCACCTGACTGTTTGTGTGGTTAGGCCAAGGTGTAAGGCTGGGTCCCACTGGATAAACGCAGGTAGAGAGATACAGGTGGCGTAAGCCGCTCTGTCTGTATCCCTCCTGGGATCCACTAAGCCTCTGGGCTTTTCCGACTGAGACTTGAAGTAACAAAGTTAGATATCGGGAGCCGGTCACCCCTTTTGCAGCAGGAATCCCTCTGACCAGGCCAGAATGAAGAATACAGGTGGCGCAGGCCTCTCCGTCCGCATCCCCTGGGATCCTTTTGCCTGTGGAACCTATCTCCTCTGCTCCCCTCCAGGCCTTCTTAGATCAGGACCTTGACCGGGTAGAGACAGTGGTTAACTCTGACCCGCTCCTCGTCTCAAGGCCAGAGTACGAGGACCGTGTATCTTCAGTCGGTTGCAGCCTTTTGATGAGCTCTGGCGGACTACCGCAATCAGAGACGAAGACACCAATCAAAGACGAAGATCACAATCAAAGACCTTGAACTTAAGATGGCTGTAGATTAAATATGAAAGAATAAGTGTTTGCTAAAAGTGTGTCCTCCACCCTCACCCACTACATGGTTCCTCCTATCTTTTATTCCCCTCATCTCCTCTATCCCGGGCCAGGGCAGCACCCTGGTGCATTTCGCCCCCTACAGGACAGGAGTGGTGTAGTGTTGAGTGGTGAAGTAGGGTCCTGAGAAGTGCTCCATCCTTACCTGGAAGAGGAGATACCACACCTCAACTGAAGTGCAGTACCCCTGTGGCGACTGAACCCTCAGGGGCGCCACACATGTGCTGCGTCATTGCTTCCCCTTCTCGTCATCAGAAGGCTTCATACAATTGGGTAGATTAAACAGCTTGCAGCTTGATAACAGGTATGAATAACATGGAGTAAATTTGGATTTGGCGGCTCATTTCTCAAAATGATACATATGAATAGCAGAAGATTGGGTCAGTGCAATGGTGCATGCTTTCCCTCTGTCTTTTTTTGCTTTCCTCACTGTTCAATGTGATGGAAATGCTCCAGAATCAGATACCTTACCCAACTACTAATCCAGATCAATTTGCAAGCACACTCTCCTTTTCTAGGAAGCCAGCCACCTTTGATAGACTCTAGCAGTGGCCGGTAATCTAGGCACTGAGCAGTAAACTATACAATTAAAAATCCATCTGGAAAGGATTTTTAATAAGAAGGAAATTGTTAAATTGCTTGTTTTTAGAAGCACTTTGAAATTTCACCCATTTATGAAGTCGAGACAACCCATTTAAGATCATGCTGAATGAATTCTGTCACTTGCTGTAAGGACATCATCATTTTCGATATCTTATTCCCATGAATTATATACACAAAGAAAAACAATTGTTGGGAAAAAAAATTGAGAAATTAAAATTCATAATAATCTTTATCGGCCCGTTAAACAGCTGAATGCGGCACACAATGTAATGAAAACTCTGTGTGCGACAGACTAGTGATAATTTGGAAAAACTTTGAAAATAATGAGAACATGCAGGGTATTAAGGAAGGATTGCTGCGCTGCCATTTTCATTAATTGCTGCCAAGACCCCCGCTTTTGTTTGTACCTTGTGATAGCATGTATGCTCAAACTGGTGGAAGTAATTCCATATCATCTGACAAATTGCACTTGTTTTCTGCTAAAAGAAAGAACAAAACAGCAGTTATCAACCTCGAGACAAGCAAGACACATGAAGGATCGCAACGAATACAGAACAAATACCAGTTATGTGGGGAATATTGTTATGTAATATGGCTATTTTTTGCAAAACATAAAGAGCCGGAACGTCTTTACATTTATTTTTACATTAAATATTCCATAAAGGGGCATTACAGGCTAACATTTCTTATTTAAAGAAGATCTGTCACTTGCCATAAATATATATATTTTTTACCTGGTATAAACATCGTTGTTCTCCTGAATCTGGAGTCTTCTTTTGTTCCTATGACTCGCCCCCTGGGCCGTGGGGTACCCGGAACCAGGCCTTCTGGTGTACGGTGCTGATGGGCGTAGTAGTGGCAACCCGATCCCGTGGCTCAGGGTGGTCAGACCAAATTGTGGCAGTCTATCAATCAGTGCTTTAAATGTCCGACTACGCCACCCGTGGATTGCGGTCAGAGATAACCGCCGCTGTGAGGCAGAACACTGAGGCTGGTGTTGGTGTGCAGCACAGGAGTAGGATAACTCCCCACGGGAAGAGTATAGCCTCAGGGCAGTGTAAGTGAATGCTGGGGGTGATGGTGCAGGCGCAGCAGAAATCACACAGAGTCCAACGATGCAGTCCAGGGTCTTTTACTCACAGTTGTTATCCAAGTCACTTCTGTCAGCAAGGACTGCCCGAGCCGTGCTGCGTCCACCAGGTGAGGAGCTCGGTCAACCCCCAGGCAATTCAGGAGTATGGCACAGGACCCCCTTCTGTCCTTTCTCTGGCCTCTCGTGCCCCACCAGTGTCCTGACTTCTGTCCAGCTACCGCGGACCGTGTCGGGTAAGCGTTGGCTTTCACTTCCCGCTATCCTATATGGTGCCTTCCTAGCAGGTTTTACGGGTGGTCGCACCAGTAAATGGTCACAACCTCCGGTTCTTGGCTGAGGGTAGATTCGCCTCCACCAACTTAGGGATCCAGTACCTTTCCACAGCCTGACCCTTCCACCCGGAATAATGGGGTATGTGACGCGCCCCTGGGCCTGTGTCGCGCTGCGTTGCGCACGCGGGAGCTTACCCGGAGCCGGATCTCTTGAGGGTTGTAGTCTCGTGGCGGTGATCCGGTCCGTGCCCAGGGAGTCAGACTAAGTGGCGCTGGATTAGCGGTAGATGTTGTACGACTACGCCACCCGTTGAATGCAGCTAAGGAGCTGCTGCTGCAGGGCAGACCGCTGAGGCCGGTGGTAGGATTGTGCAGCGTGATAGTATCACCCCCAACGGGAGGGGTATGGCCTCAGGGCAGCCGACGTGGATGATGGGGGTAGCAGGAACCACTCGGAGACGGTACGGTGTAGTTCAGGGTCTTTACTGGTGACAACGATAGACCCTCCCGGAGTACTGGCTAGCGATTGGGGCCTGGTCAGTCCTTGAGCAGATGGGATCTCCCCTGGCCAGGCGGAGTTGTAGGCCTCCCAAACTAATGATACTCTTCTGGCTACCTTGCTAGAAGCGGGTATAAGTAGCCCACGTCCCTGAGTGTACCGTGTGGTGTTCACCCGTATGGCCGGTGACTCGGGGCCTTCTAGTAGCTTCCGCTCCACGACGGCGGTGCTGGTCCCATGCATGTGACCGTGCCTTCGGGTTTCTTGGCCAGAGGACCTGAAATCCCCTGCCTGACGGATTCTGCTGCTGGGTAGGAGTTAGTCCCCACAGCCTCGGACTCCGGGTCCGGTAAGAAATCTTCTCAGTCAGGGCGAGCTCTGCAGCTGCCAGCCCCTGACTCCTTGTAACACTGCTCCCACAGAGCTCCTGTTGTTTCTTCCCATAGCTGCTTCTCTTCTCTGTCTCTACTTCTGGCATGGCCCAGGAGCTGGGCCCAGCCGGAGCCACAGCTCCCTGTCAGCCCTCCTGGCTGAACTCTCCCTCTGAACTCTCTAACCCTGCCTCAGCCCCAGGTTTATATAGGGGAAGTTCTTCCCCTCCCAGGACTGGGCAGGAGGTGTGGCATGCATAGGATTCCTGACCAAGAGACCTCCCACCTGCTCTCAGACATAACATTGCTGTTACTGTGGAAACCAGACCCCTGGGGTGCCACATTCCCCCCTAGTGAAATTTAGTACTCCGGGACTAAACATATTTTTAGAAAAACATAACAAGGTATAAACAATAATAATACAATAAGAAAAACACATAAAGATGGTTACGGCGTGTCCGCAACCGGGTGCAGTCTTTGAAGAAAAGTAAGGTGTCCATTTCACCAAAACAGGGAGACGTAACCAGGTAGGGGTCTGTCCTGCCCCGAGTCCTTAACAGTCTTTAGTCCATTCCTGGGTTACGCTCCAACCATGTACAAAGGATTCCCGGTAAATCCACCAAAGACTCCCATAAATTACTAGAAACACATAATTATTTACAGGATATGGCCGCTCTCAGTCCTCGGCCAGTGGGAATAAGGAATGGCTGCTCACAGTCCTCAGCCTGGTTTAAGATAGGGGCACATGGGGAACAATTCACTAATCCCAACGGGGACCATATTTTAATTAGCAGCAGTCCTTGTACCCTTACGGGTAACTATTTACAGCTCTTTATTCACGCTACTTCGCTTCAGTAGCTATGTCCTCTTTGTGCTCCCTCCTGAGGGTAGTCCTCAGACCCGTCCGGGTCCTCTTGGCTTTCCTCGTATTGGTAGTACTGCAGCTCCTCCTCGGTTAGCTGGGTTAGTATCTCTGTGACAGTCCTCCTCCCAGGTGGCCAGGACTTTACCCCCCTTTGGGCTGCCCCGGTTAATTGGGCCACCAGGATGCTCACTTTTTGCTCCTCTGTGAGGGGGTACACCTGGAAGAGGCTATCCAGCTTTTCTCTAAAGTCATGCAGGGTATGTGACTCCCCTGAGTACTGGGGTAGCCAGGCTGCCCCCGGGATATAGGGCATGGTGAAAGGCATGACCGCAACAGCGGTGGCGCTGGCGGGGGTTGAAGCGGTGAAGCTCTCCTCCGTATCCGGCATCCTTCTCCCCCCTAGTGGACCGTGGCCTACCTTGCGATGATCCTCTTCCGTAGGCTGCGGCTCCGCAGTGGATCGTCAGGGTTGAGGACCTTCCGTCGCGCTCCTGTGACGTCGGCGTCTGCTGGGCTCCTTCCAGGACCTTACGCAACGTCCGGACGTGAGGCGGGGCTTCAGTTCTCGCGCGCTTTCGGAGTCCACGCCCCTCTTCTTCCCGCGCGGCGTCTTCAAGATGGCGTCCAACGGCGGGAAAACTCCACGGATGGCGGGAAGAAGGCAGAAGATGGCGCCGGATGGCGGGAAAACTTCGCGGATGGCGGGAAGAAGACAGAAGATGGCGCCGGATGGCGGGAATCTTCACCACTGGTAAGTTTGAACAGTCTTTTTCAGGCACGCAGTACCCGGTGGTTGCGGGCACGAGATCCTGCCGACTACGCCAAAAGTTGACGCGCCCCTGGGCCTGTGTCGCGCTGCGTTGCGCACGCGGGAGCTTACCCGGAGCCGGATCTCTTGAGGGTTGTAGTCTCGTGGCGGTGATCCGGTCCGTGCCCAGGGAGTAAGACTAAGTGGCGCTGGATTAGCGGTAGATGTTGTACGACTACGCCACCCGTTGAATGCAGCTAAGGAGCTGCTGCTGCAGGGCAGACCGCTGAGGCCGGTGGTAGGATTGTGCAGCGTGATAGTATCACCCCCAACGGGAGGGGTATGGCCTCAGGGCAGCCGACGTGGATGATGGGGGTAGCAGGAACCACTCGGAGACGGTACGGTGTAGTTCAGGGTCTTTACTGGTGACAACGATAGACCCTCCCGGAGTACTGGCTAGCGATTGGGGCCTGATCAGTCCTTGAGCAGATGGGATCTCCCCTGGCCAGGCGGAGTTGTAGGCCTCCCAAACTAACGATACTCTTCTGGCTACCTTGCTAGAAGCGGGTATAAGTAGCCCACGTCCCTGAGTGTACCGTGTGGTGCTCACCCGTATGGCCGGTGACTCGGGGCCTTCTAGTAGCTTCCGCTCCACGACGGCTGTGCTGGTCCCATGCGTGTGACCGTGCCTTCGGGTTTCTTGGCCAGAGGACCTGAAATCCCCTGCCTGATGGATTCTGCTGCTGGGTAGGAGTTAGTCCCCACAGCCTCGGACTCCGGGTCCGGTAAGAAATCTTCTCAGTCAGGGCGATCTCTGCAGCTGCCAGCCCCTGACTCCTTGTAACACTGCTCCCACAGAGCTCCTGTTGTTTCTTCCCATAGCTGCTTCTCTTCTCTGTCTCTACTTCTGGCATGGCCCAGGAGCTGGGCCCAGCCGGAGCCACAGCTCCCTGTCAGCCCTCCTGGCTGAACTCTCCCTCTGAACTCTCTAACCCTGCCTCAGCCCCAGGTTTATATAGGGGAAGTTCTTCCCCTCCCAGGACTGGGCAGGAGGTGTGGCATGCATAGGATTCCTGACCAAGAGACCTCCCACCTGCTCTCATACATAACATTGCTGTTACTGTGGAAACCAGACCCCTGGGGTGCCACATATGCAACGGTTGCTGACCGTTCTGCACTCTTAGGGTCCCTTCTGCCTTCTTGTTTCTGGAGCCCTTCCACTTCTCTGTCTCTTCTCCTTCCTTCCTTCTCCTTCTTCTCTTCTCCTCTCTGGCCCCGCCCTTTTCTCTAGGCCTTCCTCGTGGAGCTGAGCTCAGGCTGAGCCGCGGCTCCCTGTCAGCTCTCTCTCCCTTCTGCTCTGACTGAACTGAACTGAACTCCACTGAACTACTCGACTAAGATGGCTCCCACCTTTTATCTGTTTCTCTGTGCCTGAGCTCAAGTGACCTGCACCCAATGAGCTCCTTCCTATGCTCCAGAAACCGTCCACTTTCTACTCCTACACCACTGGGTTCTCTTCCCCACTCCAGCCAAGGACATGGTCAGTTGTGCCCGCATCTGGGAGCACCGTCGAGCTGTCTCCCCCGAAATGGGGTGTGTGTGTGTCTGCAGCTAACTGAGCCCTGGTCCACACTCCATCCTTACCTGGGAGTGGAATATCACACCTCTGGTTGAGGTGCAATACCCCTGTAGCAACTGAGCCCTCGGGGCGCTACATTCCCCCCTGGTAAACCACAGCACGTCCTCGGGCTGGAACAGAGCAAAAGACAATTCAAAAACATGCAAGTTTTTTTTAGAATGCATCCATATATAAAATTATAAACCATTATTACTTATCCCTTATGGGAGGCAATTTTTCTGTTTTAACGTTACTGGCACATTTTCTCTTTCAGCAATATTATAAGACTTTCTTCTCATATATAAAACATTATAAAACTCTTTTTTCTTATAAACATTCTTCATGTAAAACTTTTGTTAACTGGTCACAGTGCGCTTTGCGACCAGGTGTCCATCTTTCTATAAAATGCAAACTTGTAAACACAAACATGAGGGACCCGTTCGTAAACCCTCAACGAAGGCCCTGGGGTGGCTGCAGGGCGTAGCTGATCCAGCTGCTGGACCTCGTCTTCGGCCACCTCTAACGGGTTTTTGTTCTGAGGTCAGTTGTTGTTGTAGTCTCTTATAAAACCAGTAGAGGGCACTTTAGGAAGTGCAACTATTTACAAAATTGACCGCTCCCAGTCCTCGGCCGGATAGTTCACTAAGTTGGCTGCTCCCAGTCCTCAGCGGGTTATTCAAACGACATACAGGCAACAGTCCCCATCCTGGGTTAACTTTCTCTTCTGTACCCTAACGGGCAACTATTTACAGTGCACTCACATTTTAATAACTGTGTCCTCCTAGTGCACGCTCTTCCTCCTCGCCATACTCTCCAGACCCGTCCGGGTCATCTGGGTAGCAATGCTCCTGGTACTGTTCCTCCTCCACCCTCTGGACATTGAGGGCATACCACCCTTTTAGGCCTCGATGTCGGGTGTACGTTACCCGATCTACCGGGAACAGCTCTCGTCGATTTGGCAGGTGGTCCTCCACATCCCTCCTATCAACGTAGAGGTCGGTGGCTGTGGTAGAGTCCCGGATAAACCCCCGCCCTTTCTCCTGGTGGAACTTTACCACTGTCCCAGCGGCTTTAGGACCGCGTGCTGCATTGGGGGTTTCGACGAGTTCGCGTCTTCTCCTCTGCGCTCCGGGCCTGCAGCTGCTCCCTCTCCTGGCGCCGCACCCGCTCCTCCCTCACAAGCTGCTCACAGACCTCCCGCCTGCGGACTGCGGCCTCCCGCGTCTCCTGTGCAAACCCCATCAGGTCCTCCCCGGTCTGGTCCCATTCTATCCGGACCTCTTCCTCCAGGAGCTGAGAAACGGTGACTGACTGCGGTACGGGCAGGAGCAGAGCAAGCGGGGCCTCGGCCTCTGCGGACAGGTCCTTCCGCCGACTGGGGTGGACCCATCCCTCCGACACAGGGACAGGCACCCCGTCGGGCCCAGCGAGCTGGCTGTACAGGTCGGCCCCTAAGGGTGGCGGCTTCGGGACCGGGGGAGCACGTGGTTCAGGGGCGCCTGGAGGTGTCAGGCCTTGCGACCGGGCCTGGTGCGAACCGCCTCCGACCACACCCGAAGTCAGGGGGCACAGCCTGGGGCTTGACTCGGTGACGGGACTCGTGGATTGGGGCCTGCGTGCTGGCGGTGGGAGCGGGGTAGGCACAGCGACGCCCGGAAGGTCTGGCTCTGCGACAACGCCCAGAGGCAGGTTGGTGGCACTAGGGTTGGTGGTGGGGGTCTCCCCCTTACCTGCCTCCAGGGCTACGCATCTCTCAGCTTCCGGCCTCCGCTCCTCGTCCTCAGGGGCTGGCTCGCTGGTCGGTGCTGGTGGCGTCCCGTGCTGCTGGGCCGCGATCCGCCTGGCCATATCCTTTCTCCACCCTTCTACAGCTTCTCGCTGCGCCTGGAACATCCTTCGGTCCAAATCCTCCAACGCCGTCCGAAGGAACTCCGGGTCTCCTCCTGGGAGCTGCGCCATCAAATCCTTGAGGCTGTACGGGGCCGAGATGGCCTGCAGCAAGCCACCCGTGAGGGTGCTGGAGTTGGTGCAGCTCTCCATCTCCGGGTGTGGTCTGGTGAGACTGATCCAAACCACACCCTGCCCCTCGGTTTTCTTCTCTTTCCGCCCCTGTTGGGGGTGGTCCCGGGGCAATCTGCTGACAATCACTCTCAGGGGCAGCCCCCCCACCTTGATGGACATCTCTACAGCCGCACTCATGGGTGTCGGGGGTGGGCTCCGTTTTTGGCGCCATTCTGGGACCTGGCCCACGATGGGCGGTGGCTTCTTGTGGTCTTTTGGCGCGCACATGATGGCGTCCGTTCTGCTGAGGCGGGCGCCACATTCAATACAGTGAAACAGTCTCTTTTCAAGCACGCAATACCCGTTTGTGGCGGGTTGGTCACAATCCTGCCGACTACGCCAAAGCTGACTCGCCCCTTGGGCCGTGGGGTACCCGGAACCGGGCCTTCTGGTATACGGTGCTGATGGGGGTAGTAGTGGCAACCCGATCCTGTGGCTCAGAGTGGTCAGACCAAATTGTGGCAGTCTATCAATCAGTGCTTTAAATTTCCGACTACGCCACCCGTGGATTGCGGTCAGAGATAACCGCCGCTGCGAGGCAGACCGCTGAGGCTGGTGTTGGTGTGCAGCACAGGGATAGGATAACTCCCCACGGGAAGAGTGTAGCCTCAGGGCAGTGTAAGTGGATGCTGGGGGTGATGGTGCAGGTGCAGCAGAAATCACACAGAGTCCAACGATGCAGTCCAGGGTCTTTTACTCACAGTTGTTATCCAAGTCACTTCTGTCAGCAAGGACTGCCCGAGCCGTGCTGCGTCCACCAGGTGAGGAGCTCGGTCAACCCCCAGGCAATTCAGGAGTATGGCACAGGATCCCCTTCTGTCCTTTCTCTGGCCTCTCGTGCCCCACCAGTGTCCTGACTTCTGTCCAGCTACCGCGGACCGTGTCGGGTAAGCGTTGGCCTTCACTTCCCGCTATCCTATATGGTGCCTTCCTAGCAGGTTTAGCGGGGGGGTCGCACCAATAAATGGTCACAACCTCCGGTTCTTGGCTGAGGGTAGATTCGCCTCCACCAACTTAGGGATCCGGTACCTTTCCACAGCCTGACCCTTCCACCCGGTATAATGGGGTATGCAACGGTTGCTGACCGTTCTGCACTCTTAGGGTCCCTTCTGCCTTCTTGTTTCTGGAGCCCTTCCACTCCTCTGTCTCTTCTCCTTCCTTCTTTCTCCTTCTTCTCTTCTCCTCTCTGGCCCCTGCCTTTTCTCTAGGCCTTCCTCGTGGAGCTGAGCTCAGGCTGTGCCGCGGCTCCCTGTCAGCTCTCTCTCCCTTCTGCTCTGACTGAACTGAACTGAACTCCACTGAACTACTCGACTAAGATGGCTCCCACCTTTTATCTGTTTCTCTGTGCCTGAGCTCAGGTGACCTGCACCCAATGAGCTTCTTCCTATGCTCCAGAAACCGTCCCCTTTCTACTCCTACACCACTGGGTTCTCTTCCCCCCTCCCCACTCCAGCCAGGGACATGGTCAGTTGTGCCCGCATCTGGGAGCACCGTCGAGCTGTCCCCCAGAAATGGGGTGTGTGTGTGTGTGCAGCTAACTGAGCCCTGGTCCACACTCCATCCTTACCTGGGAGTGGAATATCACACCTCTGGTTGAGGTGCAATACCCCTGTAGCAACCGAGCCCTCGGGGTGCTACACCTACACTTACGTTCCTGAGTTATATGAACCCATCTTCCCTGTATGTACAGCCAGTCTCTTTTAGCCAAATGAGCATGTTCTTCAACTCTTCTATGTGGGTGTCCTTTTGGGGACCACGCCCAGTTGGATAAAAAAAACTAGATTTATGTACAGGGAAGATGCGGTATGTCTAGGAAAGGAGAGGAGCAGGGATATAAAAAATAAACATTAAGGAAAACAGCAGCATTTACAGTGGCTTGCGAAAGTATTCACCCCTTGGCTTTTTACCTATTTTGTTACATTGCAACCTGTGTTTAAATATTTGTTTAATCTTATTTGCTCAGTGAAAGGGAGTACACCTGTGTGCAATCTAAGTGTCAGTATATACACACCTTTTCTGAAAGGCCACAGAGGCTGCAACACCATTAAGCAAGAGGCACCACTAACCAAACAACACCATGAAGACCAAGGGGATCTCCAAACAAGTCAGGGACAAAGTTGTTGAGAAGTACAAGTCAGGGTTGGGTTATAAAAAAAATATCCCAATCTCTGATGATCCCCCGGAGCACCATAAATCCCATTATCATCAAATGGAAAGAACAAGGTACCACAACAAACCTGCCAAGAGAGGGCCACCACCAAAAAACTCAGCCCGAGCAAGGAAGGCATTAATCAGAGAGGCAGCACAGAGACCAAAGGTAACCCTGGAGGAGCTGCAGAGTACCCAAGCAGAGACTGCAGTATCTGTCTATATGACCACAATAAGCCGTACACTCCATAGAGGTGGCCTTTATGGAAGAGTGGGCAGAAAAAAGCCTTTACTTACACACAAAAATTATAAGGCTCATTTTGAGATTGTCAAAAGACGTGTGGGAGACTCCCAAAATATATGGAGGAAGGTGCTGTGGTTAGATGAGAGCACCTTCAAACAAGACAATGGCCCAAAGCTTACTGTTAAAGCAACACTCGAGTGGTTTAAAGGGAAAGCCCAGTCCTTAACCCAATTGAGAATCAGTGGTAAACCGTCTAACTTGAAGGAGATGGAGCAATTTTGTCTTGAGCAAGTGCCAAGATGTGGAAAGCTCATAGAGACTTATCCAAAGTGACTTTCAGCTGTAATTGCTGTAAAAGGAGGCTCTACAAAGTACTGATTTTAGGGGGGTGAATAATTATGCACACTAAAGTTTTCAATTATTTTGTTCTATTTGTTGTTTGCATCACAAGAAAAAGAAAACCAAATGTTCACAGTTGTAGGTATGTTCTTTACATGAACTTATGCAAACCCTAAAAAAACTGTGAAATTCCAGGTTGTGAAGTAGCAAAACATGAAAAATGCCAAAGGGGTGAATACTTTCACAATTCACTGTATACAAGGTTAAAATATTACCTGTTTAAGGCAAGTGGTATGTGCTCTTTAACCCCTTTCCCACCTTGGACGTATGAACATGTCTAAGAAGGGATCCCCACACCCCATGCGGGCTCCGGCGCTGAGCCTACATGTTTTCAGGCACCTGACAGCTGATCTGAAGTATAAAAGGGAGGAGCCATCTTGGGTTCAGGGCTCAGTCTGAGGAGAAGTGACAGGGAGCAGAGGCTCTGCATGAGCTCTGCTCCAGAGGCGGGCCTAGCAACTGAGGCCCAAGCCTGGAGAGGAAGAGAAAGGAAGAGGAGTGGAGAAGGCTCCAGGAACAAGGAACGAAGGGACCCCAGGGGTGTGGACCGGCGAATCGCCATCACACGCCCGAATCTACCTGCATGGAGGGGTCAGGCCAAGAGAGGGTACCGGATCCCTAACTAGTGGAGGCGGGGAACTACCCTCAGCTAGAAACCGGAGGCTGTGACATTTTATGTGGCGCAGCCCCTTGCCATACCCATTAGGAAGGCACCACATAGGGTCAGGGAAACGGAGGCCAACGTTTACCCGCCAAGGCCCGAGGCAGCCGGACAGAAGCGTGGTCACTGGTGGGGTATGACAGGCCAGAGAAAGGACACACAAAGGGGGTCCTGTGAAGCGCTCCAAAGTTATCTGGGAGTTGGCCGAGCCCCTCACCTGGTGAGCACAGTGCGACGCGGGACGTTATGACCAGCTGAAGTAACTTGGATAAAGAACTGTGAGTAAAGATCCTGAACTGCATTACAGAGACCCTGAGTCATTACTCCCGCGCACCATCACCCCCAACATCCCCACTTGCTGCGCTGAGGCTATACTCCTCCCGTGGGGAGTTATACTACACTCTGCTGCACCCACAACACCAGCCTCAGCGGTCTGCCCTGCAGCGGCGGTTCACTCTGACTGCAATCCACTGGTGGCGTAGTCGGACATTCAGAACGTATAGACTATCCCCTCTGGTTTGACCGCCCCGGGCACGGACCGGGTCGCCTCCACGGAGACTACAACCCCCAGCATCTCACAGAGGCCCGGCTCCGGGTATTCCCCTACACACACGGCCCAGGGGGCGCGTATCCCCTGGGCCTGTGCTGTGCAGGGGATACCCGGAGCCGGATCGCTGGGGGTTGTAGTTCTCCGTGGCTGTGACCCGGTCCGTGCCCAGGGCGGTCAAACCAGTGGCAGTCTTAGTAATGTGACAAATGTCCGACTACGCCACCCGTGGATTGCGGTCAGTGGGGACCGCCGCTGCGCTGCAGACCGCTGAGGCTGATGTTGTATGCACAGCCAAGTATGGGATGACTCCCCACGGGAGAAGTATTGCCTCAGGGCAGCTAGTGTGGATGATGGGAGTGATGGTGTGAGCGTCCCAATACTGATGGTGCTGGTGCGGCGATGAAACACAGAGACGTGTGGTGCAGTTCAGGGTCTTTACTGATGGTATAACGCAGACCCTCCCGGGAGTACTGGTTAGCAGTAGGGGCCTGGTCAGTCTGTAAGCAAGTAGGATCCCCCCTGGCCAGGTGGAGTTGTAGGCCTCCCCGACTATCTGCACTCTTTCCTGGCTACCATGCTCTATGCGGGTAGAAGTAGCCCACGTCCCTGAGTCTACCGTGTGGTGCTCACCCGTATGGCCGGTGACTTGGGGCCTTCCGTTAGCCTCCGCTTCACGATGGTGGTGCTGGTCCCTTGCTTGTGACCGTGCCTCCGGGCTTCTATGGCCAGAGGACATGGAATCCCCTGCCGGTTGGATTCTGCTGCTGGACCTGGATGTCCCCACAGCCTCGGACTCCGTGTCCGGGTTTAGTGTCTTCAGCCAAGGCGAGCTTTCTAGCTTCCAGCCTCTGGCACTCGCTCCTGCTCCTACAGAGCTCCTAGTTCTTGCTTTCCCTCTTCAGGCTCTGACTCCCAGACTCTGACTGCGTCTCTGTCTGGGACTTCACTCTCTAATCCCGCCCCAGACCCAGTTTATAAGGGCAGATTCCTCCCCTCCCAGGTCTGGGCGGGCAGTGTTGCATGCTTAGGGCTCCTGACCAGAGAAACCTCCCACTTGCTCTCAGACATAATATTTCTATTACTGTGGCAACCAGACCCCTGGGGTGCCACATTCCCCCCTAGTAAATTTTAGTACTCCGGGACTAAACACATTTTTAAAGAAACATAAATACAAGGGTATAAACGATAATACAATAACATATTTACAAGAAGCTTTAGTTCTTTAAAGGTCACGGCGTGTCCGCAACCGGGTGTCCATATCACCCAAGGTGAAGTTTGTGAAACAAGAGGGTGTCCATGTCACCCAAGGTGAAGCTTTAAGCGAAGTAGGGGACCTGTCCAAAGCAAGCCCCTTGCGTTGGCCCTGGGCGTGGCTGCAAGGCTGAAGCTAGCTACTTTGGACCACAAGGAGGCCACGCCAGACAAGTTTTCTCTTCCGCGGCCGTCTTCGCAAGAGGAACAATGTGCAACTATCTACAAGATTGTTCCGGTTATCCAGCGTCCATAACCTGTTAGTCCAAATAAATCTGCAGGGTAACTGAGAAACATAATTAGTAACAGGCAACAACAAAAACCATAAACATTTTCAAGAAACAGGTATATTTACAGTGCATTAGTTTAGATTTTCCAGCGAGCGGGCAACTGACCTCTAGTGACTCTAGTGGACCTACGGAGCTCACTAACTGGTCCTGCACTACAGGGTGTAGGAGGTGTTATGGGTAAGCTGGCAGGTGTCTGCGCACTCTTTGGCTCACTAGGCGCACGGCAGGCTCACTACTAGCAGAGGGTTGATCCTCCTGCGCTGCTGGTGTGGGCTCTTCTGCCTCCTGGGCCGGCTGCTCTTCCAGCTCTACCTGGTCTTCTGTAGGCACTTGAGGGGCTGGCTGGAGAAAGGTGAGGACGGGCACCACGATAGCGTTGTTTATTTGTGTCCAGGACAGGGGAAAGTCTCCGAGTACGGTGCTGATCATTTCCTCCTTTTCCTCTACAGGTTGAGGGTCTTCCTGATCTTCATCCGTGCTTTGCAACTTCTCGGGGCACTTTTTCAGGTGGTCTCTGGAGACAGTGGCTGTGGTCTCTCCTCCATCCTTGCTGATGACGTACACCTTTAGATTATTGTGGCTTGAGGGCAGTACGGTGTACGGGTCCTTTTCCCACTGGTCGTCCAACTTATGGAGCCGCCTTTTTCTTTTCAAGACCTGCTCTCCAGGTACCAGGGGAACAGTGGGAGCATGTTGGTTATAAGTCCTCTCCTGCCTTTCTCTTGATTGACAGAGACTTCACTCAACGCTCTCCTGTACTTTCCGGTACTGCTGCTGCCGTTCTGTATCCCAGTCTGTCTCTGGCGAGGTGTCCT
Source organism: Phyllobates terribilis (assembly GCF_046119375.1). Classification (NCBI taxonomy): domain Eukaryota; kingdom Metazoa; phylum Chordata; class Amphibia; order Anura; family Dendrobatidae; genus Phyllobates; species Phyllobates terribilis. The sequence continues at coordinate 321,005,638 of NW_027362769.1, forward strand.
CAGGTATCAGGACTCCCATATCCAGGTCAACAGGCAGCTTACCAGGTCTTGCTCGCATTAGGTAAGCCGGGGTACAGTTGGTGGAACCTACCGGGATGTGGTTATACAGGTCCACCAGATCGGGCAGTTTCTCAGGCCACAGACTGCGTTCTTCCAGGGGCAATGTTTTTAGCAGATCTATCAATACCTGGTTCATCTTATCGCAGAGTCCATTGGTTTGGGGGTGATAGGGCGTTGTTCTTATCTTCTTGCAGCCATACAGGTTGCAGAACTCCTGGAAGACCTCCGCTTCGAAGGCTGGTCCTTGGTCCGTCAGCACTTGGTCCGGGTACCCGTGTGGGTGGCAGAAGTGCAGCTGGAAGGCTCTGGCTGCTGTCTGAGCCCTTCAGGTCTTTGACAGGGACCACCACCAGGAACCGGGAGTAGTGATCCACGATGGTTAGGGCGTAGACATACCCGCTTCTGCTTGGAGCCAGTTTAACATGGTCCAGAGCGACCAGTTCCAGCGGCTGCCTGGTGATGATGGGCTGCAGAGGAGTCCTCTGGCTGGCACGGTCCCTTCTTCTTAGATTGCACGGGCCACAGTCTCTATACCATCTCGCAATGGCTCCTCTCATGCCTATCCAGTAGAACCATTCACGCAACAGGAACTCCAGCTTCTTCCATCCGAAGTGCCCTGCCCCATTGTGGTAGGCCTCCAGCACCATAGCTGCGTCCCGTCTCGGTACCATAACCTGCCAGATCAGTTCATGTGTCTGGGAATTGACCATTCTGCGGCACAACTTCTCCTTGTAGAGAAACAGTCTGCTCTTTTCTGTCCACAGTTGCTTGGTCTCTTCCGGAGCGTCTGTGTCCAGGCGGGCGTCAGCCTGGGTCAGCATCTCCTTCACCAGACGGACTGCGGGGTCACTGTCTTGCGTCTCCGCCCAGTTATAGTGGGGTAAGGGGTTGAACGTAGCGGATTGCTGGCCCCTCACACGGTGGGAATACTGGGTAATCCCATGACGGTGAAACGCAGGGAGTTTGATCTCTTCCAATTCTTCTGGATCCTCCCCTTCGTCCGGTAGGTTTGGCATCCTGGACAGGGCGTCTGCGTTGGTATTGGAGCGCCCTGCCCGGTATTTGATTGTGAGCTCATAATTGGACAGGCGGGCCATCCATCTCTGCTCCAGGGCACCCAGTCTTGCAGTGTCCAGGTGTGTCAACGGGTTGTTGTCCGTGTACACGGTGAACCTGGAAGATGCAAGGTAATGCTTGAAACATTCGGTTACTGCCCACACCACTGCCAGGAACTCTAGCTTGAACGAGCTGTAATTCTCAGGGTTTCTTTCCGTGGGTCGCAGTTTTCGGCTGGCGTAAGCAATTACCCGTTCTCTCCCCTGCTGGATCTGGGACAGTACGGTCCCCAGCCCGATGTTGCTTGCGTCCGTGTGGAGGATAAAGGGCTGGCTGTAATCAGGGTACGCCAGGATTTCATCCCCCGTGAGGGCCATCTTCAGCTGGCGGAAGGACTCCTCTTCCAGCTTTTCCCATTTGAAGGGTAGCTTCTGGTTTTTGGCCTTCCTGGACTGGCCTATCAGGAGGTCCTGCATAGGAGCTGCCTTCTTGGTAAAACCGGGAATGAATCTTCGGTAGTAGCCTACCAACCCGAGGAACTGCCGCACTTCCTTTATGCTGGATGGTCTTGGCCAGTCCTTAATCACGGTGATCTTGTCAGGGTCGGGGGCTACTCCGTCAACACTCACCACGTGTCCCAGGTACTGTACCTTTGGCTTCAGTAGATGACACTTTGAGGGTTTTACCTTTAGGCCATAGTTTGCCAGGGCTTCAAACACTTCTGCCAGCTGTTCCAGATTGTCCTCATAAGTCTTGGAATAAACGATGACATCGTCCAGGTATAACAGGACCATCTCGAAGTTCCGGTGTCCCAGACAGCATTCCATCAACCGTTGGAAGGTTCCTGGTGCGTTGCAGAGCCTGAACGGCATACAGTTAAATTCGCTGAGTCCCATCGGGGTGGTGAATGCGGTCTTCTCCCGGTCCGCCTCTGCTACAGGAACCTGCCAGTACCCGCTAGTGAGATCCAAAGTAGAGAAGAAGTTAGCAGATTTTAATGCAGCTAAGGACTCTTCTATCCTTGGTAACGGGTACGCATCTTTGTGTGTGATACGGTTGACCTTCCTGTAGTCTACACACATTCTCATGGTGTTGTCTTTCTTTTTCACTAAGACTAGTGGAGCTGCCCAGGGGCTACAGCTGTCCCTGATTACCCCAGCCTCCTTCATGTCTTTTAACATCCCCTTGGCGTGCTGATAGTGTGCAGGGGGTACGGGTCGGTATCTCTCCTTTATGGGAGGATGGTCTCCCGTGGGGATGTGATGTTCTACCCCCTTTACTCGCCCGAAGTCTAGCGGGTGTTTACTAAACACTCTCTCGTACTCTTGAACCACCCGATAGACTCCCTGTTTTTGGTGTGAGGGAGTGGAGTCAGTACCCAAATGCAGTTGCTGACACCAGTCCTCCATTGGTTTCTTAGAGCCGTTACCTTCCTCTGGTTGAGATGGAGGCAAGGGTTCCACGGCCTGTACAGAGTTCTGGTTGATGGTGAACAATTTGGCTAGCGTGGCATACCGGGGCAGGTATACTTCTCTCTCCCCGATATTTATGATGCGGACGGGCACCCTCCCATGGCGTACATCGACCACCCCCCGTGCTGTCAAAATGGTGGGCCTACTGTCTGCGTAGACGGGTTCTACCATTGCTTGGTAGTCTCTACCTCACAGACCAATAGCTGCCCGGCACCAAATCATCATCTCACTTTTTGGGGGCATGGCAATAGGGAACGGTTCACACATTCTCACGCTACCTATCTCACCACCAGATAGTTCCACTTGTTGCCGCTTCATCAGTGCCCGGATCTCTTTTTGGAGCACACGCTGCTGGCTGGAACTGGCGTTCTTGGCAACCTGCTGCAAAATAAGAATCACCTCTGCAAGACAGTTTTCAATTACGTTAGTACCTAGGGTTATTTTTGGGTGACTCTCACGACGGTCAATGTCCACAATGATCAGTCCTTGTGCTGGCAGTTCAACTTTACTGACCATGATGGTCACTTCTTTAAATCCTATCTGGGGCACGGGCTGACCATTGCTGGCTATAATGCTCAGGTCGTCATCTGGGTAGCGGGTTATGTCCGAGTCATTCCAGTACCACTTGAAGAGCACGTATGGGATGGTGGTGACCTGTGACCCGGTGTCCAGTAGGGCACTCATAGGAATGCCGTCCAGTACCACAGGCAAGACTGCACATCCCCCTACGTACTTGTCACGCCAGTTCGATGGGCCTGATGATCTTAGGCCTGGGGGTTGGCCCTCTACCCCAAGTTGTGTCCGTTTAAATGACAGTACCTTGCCATATGTCCGGGTTGATTGCAGCGGCGGCAGATGGGTTGTCCGTCCTCGTTGTATCGGTCGCTGGGTCTTCCTCTGGCCGGTGGGGTCCTCCTCAGTCGGCGCCACGGGACGTCCTCCGGTCCGGATGCCAGCTGGATCTTTCCTGGAGAAGAGACCTGCAAAGACTGCACAGTTCTGGTTAGCGCGGCAACGCTCTTAGTCAGCTCTTGGACCTGATGGTGCAGGTCTGTAGCCGGGTCATTGTTCAAAGCTTGCGCATCAGCTCCCACAGGCCCTGTAGACAAGGGCGCCGCGTCCTGGTGATAAGTGATAGCAGGGCGCCTGTGGGTCACAGCGCCACCTGGTGCCGGTTCTCGGAGCACCCGGATGGCTCTGTCCTTGAACTGTGCAAAGTCCAGGTCAGGGTCCTGTAAGGCCATTGCCCGCAACTGGGTTCGGTGGGCATTGCATAGTAGACCCTCAATAAATTGTTCGGTCAACAGCTTGTCTTCATTTCCCACGCTGTCAGGGTCTGCCTGCTTAATGGCTCTCAGGGCCTCTTGTAGGTTTAGAGCATAGTCTCTTATACTTTCGTGTGCCCGCTGTTTGCACCCGTAAAATCTGAGTTTTATCTCGGCTGAGGTGCGGGTGTCAAATGTGTCTTTCAGCCGGGCTAGTATTTCTCTGACAGTCCTCTTCTTCCCAGGTGACCAGGACTTTACCTCCCTTTGGGCTGCCCCGATTAACTGGGCCACCAGGATGCTTACTTTTTGCTCTTCCGTGAGGGGGTATACCTGGAAGAGGCTATCCAGTTTTTCCCTAAAGTCACTCAGGGTATGTGACTCCCCTGAGTACTGGGGTAGCCAGGTCGCCCCCGGGATATAGGGCATTGGGAATGGCATGACCGCTGCAGCGGTTGCGCTGGCGGCCGGTGTGGCGGTGGAGCTCCCCTCGGTGTCCGACATCCTCCTTCCCCCCTAGTGGACCGTGGCCTACCTTGCGATGCTCTTCTTCTGTAGACCGCGGCTCCGCAGTCGATCGTCGGGGTCGAGGACCTGGCGTCGCGCTCCTGTGACGTCAGCGTCGCTCTTCCTCCCTTCCAGGACCTTACGCAGCGTCAGAGCGTGGGGCGGAGCTTCGGATCTCACGCGCTTTCGGCATCCACGCCCCTCTTCTTCCTGCGCGGCGTCCTGAAGATGGCGTCCGAAGGCGGGAAGCAGCTGCGGATGGCGGGAAGACGGCAGAAGACGGCGGGAAACGACCCAAGATGGCGTCCGATGGTGGGAAACGGCTCTGGACGGTGGTAAACTTCACCACAGGTAAGTATAAAAGTCTTTTTTTTTCAGGCACGCAGTACCCGGTGGTTGCGGGCACGAAATCCTGCCGACTACGCCAAAGTTGACGCGCCCCCTGGGCCTGTGCTGTGCAGGGCATACCCGGAGCCAGATCGCTGGGGGTTGTAGTTCTCCGTGGCTGTGACCCGGTCCGTGCCCAGGGCGGTCAAACCAGTGGCAGTCTTAGTAATGTGACAAATGTCCAACTACACCACCCGTGGATTGCGGTCAGTGGGGACCGCCGCTGCGCTGCAGACCGCTGAGGCTGATGTTGTATGCGCAGCCAAGTATGGGATGACTCCCCACGGGAGAAGTATTGCCTCAGGGCAGCTAGTGTGGATGATGGGAGTGATGGTGTGAGCGTCCCAATACTGATGGTGCTGGTGTGGCGATGAAACACAGAGACGTGTGGTGCAGTTCAGGGTCTTTACTGATGGTATAACGCAGACCCTCCCGGGAGTACTGGTTAGCAGTAGGGGCCTGGTCAGTCTGTAAGCAAGTAGGATCCCCTCTGGCCAGGTGGAGTTGTAGGCCTCCCCGACTATCTGCACTCCTTCCTGGCTACCTTGCTCTATGCGGGTAGAAGTAGCCCACGTCCCTGAGTCTACCGTGTGGTGCTCACCCATATGGCCGGTGACTTGGGGCCTTCCGTTAGCCTCCGCTTCACGATGGCGGTGCTGGTCCCTTGCTTGTGACCGTGCCTCCGGGCTTCTATGTCCAGAGGACATGGAATCCCCTGCCGGTTGGATTCTGCTGCTGGACCTGGATGTCCCCACAGCCTCGGACTCCGTGTCCGGGTTTAGTGTCTTCAGCCAAGGCGAGCTTTCTAGCTTCCAGTCTCTGGCACTCGCTCCTGCTCCTACAGAGCTCCTAGTTCTTGCTTTCCCTCTTCAGGCTCTGACTCCCAGACTCTGACTGCGTCTCTGTCTGGGACTTCACTCTCTAATCCCGCCCCAGACCCAGTTTATAAGGGCAGATTCCTCCCCTCCCAGGTCTGGGCGGGCAGTGTTGCATGCTTAGGGCTCCAGACCAGAGAAACCTCCCACTTGCTCTCAGACATAATATTTCTATTACTGTGGCAACCAGACCCCTGGGGTGCCACATATATAGTGTATATTTTGACTGACTCAATAAAATTTATATCTTATTAAAAACATTTTGTACATTGTTCCTGGCACATCCCCCTTTTTTTCTATGGTTAAGTATTAATATTTCGTATTTTCGGCCACTTATTTCCACTCCGTCTTGTAATCTGCAGCAATTTTGTATTTAAACAGCAGAACATAAACTATGTCATTTATGTGCAGACAGAAACAAGCCACTGAGCTGCCTCTCATAAAATTCAATCAGTCCATTTAAAGTAAGAGGAAAACATTTAAGGCTATGTACCCACGATGCAGAAATGCTCCGGATTTTTCCTGAGCGTTTCTGCATCTCCCTGGCAGAAAAAACGCATGCGGATAGTACATGCGGATTGTACATGCGGATTGTACATGCGGATTGTACATGCGTTTTTCCTGCCAGGGACAAGCAGATGTGAAGTGTTCTTCACATGCATTTCCGCATGCGGGTTGACAAACGCTTTCCAAGCGATTTTAGCATCACTTGGAAAGTGCTTGACAACTTGCTCACACTATATAAATCCATGCAACCGGCATGGATTTATATACTGTGACCGAAAGAATGGTAAAAAATAAAAAATAAATATATACTTACTTTCCTGATGGTCCCCGGTGTCCTTGTCTCGGCTTGCCGGCAGATTGCGGTAGCTTAAAGGACCTGCCGACGTCAGCAGTCGCATGACCCGTCACATGACTAAATGATGTCAGCGCAGGTCCTTCAGTCCACCGCGAGCTGCCGGCAAGCCGAGACAAGGACAAGGGGCCATCAGAAGGTAAGTATAATATTTATTTTTTATTTTATTCTTTTTTTTACAGTTTCTATGGTATCCGGGTCTGGAGGAGAGTTTCCTCTCCTCCAGACCCGGGTACCATCAGCACATTGGAACGCATGAAATCCGCATGTACAGATCCAGTGATGCGGATAACAAGCGTTCCAATGCAAATCAATGGCGGCGAAAACGCAGCGATTCCGCAAAATAATTGGTAATGCTGCGGACTTTTCCGCAATGATAATCTGCAGCGGAAAGTTCCGCAGCATGTGCACAGCACATGGGGATTATCATTGGGGATCATGGCAGGTCTTCTACCATGCTTTTTTTAAGCGTTTCTGCAGCGGAATTGCCGCTGCGGAAATGCTTAAAAAATGCATAGTGGGCACACAGCCTAAAGGATACATACTCAATCCATGTGTAGTGAATGGAGGATGCACAGCTCACTATTCTTCCAAGTGTAGCACCCTGAGGATTCGGCTGCTACAGGGGTATTGCACCTCAACCCAGAGGTGTGATATTCCACTCCCGGGTAAGGATGGAGTGTGGACCTGAGCTCGGTAGGCTGCATGCACTACACACATCCCATTTCCGAGGAGCAGACCGACGGTACTCCCACTTAGAAATGTGCAGGTACGACCGAGTCTGTTCCTGGCTGGAGTGGGAGGGGGGTGGAACATCCCAAGTAGTGTAGGGGCAGATAGGGGGAGCAGCCTGGGTAAAGATAGGAGCTCATTGGGTGCTGGTCACCTGAGCTCACACATAGAGGGTGTATATAAGGTGGGCACCATCAAAGAACAGGGTCAGTCTGTGAGTCTTTGCAGAGAAGTCAGAGGAAGAGGAGCAGAGCAGCCCCAGAGAGAGAGAGAGGAGAAAGCAAGAGAGACCCAGAGGGGGAAACAGAAGAGAGGACTCTGAGACCCCAAATCCAATCCACGGGTGAAGAGTTGGCATCAGGGTACCGGAACCCAAGCTGGTGGGGGCAAAAACACACCCCAGCCAGAGACCGGAGGCCGTGGGCAGTGTCTGCCACGGCCACCCACCACATCCACCCCGAAGGCATACCACGTGGAGGGTCAGGGAACCCAAGGCCAAGGGTCTCCCAACAGAAGGCCCGAGGGAGCTGGACCTGGGTGGATCAATAGTGGGGACGGCCAGAGAAAGGACAGAAGGAGAGCTCAGGGTCACGCTCCGGACTCGCTTGGGGGTTGGCTGGATCCAGGACCTGGTGGATGCAGCACGGCTCGGGTGGTCACTTGAAGCTGGAGTGACCGGAACATCAGCAGTGAGTAAATACCCTAAACTGCACAACCCGACTCTGTCTTCATTTAACACCTATGCTGCACCACCACAACCCCCATCCTCTGCACCTGACCCCCTGAGGCTATACCCCACCCGTTGGGGGTTATACCACCAAAGCTGCACCAACACCATCAGCCTCAGCGGACCCTGCTGCAGCGGCGGCCATAGTGACCGCAATACAACGGGTGGCGTAGTCGACAATAAAGAACTTAATAACATCTGTAGGACTGCCACATACAACTGAGTTTGACACCCTGGGCACGGACCGGGTCACAGCCGCTCGGAAGACTACAACCCCCATCTGATCCGGCTCCGGATATTCCCCCTAAAAGAATATGGCCCAGGGGGTGCGTCAACTTTGGCGTAGTCGGCAGGATTACGTGCCCGCAACACCCGGGTACTGCGTGCCTGAAGAATAGAACGAGTTTACCTCAAAAAGAAGTCTCCTGCCGGTTCCGGAGGGTCCCCGCCATCGGACCCCATCACCAGTCGATTCCAGCCGGTTGTCCGCCATTAACAGCGTTTTCCCGCCATCTGCAGAGTTTCCCGCCAGGGGGAAGCGATTCCCGCCATTTCCAAAGGTTTCCCGCCTTGGAAGAGCGGACGCCATTATGGGCGTGCCAGAGGGTGACAGGAGGCCACCTCCCATCGTGGGCCAGGACCGAAAATGGCGCCAAAAGTGGAAACCGCCCCCACCAACAGAGACTGTGATGCTAGAGGTGTCTGTGAGCGTGAAAGAACAGCCCCTGGAGCTGACAGTCACCAAGTGGCCCCGGGACCGCCCTCGAGGGGGGAGGAGACGAGAGGAGAGAACAAAGATGGGTGCCGCTTGGAGCAGTCTAGAGCGAGCGCACCCGGAGGCAAGAAGCCTGGAGAAGAATATCGGAGGAGCTTACCCGGAGATGGCGAGAAAGCAGAGCAGCACCGGCCCGTTGGCCAGGAGCCTGCTAGAAACCGAGGAGGGAGAGCAGAGCAGCACCGGCCCGCTGGCCAGGAGCCTGCTGGAGACGACTGTAGGAGAGCAGAGCAGCACCGACCCGTTGGTCAGGAGCCTGCTGGAAACAACGACCCCACTAGGCCTAGTGGAGGTCCTAGCACAGCTCCCCCGAGACCGGGAGTGTGCACAGACCGCTCTGGAGGGCCTCGCAAGGAGGATGGCCCGGGTGCAGCGAGAGACGTTGGCGGAGTGGAGCCGAGAGATGGCCCAGAAGACCGAGACTCGTCAGCGGAGCACGCCACCCGAGACGAGGAGACAGACCGCCTCTGAGGATGGCGCAGGAGGACTGAAGGCCGGAGACGGCGCCGAGAAGGGAGCCGAACGAGTGGAGGCAGGTAAAGGGGACGTCTATACCCCAAACCGGGAAACCGCGCACCTGCCCCAGCTCCCCGTCGCAGAGCCCGAAGTCTATCCTGCCGTGCCCGTCGCTGCAACGTCACCGCCGCAGACTAGGCCTCAAACGGGAGCCGCGACCCCTGTGACGTCACACGCCTCGACCCCGAGCGTGACCAAGCAGGAAGTACCACCAGCCTGGTCGCAAGGCCTAGTACCCCCGGGCGCCGCAATACCAACAGCGCCCCCTACCTCCGCGGAGCCCCCGGCCTGGTCGCAGGGCCAAGTAGCCCAGGGCGCCGCCGTCCTTACGGTGCCCTTTACTTTCCAGGTGCCCCAGGCCTGGCCGCAAGGCCTGGGCAACCCGGGCACTAACACCACCACCGCGCCCATAAAACCAAGAGTGCCGCATCTGGGAGAAAATCTATTTGCCCAGCATACGGACCCGGACGGGTCTGAAACTAGAGTTAAAGGTAACCATAAAGCAAGAGCAGGAGGACGCCGTCGTTAAGTACAGCGAAGTAGAAGCTGTATATAGTTGCCCGTCGGGGCACTGTGAACTGAAATTGTTACTGTTGCTAATATAGTCCCCGTTGGGACCAGCAAGTGTGAACTGTTACCCGTATTTCCCTAAATCCCACTGACCGAGGACTGAGAGCGGTCATTCCTCCCTAATACCTGGCCGAGGACTGAGAGCGGCCATACCCCTTGTAAATAGTTGCGCGTCCTAAAGCGCCCCCTACCGGTTTTATAGGAAAGCCACGAGTTCCAAAGACTGTCGCACTTTACCCGGTCACACGTTGCACAGTGACCGGAGGAGGAGCCAGAGGCGACGAGAATGTTTTATAAGAATGTTTTGCTGCTAATGTATGTTATTTTATATGTTTATACGATGTTGTTGATATGAAAAAAAAAAAATTTTGTATGTTTTGGTGTTGTTTATGTCTTACAGCCCGAGGACGTGCTGTGATTTACCAGGGGGGAATGTAGCACCCTGAGGATTCGGCTGCTACAGGGGTATTGCACCTCAACCCAGAGGTGTGATATTCCACTCCCGGGTAAGGATGGAGTGTGGACCTGAGCTCGGTAGGCTGCATGCACTACACACATCCCATTTCCGAGGAGCAGACCGACGGTACTCCCACTTAGAAATGTGCAGGTACGACCGAGTCTGTTCCTGGCTGGAGTGGGAGGGGGGTGGAACATCCCAAGTAGTGTAGGGGCAGATAGGGGGAGCAGCCTGGGTAAAGATAGGAGCTCATTGGGTGCTGGTCACCTGAGCTCACACATAGAGGGTGTATATAAGGTGGGCACCATCAAAGAACAGGGTCAGTCTGTGAGTCTTTGCAGAGAAGTCAGAGGAAGAGGAGCAGAGCAGCCCCAGAGAGAGAGAGAGGAGAAAGCAAGAGAGACCCAGAGGGGGAAACAGAAGAGAGGACTCTGAGACCCCAAATCCAATCCACGGGTGAAGAGTTGGCATCAGGGTACCGGAACCCAAGCTGGTGGGGGCAAAAACACACCCCAGCCAGAGACCGGAGGCCGTGGGCAGCGTCTGCCACGGCCACCCACCACATCCACCCCGAAGGCATACCACGTGGAGGGTCAGGGAACCCAAGGCCAAGGGTCTCCCAACAGAAGGCCCGAGGGAGCTGGACCTGGGTGGATCAATAGTGGGGACGGCCAGAGAAAGGACAGAAGGAGAGCTCAGGGTCACGCTCCGGACTCGCTTGGGGGTTGGCTGGATCCAGGACCTGGTGGATGCAGCACGGCTCGGGTGGTCACTTGAAGCTGGAGTGACCGGAACATCAGCAGTGAGTAAATACCCTAAACTGCACAACCCGACTCTGTCTTCATTTAACACCTATGCTGCACCACCACAACCCCCATCCTCTGCACCTGACCCCCTGAGGCTATACCCCACCCGTTGGGGGTTATACCACCAAAGCTGCACCAACACCATCAGCCTCAGCGGACCCTGCTGCAGCGGCGGCCATAGTGACCGCAATACAACGGGTGGCGTAGTCGACAATAAAGAACTTAATAACATCTGTAGGACTGCCACATACAACTGAGTTTGACACCCTGGGCACGGACCGGGTCACAGCCGCTCGGAAGACTACAACCCCCATCTGATCCGGCTCCGGATATTCCCCCTAAAAGAATATGGCCCAGGGGGTGCGTCACAAGCAACCTCAGAATAACAATACTCATTAATAATAAGACATTACCAGTATGTATGTTTTGGAGGAAACAGCGTAAGATAAGTGGCCTATATACATTCACTGCATACCAAATTATGTCCTTGAAGAATATGAAATAGTAAATAATTAAAATGTGCTTATTCCAGACCATTAAGATTTAGAGATCTACCATCTGATAGGCCAGCAGTGAGCATTAATTAAGCAGTTCTGTAGTATAAAGTCAGCTTCAAATATAAATTTTCAAGGATATTTTGAAGCAGTGTTCTATACAATTGTAATTGGCTGCTAGAAATTCAGAACATGCTTTACATTAAAAGACATTTTTTAAACAACAGAAAATCTCATCAATTAAGTCTTGTATCCAATGACATTGTGTGCTGCGGAAATGTTACTGATGACCGTATATTTGGAAGAATTGTTCCTTAAAGGGAATTTGTCACCAGGTTTTTGCTACCCCATCTGAGAACAGCAAGATGTAGGGCAGAGACCCTGATTCTAGCAATGTGTCACTTAGTTTAGTGGGCGCAGCAATTGTGGTAAAATCAGTTTTCTCTGCCGTGCTCTGAATGCTGAGCTCTGTATAACCCCGCCCACACCACTGATTGGCAGCTTTATGTGTACAATGTACCATGGCAGAAAGCGGCTAATTAGTGGTGGAGGTGGAGTTACAGAGCAGGTTGACTAGACAGCACAAGGCACATAGTCCTGTAGTGATAATCTCCTGCTGATAAAACACTGATTTTTTTTTAAACAACAACACACAGCCCAGATACTTATACATCCCTGGAATCAGTGTCTCAATCCCTTTTTCACTCTGCTCTCAGATTACTTAGCAAAAACCTGCTGACAGATTCCTTTTAAGATTCTGTTTAAAGGTGTTGTCCAGCTGCCCGTTTACATATACTTTTGTAACCGCCTAATGCAGGTAAATCAGCGCTCCATGATGAATATATCTGTCATGCTGATCAGGTAGGGACTGCCTCTCTACTAAGGCGATCAGCTGCAGGAGTTTGGATTGTAAACATAGCCGGACTCTTGTTGAAGATTTGGGGATCAGTGAGATCACCAATTTCCACAGTGATTGTGGCATCTAGGTGGCTATACAGAGGAAGGGAACTCCCTTTGTCTGTCTATTCCCATCCCCGAGCACAGATTGTAGGGGAGTAGATTTGATGTCATCTTACGCACCCTGTTAGACCCAGCCATCAGCCGGGGGCTGAGTCAAATAGGGTGTTGAGGTGACAGGCAAAATACAGTTTGATACAAAAGTATTTAGCTAGAGATGAACAAAAAGTTTCATGATACCCAGTTTGGTCCTGTGGTCTGGTCCTCTGCTGCAGCCAGAATCTGTAATAATGGTGGACTGTACTATCACGCTTCTACCACTGAAGACACCAATTGAGTTAAGTGAATAATGTTGTGCGTCATATATATATAGAGTCACTGGTATGAGATATGATGGGAGGTATGTGTCACGCAGGTTGCTAGCCTGTGTGAACTGAAACCAATAAACTTTCTGCCAGCATGTTATGTGCTGGGGCTTAACTTTTTTAAAGGGTGTGGTTTTATGGGAATGACATAGAGATGGGAGGGAAGTCATTCCCCATACCTCCACCTCATGGTGTGGCTGAGCAACGTTTAAATGTTCAGTGCTGTTTTTTTTTTCTCTGTTGTGGTTTGGAGAGGCAAGGTCTCCAGACTGGGAGAGCTTCAGCTCAGGACAGAGCTGAAGACTGGGACTACAACCTGTGTGGGCGAATCCCATACGCATATGAACTCTGCTATCGTTTATTCTTTTATTTTGTTGTTTTGCCAGTAAGGCTGAGTTTATTTTGCTAGAGTTCAGGGCTTTATGCTGTTTAATAATACCTGCAGAGAAAACCCAGGTTCCTGAGTCTACTTCCGGAAGCGGCCGAGTGAGTCGTCGTGCCACTATATATATATATATATATATATATATATATATATATATATATATATATATATATACATATATGTGTGTATGTATGTATGTCATAACAGCTACCAAAAATTAGTTCAGAGTGTATAAAGCTGAATGTTCATTTATCACAAATGCAAAACCTACTCAATAAATAATGACTAACCATAAAATAATTTAAAATATTTATTTAAGAATTTTTATAAATATGCAAAAATTAATAAAAACAACAAATGACATACAAGGAAAGGACTCAGGGATATACAATATACCCAAATTGATTAAATGTGGGGCATAGCAAATAGAAATCAGTAGAAGGCAAATCCTGACTATGTGTTAAAGTGCATATTTGCAATAAATATGTGTAGCCTCAACTAAGAAGTACAAGTAAATGAATCACAGTGGATATATAAATAGAAGTGCTAAACTAAATACTTAATATGCCAAAATAAATACATAGACAGAAATAAATACCATATAATTAGGCCCCACAACCTCCAACACCGTTTCGCCGGATAGCTTTCTCAAGGAGTATATCAATACAATACTTGCCCATGGAAGAAGTGACAATGGCACGGTGAGCCTTTTCATATTACATTTTTTCCGTATAGACTTTACTCTTGTAAAGTTTGGAGCGTCTTCATAGCAGAAAACTCCTGAAGATTGGACAATTGGGCAGATCACTTCTTTTACCAGTTGGCGTTTTTGGAAACCTGAAGCTAAAAAAAAACGATCATATGAACATCAAGTCATTTTTTAATAGAGATGAATAGGAAGAGTCTTTCAAGCATTTTTTGAGTGGAGCAATTTTTCAGGTGTTTTTTGGAGCGGTCACCCTCTGTGTGCACATACCTTTACAAGTAGGCATTGTTCAAAGCGAACTTATTGCTGGCTATAAACCCACTATGTACGTCCCTATTTCAGACCCATATGCACCATACATGCCATTATATGGTATATTATTATCCTTTATCTTTAGTCCTTTTTTTTTAAGTTTTCACTTTATAGTTTTTTTTTAGAAAAATACAATGAAAGGTGTTTTTTTTTCCTGGGCATGGAACGTCTCAGACAGTGCTGTGATATACAAATCACTGGGAACATTTGCAATATAGTAGTTCCAGCTACTAATGACAAATCTTAAATATTTTACCATTATTCAAATTAGGACAGATTCACTGTCTGAAACAGCTGCCTCATTTTGTATCATTACCGGCAACTCCTTGAAGCCTGGCATATTTGGCTTAATCCCCTCAGTTTAAGCTGTTAGAATAAATATGAAGGCAAGCCTCGCACAGACAACATCATATCATTTCTAACATTGCAAAATAGACCAATGAGAACCTCCTCCGGCAATTTTGGAAAGTCTGTAATAGGCAAACATTTCTGTTACTTTATGACTGATTAGAAAACTGTGTTCACATCATTCCATAGTATTCATAGAGGTATACTTGATCTTCAGAAGATTCCGTCATCCCAATTCTTCCGTGTAGCGAGTATCATCAAGCCATTGTCACCATGAGATTTCTTCAGATGAATTATGGATGACATGACAGCTTCCTCTATGAATTCCAGGAATTCCAGGACTGTCTTTCAGTACTTTCTTATGTGATAAAACTACAGCATTCAAGAAAACACTATGGTATAATCTCTCTCTATATATACAGTCATGGCCGAAAGTGTTGGCACCCTTGAAATTGTTCCAGAAAATTATTGCAATTACATGTTTTGTTATATACATGTTTATTTCCTTTGTGTCTATTGGAACAACTAAAAAAAATACGAGAAAAAAAAAAACTAATTGGACATAATTTCACACAAATCCCAAAGACAGGCCAGGCAAAATTGTTGGCACATTTGCAAAATTGTGGGTAAATATCTTTATTTCAAACATGTGATGGTCGTTCAAACTCAGCCTACCTATAGTCAAATATGGTGGAGGATGAAAGATGTTTTGTGGTTGTTTTGATGCCTTGACTGTGTGCAAGGCATTATAAAATCTAAAGATTACCAAAGGATTTTGGGTCCCAATGTAATGCCCAGTGTCAGGAAGCTGGGTTTACTTCCTAGGTCATGGGTCTTAGAACAGGACAATGACCCAAAACATACTTCAAGAAGTACCCAGAAATGGATGGAAACAATGCGCTGGAGAGTTCTGAAGTGGCAGCAATGAGTCTGGATCTAAATCCCATTGATCACCTGTGGAGAGATCTTAAAATTCCTGTTGGGAGAAGGCACCCTTCACATATGAGACCTGGAGCAGTTTGCAAAAGAAGAGTGGTCCAAAATTCCAGTTGAGAGGTGTAAGAAGCTTGTTGATGGTTATAGGAAGCGATTGATTGCAGATATTTATTCAAAGGGTGTGCAGCCAAATACAAAAATTATACAGTCCTGATTCATTAAGACAGGTGTTTTTCACAGAGGTCTTGATGAGAGAGCAGGTGGTCTGGAGAAAGCTTTGCGGAAAAAGGAGCGCTCATCATGAATTTGACAAGTGAGGGTTGCACGCCCCCATTCAACCCTATCTCAACCCACTTTGTCAGAGATGAGTGTGGCGCCCCTGAGGGTACGACCGCCACAGGGATACTGCACCTCTTTAATGGGGTGTGGGATCTCTCCTTCGAGGTAAGGATGGTGCAACTGTCAGGACCACACCTCTGCATCCAACACTACACTTCTCCCACCAGAGGGGGCTAATAGGCACCAGTGTGCTGCCCCGGCAGGGATAATGGGAGATTGGGGAACCAAAAGATAGAGGGAACCATGTAGTGAGTGAGGGTGGAGGATGCACATATAGGTTACACTTAAAAATTCATATTTAATAAACAGCCATCTTGGGCTTATGGTCTTTTGATTGTGATCTTCATCACTGAACGTGGCTTTCTGTGTGAACCTGCAGTTGATGGGGACGCGGTCCTCGTACTCTGGCCTTGAGTCGAGGAGCGGGCAAGAGTTAACGGTTGTCTCTACCCGGTCAAGGTCCCTGCCCAAGAAGGCCTGGAGCTGAGGAGTCTAGCTCCACCGCAAAAGGATCCCAGGGGGATGCGGACGGAGCGGTATACGCCACCTGTCCTCGCTGCTCTGGCCTAGTCAGAGGGATTCCTGCTGCAAAAGGGGTACCGGCCCCCGATATCTGACTTTGTTACTCTATGTCTCAGTCGGAGAAGCCCGGAGGCTCAGTGGATCCCACCGGGTAACGGAGTGGAGTCGCCACCCGTACCCTTGTTCTGTGCATAGTCCAGAGGGAGACCTGGCCTTTCTACACACACGGATAGGAGAAGACTTAGTTCGAAGTCTAGGAACACTGTGGTGCAGGGTCCTGGCTAAAGCACCTGAATTACTCGGAGGTTGTCGGACCCCCGGTCCTGGTGGCCGCAGAGCCCCGTGAGCAGTAGGGAGAAGCCTTGCAGCTGCATGCTCTACCATGAGTAAAAACCCTGGAAGTCTACCCCTATGGCCTCCAGTCTCTTTATTTCTGCACCGCACAGCACAGCACCAGAATTCCTCCACTACAACTCCCTCCATCCGCCTCTTTGCCCTGAGGCCCTGCTCCGCCTGTGGGGAGTAGCACCATCTACAGCTGCCACTACATTAAGCCTCAGAGGACTGCTGCAGCGCTGGTGGCGATCACCAGACACCACAGGTGGCGTAGTCGTTAATAACCACTCAACCCTGAAAGCCCATTACACCCTTTTAAATGTGATGGCCCTGGGCACGGAACGGGTCCAGGCCACGACTGCTTCCCCCAACATCTGACCCGGCTCTGAGTACCCCCATCTTCCCAGGGTAGGGCTGCGAGCGTCACATGAGCAAAAATGGCATGAAAGCGCTAAAAGTCGTAACATGGTGCACAAACATTTTGAGACTTTTCAAAACGTTTTTCTCCAGTTTTCTGGCATAAAATTTTTGATGAATCGGGGTCCTCTGCCTATACTTTTAATTGGTAGAATAGAGGGTCAACACTCCATCGAAATTGACTAACGATACATTGAGGGATTGGTGCTTATTTGTTTAGACCCTAAAAAGCTTTTGTTGTATCTAACGATCTATCATATCCTAGACAATATCTTTAAAGTGTGTTACCCATGCTTTATATTACGTGCTACAAAAGCCTAATGCCTGATATAAATAATTTTATGGCCTTTTATACTTTTGGGCATAAAAGAATTGACATTGATTTTTCTGGCTAATACAGTACCACAATATAATTTTTTATTCTACATCGTAAAAGCATAATGCAAGATACAATATATAGGATGATTAATTTTAGATGTTGGCGATTGTCCTTGGGTTTATGATGTACATTTATTTCTTAATATGTCGCACCAGCATTGCTATTTTTATTCTGGCATAATCAGATATTCGACAAAAACATTTTTTTATTACCAACTAATTTTTTGGTATTTTTTTTTAAAGTTTCAGTGACATTTATAGAGTTGTAATCAGCTCTCCTTAAGTCATTTGTGCTGGGGGATATCATTAGTATACCTTAGTTTACGAATGTAAACTGGAAGCGCGGCACAAAACACCGCTGTCTATTAATAAGCAACTTTTCTTGGAGAAATCACATTAGCAGTTTTCTGCACAGTGGAGATTGGTCTCCGGCGTGTGCTTCCCTCCAATGTTTTAACCATCGCAGTCATCAAACTAATTGCCGCAGGCTGTAAGTGAGAACAATGCGTCTACGGTCTCGGCCCTCAGAGCGATGTGTCAATTTGTCAGCATAATTTGAAGAGGTTGGATGCTTCTGCTTGGCAAAAGAAAAATTAGGTTGTTGGTGACATCAAGGTCTGACTCCTACAAAACACATTTGCGACAGACGCTGAGATAGATATTGCTTGTATAAATAACAGCTATCTGATCCATCATCTTTTCTGTAGGACGTGGGCAAGATTTATTCTACAGGAGCATGCTAGCTTTTTAGTTTAGGAGTGCGCCAATGCAATATGTGACAATGCAGGTGGTGACCAAATAATTGGGAAAGAGACTTTATACAGAGTAGAAGCCAAGGATCCATTGCATCTTCTTGGTAATAGCTTGCTGCCTGCCAAATTGAGAGCAATAAAAACAATGTACTGCGGCGCGGCTGAGAAATAATAACAAGCATCACCATATAAATGTATTTTCAGAGGAGATATATAAACAGTGATTGAGATAGGGAATGTCACGGTTTGACTGCTGCCGCTCTGATCTCGGTCAGCACAATTCCAGTCTCAAGACCCCCATACGCATGACTAGGGTATTGTAGAGTTATCGCTCCCTAATCAGGGCAGTACAGTGGCTCAGTGGTTAGCACTGTAGCCTTGTCCCATCAAGGACAACATCTGCAAGGAGCTTGTATGTTTGTGTAATGTGGCACAGGGCGGTAGCCACTGGCAAGACACTCTTCTGAGGTGCCCCGGAACGTTACATGAAAGTGGAGATCCTGTCTGGGTGTGTATGTAAATGATGTTGCTGGTTAGCCAGGACCAGATGTTTCACAATTCAATGAGGGAGACCACCAGTCAAAAATAAACTCTTTACTAAACAGCAATTTGGTAAGGGTATACAAGGGATAGCGGGTACAAAGTCTTATGGACGTTTCCTTTTCAATATGAAGTATCCTTCCTTAGTAGTATCCTTTCTTAGTACTGTACTTAGTATACTTAGTAGTTATGTCAGCTGTTTCTTCCTACTTCGCCACACCTATCTTTAATGCTGAAGTCCTGATCAACAAGTATCCTTTCCTTGTTCAGCATTTATTCCACTACTGGCACCATGGAACGTCTGCTCGGGACTCTTTGCTAGTCCCCCGAACTCAGTCCTGTTTAGGCCTGTTACCTCTCAGTGTTACAAGCCCAAAATCTCGTCTCCAGAATGCCACTCTGCCTCTCCTGGTCAATTATCTTCAGGATCTCGCTATCCCTTCTCTCTAGTCTCCGTTCATCTAGGGTCACCCTCGTAAACGGCACAGCACACTCTGCCCTCCAGACCCTAACCCCCTTTTTAACAGGAAGGAGTCACTCCCAACCCCTCCCACTTTGAGCTAGTCCCAACTATTAACTCTCTGCATTACAACACAATATTTACACAAGATGCAAGACACAATACACATAACACTTTACATAATGCGATTGGTGTCTTCAGGGGTAGAAACGCAACCGCAGCATTCACCATCCTTACATTTGCGTGGGTTTTCTCTGGTTTCGTCCCACACTCCAAAGACATACAGAATGGGGACAGTGATGATATTGTCTGTAAAGCGCTGTGGAATTAATGGAGCTATATAAGCGAGTAAAATAGATAAAAATAAAATCAGCCAATATATCCATCACCAACCTTGAGACACATTTCTTTTCCCCCTGCCTTTTTTTATCCCCATCCTATAACCATGAATAGCCAGACAAAAATGATGCTTGCCGATGAAATGTAGTGACCAGAGCAGCCTTCATGTCCTTTCTCACAAAACCTGTAGAAAGGCAATGGCATAGTCTTGCTACCTTTATCTCCTCAAACATGTTAAAGCTTCTTGAACATGCTAGTCTAATATTCCCTAAAAGTGTTTCAATATTCCTGTGCTGTAACTGGCCACCCACTCTATATCAGTCAGTAGTTCCTCTTCATCAGCACTCTTCCAGCACTATAAGTGCTGGAACTTCCGTTTCCTTACTTTCCAGCCAGCACAGCACCAGCCATTACACAAGTTAAATAGAAGGAAACACTCAGTGCCTTATACTCTTGAGTGACTTTTCAGGGGGAAAAATATACATTTTAAACCAACTGATTTTCAGATTGATCTATGAAGAGAGAGTAAGTACAGTGACCACATAACAGGCAGTGGCACATAATTTTATTCCTCTATTTATGCTGTGTCTTTAGTCATTTTTATTAGTTACAATTTCTAGGTATGGTATATGTAATATGTTATATAATGTCTGACTCATGACTCATTTAACGCAATTATATACTTTAATGGATCCAACATGATCTGTTATTATAGAAAAAAACGCAACTGTGGACAAGGAAAAAGCAAGGATCCCTGATTTATTATTATTTATTATTATAGCGCCATTTATTCCATGGCGCTTTACATGTGATAGGGATATACATAGCAAAAACATTTACATAATCTTAACAAAACGAGTCAGCGACTGGTACAGGAGGAGCGAGGACCCTGCCCGCGAGGGCTCACAGTCTACAAAGGATGGGTGAGGATGCAGTAGGTGGGGGTAGAGGAGGTCATGCAGTAATGTGGTAGAGTGGTGGTTACTGCAGGTTGTAGGCTTGTCGGAAGAGGTAGGTCTTCAGGTTTCTTTTGAAGGCTTCCATGGTAGGTGAGAGTCTGATGTGTTGGGGTACAGAGTTCCAGAGTAGGGGGGGATGCACGGGAGAAATCTTGTATGCGATTGTGGGAAGAGGAGATAAGAGGGGAGTAGAGAAGGAGATCTTGTGAGGATCGGAGGTTGCGTGCAGGTAACTACCGGGAGACTAGGTCACAGATGTATGGAGGAGACAGGTTGTGGATGGTTTTGTATGCCATGGTTAGGGTTTTGAACGGGAGTCTCTGGGCAATGGGGAGCCAATGAAGGGATTAACATAGGGGGGAGGCCGGGGAATAGCGAGGGGACAGGTGGATTAGTCGAGCAGCAGAGTTTAGGATAGATTGGAGGGGCGCAAGAGTGTTGGAAGGGAGGCCACAGAGCAGGAGGTTGCAGTAGTTGAGGCAGGAGATGATGAGGGCATGCACTAGTGTTTTTGAAGAGTCTTTGCTGAGGAATGCACGGATCCGGGAGATATTTTTGAGTTGGAGTGGAAGTGGAAAGGGCTTGGATATGTGGTTTCAAGGAGAGATCAGAGTCCAGGGTTACCCCAAGGCAGCGAGCTTGTGGGACTGGGGAGAGTGAACAGCCATTGATGTTGATGGATAGGTCAGATGGGGTATATGAATGAGAGGGTGGAAAGATGATGAACTCTGTTTTATCCATGTTGAGTTTTAGAAATCTGGCAGAGAAGAAGGATGAGATGGTAGACAGACATTGTGGGATTTTGGTTAGTAGGGAGGAGATATCGGGTCCAGAGAGGTAGATCTGTGTGTCATCAGCATATAGGTGATACTGAAAGCCGTGAGACTCTATGAGCTGTCTCAGGCCAAAGGTGTAGATGGAGAAGAGCAGAGGTCCTAGAACTGAACCTTGGGGGACACCAATAGATAGGGGGCGAGATGAGGAGGTGGTGCGTGAGTGGGAGACACTGAATGTCCTGTCTGTTAAGTATGAGGAGATCCAAGATAGGGCCAAGTCCGTGATGCCAAGAGATGAGAGAATCTGTAGTAAGAGGGAATGGTCCACTGTGTCGAAGGCAGATGACAGGTCCAGAAGGAGGAGGATGGAGTAGTGTCGCTTGGATTTGGCGTTTAGTAGGTTGTTGGTGACTTTGGTCAGGGCAGTTTCAGTCGAGTGATGCGGTCGGAAGCCAGATGCAGGCGGTCAAAGAGGAAACAGGAGGAGAGGTGGGAGGACAGTTCAAGGTGGACATGTTGTTCTAGTAGTTTTGAGGCAAAGGGGAGAAATGATATGGGGCGGTAGCTAGTCAGAGAGGATGGGTCAAGGGAGGGCTTTTTGAGGATGGGTGTGATTGCGGCATGTTTGAAACATGAGGGGAAGACACCGGTTGTTAGTGATAGGTTGAAGAGGTGGGTTAGGGTTGGGATGAAGACTGTGGTAAGGTTAGGGATGAGGTGGGATGGGATTGGGTCAAGTTCGCAGGTGGTGAGGTGTGATTTGGAGAGTAAAGAGGAGACTTGACCTTCTGTAATGGTGGAAAAGTGGGGTTTGGAGGAGGAAGGTTGAGTAGATATGAGGAGGAGTTGTGCGGACTTTAGGCAAAAGCTTTGTCTGATGGTGTCAATCTTCTGCTTGAAGAATGAGACAAAGTCTTCGGCTGAGATGAGAGAAGAGGGAGGAGGTGCTGGGGGGCGAAGGAGAGAATTGAAAGTGTTAAATAGCTGTTTAGGGCTGTGAGACAGGGAGGATATTCCTATATAAAATAACGTGTAGATTGGATGTATTTATTTACACCCAGCAATAGAGAAATGACAAGATTTAACAGTGTTTCCTTTATAGGAATCAGCAATGATTGTTAGGTTAAGTGCTTGCCATGAGTTTTTGACGCTGCATTTTTTTGCTGTGCAGCAGTAAAGTGGATGGGGTTTATATAAATGTTATTCTTACTTTGCTTTTCTTATGCAGCATAAACTGACCTGTGGTGTGTTTTTTTTCCCAATAAAATTGCATTAAATACTGAAAATCTGCAGGTAAGAGACACATATGTGTTTTAAGCGTGTTTCCGCTGTGTAAGTGCATTAAATATGCATGTAATCCACAATTCACTGTATCAATAAAGTTTTGACGCAGCCAAATACCAGGAAGTATCAAAAACAAAGCAGCTTAATGTAAAGTGAACCTGACATCGGATCCATGGGCAACATGTATCAGACGCTGGCTGTACGATTTCAGCCAGCTATGTTTGAATATGAAACACTACATCCATGTCTGAACATGCTGTTGTAACCCCCTGCCCTAATCACCGGGCGATGACGCAGTAACACTAAGGTTATTGCTGTATGCCAGCATCGTTTTGGTGTTCAGGTTTCAGATTACTAAGACTACAACCCCTGGCAAAAATTATGGAATCACCGGGCTCAGAGGATGTTCATTCAGTTGTTTAATGTTGTTGAAAAAAAGCAGATCACAGACATGGCACAAAACTAGTCATATCAAATGGCAACTTTAAGGCTTTAAGAAACACTAAAAGAAATCAAGATTAAAAATGTGGTACTCAGTAAGGGTAATTTTTTTCAGACCAAGCAGAGGGAAAAAATTATGGAATCACTCAATTCTGAGGAAAAAATGATGGAATCACCCTGTAAATTTTAATTTCCCAAAGTAACACCTGCATCAAATTAGATCAGCTCGTTAGTCTGCATCTAAAAAGGAGTGATCACACCTTTGAGAGCTGTTGCACCAAGTGGACTGACATGAATCATGGCTCCAACACAAGAGATGTTAATTGAAACAAAGAAGAGGATTATCAAACTCTTAAAAGAAGGTAAATCATCAAGCAATGTTGCAAAAGATGTTAGTTGTTCACAGTCAGCTGTGTCTAAAATCTGGACCAAATACAAAAAACACGGGAAGGTTGTTAAAGGCAAACATACTGGTAGACCAAGGAAAATCAAAGCG
Organism: Phyllobates terribilis; assembly: GCF_046119375.1. Lineage (NCBI taxonomy): Eukaryota > Metazoa > Chordata > Amphibia > Anura > Dendrobatidae > Phyllobates > Phyllobates terribilis. Next base: position 321,029,244 of record NW_027362769.1, read on the forward strand.
TCAAGACCGGAAACTTAAAGCAATATGTCTCCAAAACAGGAAATGCACAACAAAACAAATGAGTGACGAATGGGAGGAAACTGAAGTCAATGTCTGTGACCGAACTGTAAGAAACTGCCTAAAGGAAATGGAATTTACATACAGAAAAGCTAAACATAAGCCATCATTAACACCTACATAGAAAAAAACAGGTTACAATGGGCTAAGGAAAAGCAATCGTGGACTGTGGATGACTGGATGAAAGTCATATTCAGTGATGAATCGCAAGTCAGCATTGGGCAAGGTGATGATGCTGGAACTTTTGTTTGGTGCCGTTCCAATGAGATTTATAAAGATGACAGCAGGAAGAGAACATGCAAATTTCCACAGTCATTGATGATATGGGGCTGCATGTCAGGTAAAGGCAATGGAGAGATGGCTGTCATTACATGTTCAATTAATGCCCAAGTTTACATTGATATTTTGGACAGTTTTCTTATCCCATCAATTGAAAGGATGTTTGGGGATGATGACATCATTTTTCAAGATGATAATGCATCCTACTAAAGAGCAAAAACTGTCAATGTCATGGCCTGCAAATAGTCCGGATCTCAATCAAATTGAAAATCTTTGGGGGAAGTTGAAGAAAATGGTCCATGACAAGACTCCAACCTGCAAAGCTGATCTGGCAACAGCAATCAGAGAAAGTTGGAGCCAGATTGATGAAGAGTACTGTTTGTCACTCATTAAGTCCATGCCTCAGATACTGCAAGCTGTTATTAAAGCCAGAGTTGGTGCAACAAAATACTAGTGCTGTATTGGAGTGTTCTTTTGTGTGTTTGTTTTTCATGATTCCATAATTTTTTCCTCCGAATTGAGTGATTCCATAATTTTTTCCCTCTGCTTGGTCTGAAAAAAATTACCCTTACTGAGTACCACATTTTTAATCTTGATTTATTTTAGTGTTTTTTAAAGCCCTAAAGTTGCCATTTGAAATTACTTTAGTTTTGTGCCATGTCTGTGATCTGCTTTTTTTCAACAACATTAAACAACTGAATGAACATCCTCCGAGCCCGGTGATTCCATAATTTTTGCCAGGGGTTGTAGTTTCCCCTTTGCTATATACTTGTGTTTTGCTGCAGTGAGCTGGTAGGTAATTAGCTTACTGCTGGGAGCCATAGGTGGGGCTCCCTTCTATATAAACCCCAGCAGACTGAGCCTAGCTGCCAGTTATTAGTGTGGTTAGCTAGCACTAGGCTCTCTGACCTTGCTCTGACTTGTTTTTTGGGCTCTGTTTTGTTTATCTCATGCCTCCTAATTTTGTCCTTCACGTGACTTCTTGGCTTTGACCCTCCTTGTCGACCATTCCTGTCTCCGGTTCGCACTTCCAGACAGCAGCCCTTCCATGGCAGCTGTCCACTGGACCCTGTTGTAAGACCTGATTCCTGTATAGGGGTTAAAGGGTGTGAGAGTTTCACTTGAATCTCTCAGATGGAGCCAGTAGCCTCAGACAGATATAACAGTTTCAGAAAAAAACATAGTTTACTAGCTGCCAGGGAGAGAGCCGTGAGACAGACTTGTTGGGCAAGAGCGTCACCGGTGGCTTCTCCCCGCCTGCTGCCCTGGACTGACAGGTCCTTTCCTGTACTCGCAGGAAGAGAGAGACTTGTCAGTCTAGGGAAGCGAGCTGGGAGAAGACGCCGCTTACCCGCCTATCCGATTAGTCTTCCTTCCACACAGCTTGGTCCCCGGCGGCTATTAAAGTATGTTTTTCCCTGTAACGCCGCAGCGTTTAAAAATGAAACATGCCTGGCTGAAATCATACAGCCAGTGTCTGATACATTCTGCCAGATCCGCAAAGAGCATGTATCAGCTGCCAGGTTCACTTTAAAACATAACATACCAAAAAAGAGACAAAAACTGCAGGGGCAAAAATGCAATAAAAACACATGAAAAAAAACTGCACTCAAATACATTGAAAATACACAAGTAGCCTAATTTAGCTATTAGGTGCAGAAATTCTGCAACAACAAAAACTCTCCAACTGCTCATCTTGGTAAAGGGAACCTGTCACATTGTACATGCAATCAGATCTATGGACAGCACGGAATAGAGAAGGAGAAGCTCAGCATATTGATATAGAGGTTTGTTGGAAAAAAAAACAGTATAACTTGTATTTTATTCTTTGAGATCCCTGGTGTTTATATGCATGAGTCCAGTGGGCGGTCCTACTAGTGATTGATAGCTATCTTCACCTGCAAATTCTAACAGGACGACTTTCAATCACTGAATAGGACCGCCCACTGGACTCATATCCATACTAACACCAGGGATTTCAATTAATAAAATACAACTTATAGTGAAAATTTTCGCACAAAAATGTCTATCAATCTCATCAAATCCTCCTGTTCTATAACATCCTGCCGACAGATCAGATACCATTTTCAACATGACAGATTCCCTTTAAAGGGGTTCTCCACTATTCAGACAGCCCTTCTCAATTCTCATGTTTACCCCTTGTAAGATAATAAGGCCTATATTCACCTCTGATGCTGGAGTTGCTCTAGCGGTGCCTGCACTAGATCTCCCAGGGATAGCGTTACATTCATATGTCACGCAATCCCAGTGGTCAATCAGTACATCCGGAGGAATTTAGAGAGTTGCAGCTTCAGCATGTGATGACTAGTGGACAACTCCTTTAAACACTTAGTAAAAACATTAGCTGTTTTTGTGCATTAGCTCACTGTGAAATTAATGCCACTCGCTTTATTTTACTTTGTCCTTTCCATTCCAAACAATGAAAGAACAATAAAAATAAACACTTATTTTCATGATAAAGTCACTCCATTATTTGATATTCTAAAGCATCTGAACTGGAAATATTAATATGTAACCTGTAGTCATCTCATGTAATTCCTTCCTAGGTTCAACTCTTTGAATTTCTTGTGTCGCTTTGATCTTTTTTATCTGTAGCAAAGAAAATGTGAACAATATATTAAATTAACAGAAAGCATGCTGGGAAATCGAGTGATGAGCTGCGAGACACACACAAGCTGGAAGAAGTTTCTCCTTGATAAATACCATCCTCCAGTTAATTGCTAAGAATAAAACTGAATTTTTTATCAACCACCTATAATGACTCCATCAAAGCTGTTCATTCATGCTGCTTTAATAATTGCATTAAAGAAAACTATATTTTGGTAGTGTATGCACTTGATGGAAATTGTCATAATTGTTCTCTTTGTAAAATTTTCAACACAAAAAGGTAATATAATCATTAGTGTTGAGCGAGCATGCTAGACACTGCTCGTTACTCGCCCGAGCATCTCACTACTCAGGATGTTCGGCGAGCACCGAGCATTTCCGGGTTACTCGGGTGGGAGCTCGGGTCTCCGCCCTGCATGTTTGGCGCTCTTTAAAGAGCCAATGAACATGCAGGGATTGCCAGCCAGTCACTGTAATGCCGCAGCCATGTTGTTTGTGGGCATTACAGTGATTGGCTGGCCGCACAGCGTCACCTCATGTATTTAAAACCAGGCACCGCCATCTTGGACACAGTCGCTCCGGATCAGACAGTGTAGGGTCAGTGCTGCAGAGCTAGGGAGAGATTTATACTGTGAAATAGTTAGTGTAGGGTCTCTAAAGGCTGCCAAATCAAACAAACAGTCCTTCTCAGGACTAATATCCATCCCAGATATCAGGCTGGCAGGCAGGCAGGCTGTATAGGAGACGCAGTGGTTATACCAGCAAACGCTGCATTACAGTCCTGTGTGCTCCTGCTGGTCAAATTGCTAGACTTAGCCCCAGGTCTCAGAGGCCAGGAAAAATCCTTTTTTTTTCATCTAAATCCTGTTTTGTTTTGTTTTTCCTCAGTCAGACTGTACAAATACCCGTCTTATTAACCTTTTGGTATCCCCCCCCCAAAAAAAAAAAAAAAAATTTAGTGTGTCTGTGAGTGTTCAGACACAAATATATCTGTTTAAAAGATTCTGGTGTATGCCAGAGAAATAGAACTGTGTTTTTCCTCTTCTACGGTTCAAATCTGGGTGTTCTCAACCTGCTTGCCTTTTTTCCATAAAAAAAATAGTTTGAGTGTGTCGCTGACTGTTCAGACACCAATATATCTATTTTAACAAGTCTGGTATACACCAGGAAATTATAACTGTGGTTTTGCAGTTCCACGGTTCAAATGTCTGTATTATCCACTTTTTTGTCTTTTTTACATAAAAAAAAACATTTTCAGTGTCTCGCTGACTGTTCAGACACAAATATATCTGTTTAAAGATTCTGGTGTAGGCCAGAGAACTAGAACTGTGTTTTTCCTCTTCCACAGTTCAAATCTGGGTGTTATCAACCTTTTTGCCTTTTTTCCATAAAAAAAAACAGTTTGAGTGTGTCGCTGACTGTTCAGACACAAATATAGCTATTTTAACAAGTCTGGTATACACCAGGAAATTATAACTGTTGTTTTGAGGTTCCACGCTTCAAATCTCTGTATTATCCACTTTTTGTGTTTTTTGCATAAAAAAAACATTTTCAGTGTCTCGCTGACTGTTCAGACACCAATATTCTGGTGTAGGCCAGAGAAATAGAACTGTGGTTTTCCTCTTCCAAAGGTTCTAATCTCCATTTTATTACCCTTCTGCCATTGATAGTGCGAGTGTAAGCTATTTTACTTCATTTACAATGGGCAAGGTGCGTGGCAAGGGACGTGGAACTGGAAGTTCTGGTGATGGTGTGGGCAGAGGACGGGGCCGTGGCCAAGGTGAAAATGTGCCACAACCAACAGCCACATCTTCTCGCTCCCAGTTCTTGACCGAATTACTAGGGAAGCACACAACAAGACCACTATTGTGAACTGATCAGTGTGAACAGGTTATTAATTGGATAGCAGATAATACTTCCAGTCACCTGGGCACCACCACCTCCGGTCTGTCTTCCACACGGTCAAGTTTTAGTAGCCGTGAGTCTCAACCGCATACTCCTCCTCACCCTGATGCTCCTTCCTCCCACCATGCTGAGTGTCGTCAGACAGCAACTGATCCCACAGTTGGACACTCTGAAGAGCTGTTCACTGGTCCTTTTCCAGATTTGTGCCCCTCGCCTGCTCCGCTTGAAGTGGTGGAAGAGGAGATCCCATGTAGCGATGGCCAAATATTTGAACAGCCACAGGAAGGCGACCCTGGCAATTTGTCACAAGAGGTGGACGATGAAGAGACACAATTGCCACAAAGTGAGGAGGAGGACCGTGGTGCGGAAGTGGAAGAGGAGGAGGTGGTGAATGATCTAGTAACTGACCCAATGTGGCAGGAGGACGCGCAGAGCGAGGCCAGCAGCACACGAGGAGGGAGGCAGAGTACCCCAACAGGCAGGAAGAAGCAGTGTAGTGGCCACAGACAGAAGGCGGGCAACCGTTCCCCGTAACACCAACACGAGGAACGTTGCCAGTACAACCGGTAGGTCTTCCAGAGTCTGGAATTTTTTTAAAGACTCTGCTGATAACCCCAAAAAGGACATTTGTACCACCTGCAAGGCCAGCATCAGCAGGGGTGATAAAACTACCAGCCTGACCACCACCAGCATGATCAGCCACATGTCAGCAAAGCACCCAACTTTGTGGGTGAACCCCAAGGTCCAGTGTCACCGGCTGTCACCACTGCTTCTTCCGCTGTTGTGTGTGTGTAAGAGAACCTCCTGTTGTGCATGTGCAGCACCCCGAGGGCTCGGCTGCTACAGGGGTATTGCACCTCAAACCAGAGGTGTGATATTCCACTCCCGGGTAAGGATGGAGTGTGGACCAGGACTCGTTTAGCTGCATGCACCACACACACCCCATTTCCGAGGGACAGCTCAAGGTGCTCCCACAGAAGTGCAGGCACGACAGCTTCTGTCCCTGGCTGGAGTGGGGAGGGGGGGGGGAAGCCCAGTGGTGTAGGAGCAGATAGGGGTGGGTCTCTGGGCATAGGTAGGAGCCCATTGGTTGCTAGTCACCTGGGCTCGGGTGCTAGAGGGAGGTATATAAGGTGGGCACCATCTTAGAACAGTGTTCAGTCCGGGGAGTGAGTTCAGAGAGGAGTGCAGTCAGAGGAGGAGTGACAAGGAGCAGAGCTGCTGCATGGGCTCTGCTCTCCAGGCAGGCCTTGTCAGGAGGCCGGGGCCTGAGAGAGAGAGAGAGAAGAAGGAACAGAAAGGAAAGTAAGAAAGGAACAAGAACATCAATAAAGGCCCAGAGACACGAGGACAGAGGGAACCCCAAAGGCCCAGCAGATTGCGGGTGAAGGGTTGGCAGAGCAGGGTACCGGAACCCAAATTGGTGGAGGCAACAAATTCCTCAGCCAAAGACCGGAGGTTGTGACCACATCTTGGTGCGACCCCTCACTACATCCACCAGGAAAGCATACTATATAGGGTCAGGGAAACCGGAGATAGGTTTCGCCAATAGAAGGCCCGAGGAAGCTGGACAAAGGTGGGTCACTGGTGGGGACGGCCAGAGAAAGGAAAAGAAGGGAGCCCTGTGCCACGCTCTGGAATTGCCTGGGAGTTGGTCGAGTCCCCTGCCTGGTGAACGCAGCACGGCTTGGGCAGTCATCGCCTGCAGGATTGACACGAATAACAACTGTGAGTAAAGCATTGGAAACTGCAACCCCACGTCTCTGTGTTTCATCGACGCACTAGTACCATTAGTACTGGGACGCTCACACCATCACTCCCATCATCCACACTAGCTGCTCTGAGGCAATACTTCTCCCATGGGGAGTTATCCCATACTCGGCTGCGCAAACAACATCAGCCTCAGCGGTCTGCAGTGCAGCGGCGGTCCCCACTGACCGCAATCCATGGGTGGCGTAGTCGGACATTTGTTATTACACTAAGACTGCCACTTAATTGACCACCCTGGGCACGGACCGGGTCGCCGCCACACGGAGACTACCACCCCCAGCATCCCACCAGCGATCCGGCTCCGGGTATCCCCTGCACAGCAAAGGCCCAGGGGGCGCGTCACATGCAAGGCAATCCCCTGTCCATACTGCATGCAAAGATGCCCCCTCCTCTCAGTCTTCACTTGTTATGGCAGTTTCTCAAGAAACAGCATCAACATCCATGTCCACGTCCCACCGCAGCGTTAAATTGTCCATATCCCAGACTTTTGAACGAAAGCTCAAATTCGCAGCCAACGCTCCACAGGCCACAGTCCTAAATTCGCACATTTCACGACTACTTGCATTGGAAATGCTGCCTTTTAGGCTGGTGGAGACGGAATCCTTCCGCAACCTTATGGCGATGGCCGTCCCTCGGTACTCGGTCCCCAGCCGACACTATTTTGCCCTGTGTGCCATCCCCGCACTACACAAGCACATGTCCCAAAACATCTGCCGTGCCTTCAACAACGCAGTTACTGGGAGAGTCCACCTGACAACGGACGCGTGGACAAGTGCTTGTGGCCAGGGAGGGTACATCTCCGTGACGGCACACTGGGTAAACATAGTGGAAGCCGGGACCAAGTCGGACCTTGGGACGGAACACATCTTCCTGTCATGGGTGTGTTGCCACGAAGATCGTCACGAGTACACAGCCTGACTTCTCGCAGCTGACTTGTTGGTGCTTTGTGTTTTCTCGGCAGTGAAGGAGTTAATTCTCTCTCTCTCTGGGCTAGCTGAGGTCCAGCCTCGCCCAGCTGCAATCAATGCTTCGTTAGTGAGACTCCTTTATATTCCTGCAGGTCTGTTTGTGAGGTGTCGGTGAAAGCTTTTCATTCAGACTTACAGAGCGGATCGTGGTGTTTGGAGTTGCTGAGATAAGTGTATTTGAAAGTGTTATTTCCCTTTCCTCGCTTTATCATTTATCTCCTTTCCCGTTGGTGTTCCCTCTGTTGTAGTTTTGTTGAAGTTGTATGCAAGGTGGTTTTGGTTTTTCCCTTGTACTGTCTCGTTCGTCTAAATACTGTGTGTGGGCATATTATCGCTGGTTCCCAATTGTTGTGATCGGGGTCCTTCTCAGGACTAGATTACTGTGGTGCAGGGATCCTCAGGAGGTAGGGGTTACGCTGGCGGCCTGGACCTCTGTACCTTTAACAGTACCTCCAGGATGAGGGATTAGTCAGGGCCCCAGCTTAGGGTCAGCTTAGGCCCCCTACCTCCAGTATTCTGTGACAGTGTGACATTTTCACCGACCAACTTAGTTTTTCTCCAGCTACCATGGATCCAGTAGCCGGTCTAGCTCAGCAGTTGCAGAGTTTGTCCATGGGGCTGGCGGACGTTAGGTCCAAGGTTTTGCATCCTCTGGAGCAAGCCGGACCAGAACCTAAAGTAGCTCTCCCTGACAGGTTCACTGGGGGGCGGGACAAGTTTTTTGTTTTCCGGGAGGCATGCAAATTGTACTTTCGGCTGCGGCCTCGGTCATCGGGCAGTGAAGAACAAAGGGTGGGAATTGTCATCTCGCTCCTACAAGGGGACCCACAATCTTGGGCGTTCTCTCTTCCCCCTAGCTCCCCAGTTCTCCAGTCAGTGGATAGGTTTTTCGCTGCTTTGGGACTCGTATATGATGACCCAGATCGGATCTCCCTTGCTGAGTCTAAGTTACGTAGGATTCAGCAGGGAGATCGTCTGGCGGAGGAATTCTGTTCGGAGTTCCGTAGGTGGGCCACGGACACCCAGTGGAATGACCCGGCTCTTAGGAGCCAGTTTTGTCATGGTTTATCCGACAAATTACAGGATGTGTTGGCACAGTATGACTCTCCCGCGTCACTGGAAGCCGCTATGGCCCTTGCTATTCGCGTTGACAGACGGCTTCGGGAGAGGTGCGGGATAACTCTACCCCCTGTAATGTCTCCACCTCTTACAAGGTCCCCTCATATGGTGGTTCCCCTGGTCAGTCCGGAGGAGCCTATGCAATTAGGAGGGACATCATTTCGGGGAAGGGGACCGGTGGTGCGCCATAAGACAGGAAGGTGTTTCCTCTGCGGGAAAAAGGGACATTTTATTGGGGGGTGTCCATCCCGCCCCTTGCTGAGTAAAGAGTCGTCGAAAAAACTGTTGATCCCAGGTTGTGTGGTGGACGGCAATCTGGGAGTAGGTATTTCGTCCCTAGGTTCGTCTCAGTTTCTCGTACCGGCGGAGGTGGTGGTGGGTACGAGAACTGAGAGGATATCTGTTCTTCTGGATAGTGGGGCCGGGGCTAATCTGGTTGATGCTCGGTTTGCCCGGGTTCAAGGTATGCGATTGAGTGAGTTGGCTAAACCCATCCCCATATTCTCGATCGATGCCAGGCCTCTCGGTCAGGGAAGTTTTTTGCAAGCTGTGCATGGCGTAAAACTTCAAGTGGGGGCAATACATAAAGAACTGTTGTCTTGCTACGTGTTGGAGGGTCTTCCCACTCCTATAGTGTTGGGCCTTCCTTGGTTAGCTAAGCATAACCCTGTTATTAATTGGCAAACCAGAGAGATAAGCCAATGGAGTAAATTCTGTAATAAAAACTGCATGAACACGGTCATCGGTGCGGTTACTCCTTGGGTCTTACCTCCATTTCTGGCAGACTTTGAGGATGTATTCTCGGAGAATGGGTGTCAGGAACTACCTCCTCATCGCGAGTATGACTGTTCTGTAAAACTGCTCCCTGAGGCCAAGTTACCTAAAGCTAGGTTGTATAACCTTTCTGGTCCTGAGAGGCAGGCCATGAAGGATTATATTTCTGAAAGTCTGGCTAAGGGGCATATTAGACCTTCATCTTCACCGGTGGCCGCGGGGTTCTTCTTTGTTAAGAAGAAAGATGGAGGCCTACGCCCTTGCCTGGATTTCCGTGAACTTAATCGGATTACGGTCCGAGATCCGTATCCGCTCCCACTTATTCCCGATCTCTTTAATCAGATCGTGGGCGCCAAATGGTTCTCTAAGTTGGATCTCAGGGGGGCGTACAATTTGATTAGGATGAAGGAGGGGGATGAGTGGAAGACGGCTTTTAACACTCCGGAGGGGCATTATGAGAACCTTGTCATGCCATTCGGTCTGACTAATGCCCCGGCGGTGTTTCAACACTTTGTTAATGATATTTTTCGCCACCTGGTGGGACAGTTTGTTGTCATATATCTGGATGATATCTTAATTTACTCGCCGGATCTGGTGTCTCATCAGGAGCATGTTAGACAGGTGTTACAGATCTTGCGGGATAATAAACTGTATGCCAAGTGGGAAAAGTGTGTGTTCGCCGTACAGGAACTCCAGTTTTTAGGCTTCCTGGTTTCTGCGTCCGGTTTTCGTATGGACCCTGGGAAAGTGCGGGCAGTTCTTGAGTGGGATCGGCCGGAGAATCTTAAGGCACTACAACGTTTCCTGGGGTTTGCTAACTATTACCGGAAGTTCATTCGTAATTTCTCGTCCGTGGTTAAGCCTCTCACAGACATGACTAAAAAGGGGACGGATTTTTCTAGGTGGTCTGACAAGGCTTGTCAAGCATTCTCCTCCTTGAAAAAATGTTTTGCCTCGGCACCCATACTCATTCAACCTGATGCGTCTCAGCCATTCTTTGTAGAGGTAGACGCTTCCGAGGTAGGGGTGGGAGCAGTATTGTCACAGGGTTCGTCCCCTGGTAAGTGGCATCCGTGCGCCTTTTTCTCTAAAAAATTGTCGTCCGCTGAGAGGAATTACGATGTCGGCAATAGGGAACTCCTGGCCATTAAGTTAGCTTTTGAGGAGTGGCGCCATTTTTTGGAGGGGGCAGTTCATCCGGTCACCGTCATCACCGATCACAAGAACCTGCTATATCTGGAGTCCGCTAAACGTCTGAATCCCAGACAAGCTAGGTGGTCATTGTTTTTTACCAGGTTTAATTTCGTCGTTACATATCGTCCTGGGTCTAAAAATGTAAAGGCGGATGCCTTATCTCGTAGTTTCCCTGGGGCCGGGAATACGGACGACCCGATTCCTGTTCTTCAGGAGGGGGTGGTGGTTTCGGCAGTATGCTCTGAGCTGGAGGAGGAGATATTGGAGGCTCAGGGGGACGCCCCTGTTGGACCTCCGGGGAGACTGTTCGTTCCAGATCAGTTGCGACAAAAGGTGATCGAGGCACACCATAACTCAGTTTTTGCAGGACACCCGGGGAGTAAAGCAACTGTGGATCTCCTCTCGCGTCGGTTTTGGTGGCCTAACTTACATAAAGAGGTGGTAACTTTTGTCGCGTCCTGTGGGGTTTGTGCGCGCTCTAAGACCTCACATACCCGTCCGTCTGGGGCCCTCTTACCTTTGAAGATCCCGGAGCGTCCTTGGACTCATCTGTCTATGGACTTTATTACGGACCTCCCTCCGTCTTCGGGTAAAACGGTCATACTCGTTGTAGTGGACAGGTTCAGCAAGATGGCACATTTTATCGCTCTTCCGGCTCTCCCTAATGCTAAAACTCTTGCGCAGGTGTTCATTGGGGAGATTGTGAGGCTTCACGGGGTACCCTCCGAGGTGGTGTCTGATCGGGGGTCTCAGTTTGTGTCCAAGGTCTGGAAGGCGTTTTGTGCACGGCGGGGGATGCATTTGTCATTCTCGTCGGCTTTTCATCCTCAGACCAATGGTCAGACGGAACGTATGAACCAGAGCTTGGAGACATATCTTCGGTGTTTTGTGTCAGAGAACCAGGAGGACTGGGCTTCTTTCCTACCTCTGGCAGAGTTTGCTCTCAATAATAGGCGAAGCGAGTCCACTGGTAAGTCCCCGTTTTTTGGGGCATATGGTTTTCACCCCCAGTTTTGTACTTTCAGTAGGGGGGGCTCTTCGGGGGTTCCGGAGGAGGAACGATTTTCCTCATCTCTCGCTTCAGTATGGAGAGGGGTGCTGAAGAATCTGAATACTATGGGGAACCGATACAAACGTATGGCTGATAGGAGGAGAGTGTCTGGTCCGGACCTAAGTGTGAACGATCAGGTATGGTTGTCTACCAGGAATATTAAACTTAAGGTTCCCTCCTGGAAACTGGGTCCCAGGTTCATCGGGCCGTACAGAATCAGTTCTGTTATTAATCCGGTGGCATTCCGTCTTGACCTCCCCCCTACGTTTAAAATTCACAACGTGTTTCACAGATCATTGCTTAAGAGGTATGTGGCGCCGGTGGTACCGTCACCTTTACCTCCCCCTCCTGTGGTTGTCAATGGTAACTTGGAGTTCCAGGTATCGAGGGTCATTGATTCACGCTTTAATCGCCGGTCCCTTCAGTACTTGGTTCATTGGAAGGGGTATGGTCCTGAGGAGAGGATGTGGGTTCCTGCGTCGGATATTAACGCAGACCGATTAGTTCGGGCCTTCCACACGACTCACCCGGATAAACCTGGCCCTGAGGGTCCGGAGGCCCCTCGTAGAAGGGGGGGTACTGTCACGGGTGTGTTGCCACGAAGATCGTCACGAGTACACAGCCTGACTTCTCGCAGCTGACTTGTTGGTGCTTTGTGTTTTCTCGGCAGTGAAGGAGTTAATTCTCTCTCTCTCTGGGCTAGCTGAGGTCCAGCCTCGCCCAGCTGCAATCAATGCTTCGTTAGTGAGACTCCTTTATATTCCTGCAGGTCTGTTTGTGAGGTGTCGGTGAAAGCTTTTCATTCAGACTTACAGAGCGGATCGTGGTGTTTGGAGTTGCTGAGATAAGTGTATTTGAAAGTGTTATTTCCCTTTCCTCGCTTTATCATTTATCTCCTTTCCCGTTGGTGTTCCCTCTGTTGTAGTTTTGTTGAAGTTGTATGCAAGGTGGTTTTGGTTTTTCCCTTGTACTGTCTCGTTCGTCTAAATACTGTGTGTGGGCATATTATCGCTGGTTCCCAATTGTTGTGATCGGGGTCCTTCTCAGGACTAGATTACTGTGGTGCAGGGATCCTCAGGAGGTAGGGGTTACGCTGGCGGCCTGGACCTCTGTACCTTTAACAGTACCTCCAGGATGAGGGATTAGTCAGGGCCCCAGCTTAGGGTCAGCTTAGGCCCCCTACCTCCAGTATTCTGTGACAGTGTGACACTTCCCCACACCGAGGATTGCGGGCCCTATGTCAGTCAGAGTTGCCCCCACAGTGTACAGCTCCTGCGCATCATCCTCCTCCTCCTCCTCATGTTCAGCCTCCATCTCAGATGGTGGCGGCTCTGAGGCGAGGCGAGATCACACACGTACCATGCCTGGCTCATGTGCGTAACCTCGTGATTCAGCGGTTTCTTAAATCGTACCCCGAGTTGCCAGATCTGCTCGTCAAAGTACGCTGCCTGTCAGCTCATTTTCCCTCCACATGTTGCAAAGGATTTGTGAGCAGAAGAGAGCAGTTGTGGAGTACCAGCTGCAACAAGGCCATCGATATTCAGGTCAGACTCCACACATAAGACCTCAGGAGTGGACCAGGATGTCTGACATATGTACCATCCTGACAAACTTTGAGGAGTCCACCAAGATGGTGAGTGGCGATGACGCCATCATTAGCGTCAGAATCCCACTTGTCTGTCTTTTGCAACGCTCTCTGCAGAGAATTAAAGAGGAGGCATTGCAGCCAGAGTATGATGAGATGGATCAAGAAGCCATAGCGGGCGATTACACACAGCCCAGCCTCATCTCATCCCAATGTGCATTGGGGGACAATGAGGGAGAGGAGGAGGAGGAAGAACAGGAGCTGGTATCATGCGCTGTAGATGGTAGTACCTGTACAACTGTCATACCGTTGGTTCAGCGTGGGTGGCCTGAGGACAGGGGGGGAGGAGGAGAGCATGGTCAGTCATCGTCTTGGTGAGGACACGGAAGTCTTGCCCGTTACCAGTCTGGCACGCATGGCTGACGTTATGTTACGCTGCCTTAACCGTGACCCTCGCGTTGTCAAAATGTTGGGTGACAGTCATTACTGGTTGGTGACACTTTTAGACCCCCGCTAAAAGGAGAACTTTCACTCTCTTATTCCTGAGGTGGAGAGGTCTACAAAAATGGGCCAGTACCAGAAGGCCCTTGCTGCAGAACTGTTAAAAAAATTCGCATCTGAACACGCTAGCGGCAGAGGTCACAGTTCGTTGACCAACCAAGGCGTACAGGCAAGAGAGACGCAACTCCAATCCAGCAGAGGCAGGGGAACACTGTCAACGTTCTGGGACAGTTTTCTGAGACCCGCCCAGCTTACAGGCCCTGAGCCGCGGGGTACTCTCACAAGGAGTGGAAAGTTTCAAAAGATGATGAGGGAGTACCTTGCCGACCGTACCAGCGTCCTCCGTGATTCCTCTGTGCCTTTTAATTATTGGGTATCCAAGCTGGACACTTGGAATGAACTCGCTCTGTACGCCTTGGAGGTCCTGGCCTGCCCTGCCGCTAGCGTGTTATCGGAGTGTGTTTTTAGTGCCGCTGGTGGAATTATAACTGATAAGCGCACTCGCCTGTCAACTGACAATGCTGACAAGCTGACCCTTATCAAAATGAACAAGGGCTTGATTGGGCCAGACTTCTCATCACCAGCAAATGACAGCAGAGTAACATAAAGTCAAATCCACTGTGTTGTTTCGGGAGGTGTATTCCCATGCACCGCTTCACACCCACACATGGGTATACTCTTCCTCATTTCGGCTGTTTTTTGCTCTTCTCCTTACCATCAGTCTCCACCACCACTATACCACCAGGGTGACCATGGTCCGTGTTGCCAGCATTGCAAGTTCCTCCGTCCTAATTTTTGGCAGCTTTTGCTTGGAAGGCATAGGCAAAGACTGTCGGAGACCCACTCCCCAATAATGGAAATAATGTTTTTAATATGCTGTACTGCATGGCTCTTGTAAGGGGAATTAAAATCGTCTTGTTAAGCTACTGTGACCTCCACATCTCTTCCACGGGGCATTATTATTGTCTTTTTATTACACTGCGACCTCCACCACTCTTCCAAGGGGCATTAAAACCATCTTGTTAAGCTACTGCGACCTCCACCACTCTTCCAAGGAGCATTGATATTGTCTTTTTATTTCACTGTGACCTCCACGTCTCTTCCAAGGGGCATTTAAACCGTCTTGTTAAGCTACTGTGACCTTCACGTCTCTTCCAAGGGGCATTAAAACTGTCTTGTTAAGCAACTGTGACCTCCACGTCTCTTCCAAGGGGCATTGATATTGTCTTTTTATTTCACTGTGACCTCCACCACTCTTCCAAGGGGCATTAAAACCGTCTTGTTAAGCTACTACGACCTCCACCACTCTTCCAAGGGGCATTGATATTGTCTTTTTATTCCACTGTGACCTCCACATCTCTTCCAAGGGGCATTTAAACCGTCTTGTTAAGCTACTGTGACCTCCACGTCTCCTCCAAGGGGCATTAAAACCATCTTGTTAAACCACTCTGAACTCCACGTCTCTTCCAAGGGGCATTAAAACTGTCTTGTTAAGCTACTGCGACCTCCACCACTCTTCCAAGGGGCATTAATATTGTCTTTTTATTCCACTGCGACCTCCATCACTCTTCCAAGGGGCATTAAAACCATCTTGTTAAACCACTCTGAACTCCACAGCTCTTCCAAGGGGCATTGAAATGTTGTTTTTAATTAACTCTAACCTCCACGACTCTTCCAACGGGCATTGCATTTCCTCCTAACTTTAGTCAGCTTTTGCTTTTCAGTGCGTAGGCGAACACTAAGGGAGACCCACTCCTCAATAATGGGTAGAATGTTTTTAGTATGCTGTAATCCACGTCTGTTTCAAGAGGCATTGCAGTCCTCATAATTTTTGGAGAGCCTTCCATTCAATGCTTAGGCCAACAGTGTACAGGAGACCCAGTTGCTATAAATGGAAAAAACGGTTTAGTTAAGGCCCTCTGACCTCCATGTCACTTCCAAGGGGCATTGGAGTGCCTCGAAACTTTTGGTAGGCATTGCACTCACGGAATGCCCTATAACTGTGTAGCCGAACCGCTCCTTTTGGTACAGAAACATATCCTACAAGACATGTGTGGTTGACTGGCCTGATATTGATGTGAATGGTCCCTGTTCCTCCTGCTCTTTCTCCTTTGCCACCACCTCATCCATCATTCATCACCTGAAGCTTTGTTTTAATGGGAGTCATAGAACTGGGATAGTAGCAGGAAAACATCCAGCAATCCTTGGAGGAGGTAGGATATGCGCTAAAACGCTGACCACCTCAGGCCTAGCCGCTACTACATACATGCGCTTGCATTCCAAGGAACAGAAAGCTAAGGAGATGGATGGCCTCATGATCATGAATAATTTACTTGTTGTGTAGGAGGCCAACCACTGCTGCTGTCTACCTTCTGAACTTTGTGTTGAAGCCTGATTGACCCAGGACCCGCAATCCTCTATGTCTGGAGGACCTGTTGCATCCCAGTGTCCAACTGTGTCCCGGCTTCCACAATATTAACCCAGCGTGAAGGCATCATTGAGATGGACCATCCTAGGCCACATTCACTTGTCCACGTGTTTTGGTTAGGCTGTCCTTCAAATAGGGGCAGCTGGGGACCATTTATGGACACCCGCCCGCCCCCAGGCAGCTGGGGACCGAGTATGGACACCTGGCCACCCCCTGGCAGCTGTTGACAGAGTGTGGACACCCGGCCACCGGGTGGCTGGGGACTGAGTATGGATACCAGGCCGCCGACGCAGCCATGACATGGTGGCCAGATTCCACCTCCACATGCCTAAAAGGCCCAATTTCAAGTGCAAGCAAGCTAGCAGTATGGTATTGCAGCCTGCGGGTGGGTGGGTGGCAGGCTGAACACTTACACTTACATTCCAAGAAAACAAAGCAGATGCTAACTTCTATCATCATCATCATGCTCCTCAACTTGGCACTCTCAACTCCCCTGATGGAGAAGCCAGGGCCCACCGGAGGAGTCTGGTTGTCTGGTGGGCTCAGCCAATGCTGCATTAAAGCAGGCCAGGCTAGGAAAAGTGTAGGGAAGGTTACCGGGACAAATAGGGGCGGCTGGGGACCGAGTATGGACACCCGGCCGCCCCCTGGCGGCTGGGGACCAAGCGTGGACACCCGGCCGCCGGGTGGCTGGGGACTGAGTATGGATACCAGGCCGCAGACGCAGCCATGTCGTGGTGACCAGATTCCGCCTCCACATGCCAAAAAGGCCCAATTTCAAGTGCAAGCAAGCAAGCAGTATGGTATTGCAGCCTGGGGGTGGGTGGGTGGCAGGCTGCATACTTGCGCTTGCATTGCAAGGAATGGGGGAGGTACAATTGAACACTGCCCTGGGACAAAGGACTTGCACGGGGATAGTTGCAAGTCTGCATCTTTTGATGCAGCAAGGATCACTTCTGATGGGCACACTTTTAGGCAGTGACCTGGATGTCAGAGATGCTTCCAGGGGTCTTCCCCATGCTGTTCCCATGTCTTTTCAGCACTGTATGCATGTGTCACACAGCACATGGCCAGATAAGGTTGTAAAATGTTAAAATGACATTTCCCGGTGAATGCATTTGTCATGGTTGAAAGCAATACAAAAGTGCAAAAACGCATAAAAAATGCTACTTGTGAACATAGCCCAAGGTGTGGAGGAGTATTTTTTTGGGGGGTTATTTATTTTACCTTATACACAAGTCTTTACCCTGGAAAGGAACTTCCTTAACATATTTCACAAGAAAGCAGTTTCAGTTTCGTTTTTGAACGTTTTATTGTGAGCCCGTAAAAGTTGCTTAATACCTCTGACCACGTTGTTGACAGCAGTGACCTGGGGGTCAGAAATGCTTCCTAGGGCGATCTCCATGCTGTCCCCATGTAATTTGAGCACTGTCACTATCGTTTTGGGCACTTTTTAGGCTTTCTACAGACTGCCGGGGGTTCCGCCGCAAAAATGCTCGGGTATCCCATAGACTAACATTGGGCTCGTTGCTCGGGTCGAGCACCCGAGTATCACGGTGAGCACGGCCCGAGCTTCGAGCACCCGAGCATTTTAGTGCTCGCTCAACACTAATAATCATCTTTTCTTAACACATTTGTGTTAGCCCACCTGTTGTTAAAGGGGTTGTCCACTACTTTTACATTGATGCCCTATCCTTAGGATAGGGAATCTGTGGCGCCCCTGCGGGTTCAGTCG
The DNA here is from genome assembly GCF_046119375.1 of Phyllobates terribilis. Lineage (NCBI taxonomy): Eukaryota > Metazoa > Chordata > Amphibia > Anura > Dendrobatidae > Phyllobates > Phyllobates terribilis. The sequence continues at coordinate 321,047,238 of NW_027362769.1, forward strand.
CCACAGAGGTACTGCATCTCACCCAGAAGTGTGGTATCCCACTCTCAGGTAAGGAGGGAGTACTGCCCGGGACCCACCTACCTGCATCCAACACTACACCCTTCTAGACCAGCAGGCGGGGCAAGATGCACTGACTTATGCTGAGCCCTGTCCCTGGTTGGAAGTGAGGGGAACCGAGTGAGGGGGAACCAAGTAGTGGGTGTAGGTGGAGGAAGAAGCACAGGGGAGCACTTCAGTAGGAGTACAAAAGGGAAACATCTTGGAAAGAGACAGGACAGTCTGAGGAGAAGTAGTGGGAGCAGGAGCTCTGCTCAGAGAAGAAGGCCTAGGTTGAGAGGCCCAGGAGGACTGGCTGGAAGAGGAAGGGAGCAGAGGAAGGCTCCAGAAGTGAGGGGATCCCAGGGGCACGGCGAGTGCGGAAGCCACCCGTGCGCCCGAATGTACAGGAACGTGGAGGGATCAGGCCGCAAAGGGGACCGGCCCCTAACTAGTGGAGAACTACAAGGCTCAGCTAGAAACCGGAGGCTTCTGTACTTTCAGGGTGCAGTTGCTCACAACCGCAACTAAATTGCCAAAAAGGTAGCCACATAGGATTCAGGGGACTGCACGTTGCCCGCCAAAATGCGAGACTACCGGCTTGGGACACTGGTTGTGAGGAACAAGGCAGGAGGGTGAGAGCCAGCGCAGGAAGACGACCAAGGAAGGCACACAGAATGGGGTTCCATTATGTACTCCTGAAACACCTGGGAGTTTGCTGAACCCCTGCCTTGGTAAACACAGGACGGCATGGGAGGTTACCCTGGCACTGGGAACATGGAGTCTGACAACTGTGAGTAAACCTTGAAGACTTCATCCCACTGTGTCCTAGAATTATTATCTGCGCCATCCCCGGCACTACACTGCACAGCAACATCTTCCTCATTAATCATCACTGCATCGCACTGGAGCTTAGCTCTACCTGTGGAGAGCTGAACCAACTCTGCTGCATCACCATCAGCTCCAGAGGATCTGCACCGCAGCGGCAGCTCCATATAGCCACCTACCACAGGTGGCGTCACGAACATTAAATATAAAAACTTTATTCCCCTTTCACTAATTCCCCTTTTATTGACCGCCCTGGGTCACGGACCGGGTCACTGCCACTGTGACATCCCCTGCACCGACCGGCCCGGCACCGAGTACCCCACGGCCCAAGGGGCGTGTCACATCAATCTATGATCGGCCAGGGTCCCACACGTTGAATGGGAGGCGGATGTGCAGTACACCGATAACAGCTGATCAGCAGGGGTGCTGCGTGCGGGACCACGGCCGATCATACATAGATGCCCTATCCTACGGATAGGGCATCAATGTAAAATTAGTGGACAACCCCTTTAACAACAGGGACATCAATGTAAAAGTAGTGGACAACTTCATTAAGCATTTTAGTTAATAAAAAAAGTTTTACATTTTTTTAATTTAAAAAAAAGTAGTAAATGACGACAGCACTCCAGTTTCATTCCAGTAAAAAACAAAAAATTGTAGTTTATTCAACCATATAGACAAACATTTCAGTTCTCTGTCTCACGTGTATTTGATAATGATCTTTCAATTTAATTTCTACAAACCTGCAGCAACCACAAGGTGGAGCTAACTGGATAAAGATTTATCAGTTCCCTTTAAAGGGAACCTGTCATGTAAAAAACACTATTAACCTGCAGTCATGGGGGTTAATCTGCAGGATAATAGAATTCTGAAGCTGGCTGGCCACCACACTGAGCGCCCCGTTGCCAGGAGGAAAATAACTTTATCCCTCCCAGCAGCCTCAGGCTTTCAGTCATAGGGGTGTGGCTTCAGTCACTATTCAGTATATAGTAAGTCGCGACTGTAACTGTACCCCTGGCAATGACAGACAGCCGGCTCAGCATTAAAGCTGGCTGTCAGTTAGTGCCTCTATGACTGAAAGTCCGAGGCAGCCAGGATGAATAAAGTTAATTTCTTCCAAACGGCGGTGCACTTAGTGCAGCAGCCAGGCAGCTTCATAACGCTATTACCCTGCAGATTAACCCCATATCTGCAGGTTAATAGCATTTTTTACAACAGGTGCCCCTTAAAGGGAACCTTGTCAGCACATTTTTACTTATGGAAGTAGTGAGTGTTCAGGCACTTTACCTCCAATAAAATATCTTTTTGTAGGGATTTAATGTCCCAATCAGAAAAAAAATCTAGTTTAGTAGTCATATGCAAATCAGACAGGAGGTGCACTGGGGCATGTAAGTGCATTTGGATTGCTCTTCCTAAGGGCATTGACACCCCCCAATGCACATCAAGTCTGATTTTACAATGGTCTCTACAGTAGATTTTTCATGCCTGACCCGCCGGATCTCTACAAAAAAATAGTTTTTATCGGGGGACAAGCACCTATACAGCCATACCATTACTTTCATATGTAAAAACATGCTGACAGGTTCCCTTTAAGTTCCTTATTAGCTGTGCATAAGAAATTAATTAGCACAAAATTTTGTTCAGCTATAAAAGGTCATTTTAATATTATGCAAATAAAAATTAAATGAACTTACAAATATCAAACAAACTTTAATTATAAAATTGGCACCAAAGTATTTTTTCCATGCCCCCTCTTGCTATTGCAGCAGCTCCACTTTCATATTCGCTCTAATATAGTCCACAATTGGGACATTGGTGCCTATTACATAATTAAAGTATATTTGTAAGTTTAATTAATATCTATCTGCAAAAGATTCAAATCATTTTAAATTTCCCCCCAGACAATCCCTTTAATAAAAGCATAGTACAGATTGTGGAGTGATGTCAGTGTTAAAGAGGACATTTCAATTGCCATAAATCAATATATATATTATGTCATTTTTTTGCCTGGTGCAAATAACGCTTTTCCCCTGAATCTGGCATTGTTTTTCTTTTGTTCCCGCGTAGCTCTATTCCTGAGATATGGACACCTCTTCCCTGTATATAAATCCAATATTTTTAGCCAACTGCGCATGGTCCTCAAGAAGACTCCCATAAATAAAAGTTGAGGACCACTCTCACTTGCTAAAAATACTAGCAGGTCTTCCTATGTGTTCATTTAAGTTTTATTATTTAATACTTGTTGCCAAAGGACCGACCACCGATGCTTTTTAGCAGTGATCAAACATGCACATTCCAGTTTAGACTGACGCTGACGAGAATCTCGGAACCGTGCACTAGCTTCTAATTCTACCACCTCTACTGTCTTCTTCATTTCTATATAAGGACACTAGCCAAGGTGACAATCTTTAGTTCTGTTCACCACCCCCAATCATCATAAAGAGAGCATGTTCATGCCAACAGCACTACATTATTGCTTTCCTAAATGGTCACTCAATCAAGAGGACCTGCTCCCCGTAACCTGGAAGTTGAGAAGTTGAGGAGTAGAGTGTTCCTGAAGATAGCTGTTGAGAAAAAAAGCCTTGTAGATTCATGTGGCCAGACCTGTCAATCAGCCTCCTTCAATTGATAAGCAACTTTCCAAGGGGCAGTGTTTTTCGATTGGTGGAGGATTGGTGGAGGCTGGTGGACAGGCCTGGTCACGTATTCCTCCGTTATCTGCTATTGAGAATAGAAATGCTGTACCATTAGTGAGGAAGACAGCAATACGAAGTACAGGAGAACATGTAATACTTGTATATTAGTGCCTCAAAATCATATCCTCACCACATTTGTTAAAATAAAGTTAAAGTGGACATCCCCTCTAAGTTCACTTAACATTTTTAGCGACCTCTCTATCTGCTGTGAGTAAAACTAAGATCGATCGCGTACATCCGTGTTTTATGGTCTGAGTACAGAACGTAGTCAATGGACTGACCGCAGGTCTCCTTATTTCAACGTAAAGCGCCACTCCAATGGGATTTTTTTTATTGACACTGGAGTGGTGCTACTAATCTAAGTTCCCTATCCCTAGCCTTATATTTATCAGCTGTCGTCTTCAGCTCTTCCCGAAAGTCAGACATAACGGTTGCAAGCTCTCATTGCAATTCTATGAGATTCTTGTTCTGGACTTGATCTGGTCTCATAGATTTACATTGAGAAGTGACCTTTGCCTAACTCCAGCAAACACTGGAGCAATCTAGCAGGTCACAAACTGCTGGAGACCAACAGGAGTGGTGCCGGGAACAGCTGAAGACGGCAGCTGATCAGTATAAGACTAGAGCCAAGGAACTTAGATTAGTAGCACCACTTCAGTGCTGCAATAAAAAAAATCACTGGAGTGGTGCTTTAACAGCTTCATATGCTTATATAAGGCTGTTGAGTTTGGCCAGGAGGTTCGGTGGTTCGGCTGAATATTCTGATTCAAGCATGGCCCATAATTTTATGGTTTTGTGAAACCAGCCTAACTCTAAAAACAAAAACAAAATACAATTTGGATGGAGCTGCATTTTAGATTTTACCTTTTCGATTCAGTCACTGGGTGATGATCATCTGGATCATCTGGATCTGCCTATAAATATCTAAGTATTTATTTTATCATGAATCGAATAGTAAAATAGAGTCAGGCTATGCATTTATTAAAAAAAATACCCATTTTATATGTTTGAAATAGAAACATTATTGACGTTCACTGTACTCTCTAGTGTCTTGAATATCCATGGCAAAATTTCTAAAGAATTTCTTTTTTTCTTATTCCATATTATATATTTTATATTAATTTTATATTCCTCTATCCGAAATTCTTGATGCAGGCAAATGAACAGAATCAGTGAAAATTAGTAGCTCTTACAAGCTGCAAATCAGACCTCATGGGGCCTCGGTTTCAGCAGAACTGTCGGAGCCCCGGCGGTAACACTTTGAATTAAATATACAAAATAAATAATGTTTCCTTTGTGCAATAACCTATGACTTAATGTTGTATGGTAATTAAACAAGTGAATGAGAAAAATCACACATTATATAGCACAAACACTGGATTATGTCGCAGAAATATTACCACATTATAAACATGCAAAAAGGTAAAATATGTGCGCTATGAAGGGGTTGAGATTAAAAATAAGAAAAGAGACTCTAGATGTAGGAGTGGAAAAGACAAGAACTTAGCTCAGCTCCATCCAAAGTGTAACTGCCACTGCCGAATAGGAGATGATCTGCAGTACACGGCAGCGGCTGCTACACATTGTACGTTGCGATGTAGTTCAGTGCTTTTGTCTGTCCTCCGCTGGAGCAAATAAAAGTTGTTTGGTGTAGGTGCCAGGTATAGGACCCCCACCAATGTGATATTGATGACCTATCAATATTAGATGCCTGGACAACCTCTGCTTAATCAATTCAAGGCACCATTGAAAATACAAACAATGTACACTCATCTTCTCCATCAGGGCCATTACAGCGGTGTTGGTGCTGGTGTTGGTGCTGGTGTTCCCAACAGATGACATTATTGTGTTCTGTGCTCCATCAACCTGCACCCGCTGATCGTCTGCAGCCATTAAAATTTAATCAGAGTGGACATCTGCACTGACAGAATATTGATGAGCTGCAGGCGATCAATAGCTGTTGATTGTTGTGTCACGATATAGCTGCAGTCAATGTAACGTCACATTGGAACGTTGACGTTGCAGAAGGGGAGTTTACATTGTTTATATTTTGAATGGGGCCCTGAACAGATTAAGCAGGGTTGTCTAGTAGCAGAATACCACTCATTTTCTCATACGAATGCTATTCGTGGTTTTCAGGGACACCACTCGTACCTAGGATATTCTATGGGGCTGTAAACATGATTGATTTTTTTCCTCGGACCGAGTGGTCTGCAGAAAAAACCTAAGACATTTCCGATTTTGATCCAAGTGTCAGCAATGCAAGTCTATGGGTCCGTGAAAAAAATCGGACCACACTCGGATGTCACCCAAGTACGGTCCGATTTTTTTCACGGACTGACAGAATGGAGAAGTTGGAGAACCTTTTTTTTTTTTTCTCTATATTTCGTAGAAAACTGATGCCACTTTTTCTCGGATGTGGAGAAAACGGTTGTCTGAACCTACTCTAAGGGTTATATGAGAAAATTCTGGTTGCCTGCAACCACCAATAGGTGGAGCTTGCTTTAAAGGGGTTGTCCGCTACTAGGACAAACCATTCTTGATCTAAATGTTTGGCGCCGATAAAATTACAAAGCTTATACTCACCTCCAATGCCGGAGCCATTCCAGCGGTGTCGGCACTCGCGTTCCCGGGGCTCTCGTGCGGTTGTTATGACACGTGAGCTTGGCGCCCAATCAGCGCTGGAGTCACTGGCCCAGAGGTAGTGAGAGAGCAGCCGCAGCCCTGACTCTCTCTTGATGTTTAATACGTTTGAAGGCGGAGCCAGTGACGCCAGCACTGATTGGGCGCCAAGCTCACATGTCACAACAACCGCACGAGAGCCCCGGGACCGCGAGTGCCGACACCGCTAGAACAGAGCCAGCACGGGAGGTGAGTATAAGCTTTTTAATTTTACCAGCGCCAAACATTTAGATCAAGAAGGGGTTGTCCTAGTAGTGGACAACCCCTTTAAGGCTCATGCAGATGTCTGTGCAACACGGTCTGAGCATGAACTGCAATGCACAGATTGGCCATGGATCTCCTGACCTGAGAATGACAGCCTCATAGAATTATATGAAGATGTTACGCTCAGGACAAGAATCCTCCGGTCAATCCCTGCTTGGCCTGTATTAGATGACAGAAAGTTGGGAAAATAACCCTGTGCCAACTCATAGCAGATGGGCGATCCATCCATATGGTAGGTATGGCAGTGACTATATGAATGTGCGTGTATAAACACAGCCCTATCATATCCATATAGAGTATATTATATATAGCGTACAATTGACATGTCTATATTTTTAACACTACATTCAACATAACAGGATATATTGCCTATACAATGGTAATGTAAAAAAAACAAAGAACTTTTTTTTTTATTTAGGTCTATGCACACTTGCATTCTTCTTACAGATATTTGCATCTTGTACATGCATGCTTTACATTTAGTACTTAAGCAATGCATCCAGATGTCAAACAAGATACATTGCATCTATCACATACAATAAAACAAATTGCATTGATCTCGATGCATCATTGCTGATCTCTTGTATAGTCAATAGTCTTTAATAATATTTTAATCATTGAAAAAATCAAATATTGTTACCGGCACTGAAATAGAAAAAAATAGATTTTTCATAACCATTATGCATCAACTTTTTTACAATGGAAACATTTAGAGATTGTGAAAGAGATTGTGAAAGTACCACCTAGAGGCAAACACCAGGTAATGCACTTTTGTAAACTTCAAATTTTTTATTTTAAATCCTTTATTGGATTGACTTAGTTACAAAAACATACATTAATAAGAGTGAATTCTATCCTGCCTGCAATACACACACTACCCCTGAATGAAGAAAAGCTTAAAAAAAAACCTTTCTTAAATAATATTTTTATTTGTTTTTTTACAACTTTGGACACTACCAGTACATGAAAGCCCAGCCTGTCCTATTCTCTTCACATGTAAATAACATATTTTTTAAATCATTTATTTTTGTGTGTTAAATGTGTGTTTTTTTAAAAATATATTACAATATGTATTAAAAATAAGAAATCTAGTAATTTTCATCACTGGCCACTTGGGCTATTTTAACCTCTAACATCACATTCTTTCAGGAAAATCTACATGTACATTAGCAGCAATAGACTGACTCCGACCCTATCTTTTGTATTGAAGCATCTAATGAGCGTGTTCAATAGACTTTGTGAAGGAAGGGGGAGCAGGGGAGCTGTGAAATAACCTATTGTGATTAGTGTTATCAACTGAGTATAGAGGTGTTATCTGTCATTGCAATCCACCCAGTAATTTCTTTTCCAAAACCCATCCTTTCCATAGTTTTCCATAAGAAGACCTATTCTACTCTATCAATGCCTTATTTGCCTTATTTGCACTGTACCCCCATGTTTGCATAGAATCTCTGTTATTGTCTATCAATCCACATTAGTTCTCATTTACTAAAACCTGAAGTCTCCCTGCCAAAAACCTTCGGTAGTATTTTAATATCAGTATTGGGCAAGGAGATTGGTCTATGAGCATCTGGTTCCAATATATCTTTACCTGGTTTACTTATTAAAATCATATCTGCATCATCCTTTTGATTTAGGTAGAGTTCCTCTTGACAAGGCCTCCTAGCTCGTAATTCTGATGCAATAATAATACTACAGTACTTTTGACAGCGTACGTCGGGGAGACTACTCAGTCCTGCTGATACATCTTTTTAGAATACCGTCTACAGTTCCCTAGTTGTTAATGGCGCCCCTAGAAGTTCTTTAAGGGAAACAGTCATGTATGATTCTATCTGATCCTGCTTGTGACTGGTGTGCTTTTTCAAAATAAGACCTTATTTATTTTACCCCTTTACCATTTCCCTTAAAAGAGTATCTATCACCAATCTGGGGCTGCCTAATATTACATAGTAACATAGTAACAGAGGTTGAATAAAGGTCCATCAAGTTCAACCTTTCTCCCCCAATTGTACTCCCTACAGTAACACTACACTAACTTACTGGAACTAGGCCTCACAAATGTATTATTACCATTTTTATCATTACTGCACTATTACAATTACAAATAAACCAGTTTATAATTTTTTAATTAGTTTTATTTTTTGTATTACTCTTATGGTATCACTAAAATCCCTGTACCTAAATCTGTTGATCCAGAAGAAGGCAAAAAACCCCAGGACACCTTCAGCCAACTTGCATCACAGGGAAAAATTCCTTCTTGACCCCGAGAAAGGCGATCAGTCCTAGAACCCTGGATCAAATGTACTTACTATAGGTGTAACATTTTGTCTAATTTTACTGTAACCCACAATGTTATGTGTATCGAGAAAATCACCCAGCTTTTTTTTTGAAAGCTGGTATAGTGTCGGCCATTACTACCTTTTGTGGTAGGGAATTCCACAGTCTGACTGCTCTGACTGTAAAGAACCCTTTCCTGTTTAGGTGCTGGAATTGCCTTTCTTCCACCCATAATGAGTGCCCCCTGGTCCTTAGTATGGTCTTTGGAAGTAATGAGTCATGTGATAGACCTTTGTACTGACCACACATATATTTATAGATGTAAATGAGATCCCCTCTGAGGCGTCGTTTTTCTAAGCTAAACAAGCCCAACTTTTTTAAAATATGGAGCCCAAAACTGGATCCCATATTCCAGATGTGGCCTCACCAGTGATTTATAAAGATCACAAGATTTTATTTCTCTTTTTATACACCCTAAAATCTTGTTTGCTTTTGCAGCTGCTGCTTGACATTGAGAACTGCTGCTCAGTTTACTTGTAACCAGAATACCCAAATCCTTCTCCTGTTCTGTAGTCTCGAGTATACTCCCATTTAATGTATATACAGCAATAGGATTACTCTGTCCTTGGTGCATTACTCGGCATTTATCTACATTAAACCTTACCTGCCAAGAGTTTGCCCATTCAGTCATCTTATCCAGATCGTTCTGCAATATCGTAATAGAGTTGTCAGAGGGCCTGATTCCAGCAATATATCACTGGAATGTTTGGTGAAGGTTGTGATAAATTCACTGTTTTCTCAGCTGTAGATCTACCAGTTCTCTAAATGCTGACCCTTTCCACACCACTTATTAGCAGCTTCCTGTCTACACTGTACATTGTCAGCAAATTGCCAATCAGTGGTGGTGGCGGGGTTACACAGATTAGCTGGACTGTCTTGCACGTGGCACTTAGTCCTGCAGTGATAATCTCCTGCTGATAAAACATTGTTTGTATTGGAACTACAGCAAGTGACACATCCCTGGAATCAGGTTCTCTGCCCCAGCATTATGCTGCTTTGAGATTAAATAGCTAAAACCTGCTGACAGATTGATTCCCTTTAACATAAATTCCTGTTCAATACACCTGGAAGGCATCACAGTCTACCTGCTAAATGCTAATCCTCTATTGTTGTGAAAAAAAAGATGTCTATATCCCTTTCTACTTTTTTGGGGGGTTTAGATTTTATTAACTCAGAAAAAAAATATTTTCCATCTACCTGAAGTGAGTATCTTCTTGATTTCTAATTCTCTATGGTAGGGGTGTGATCAGTGTACCATAAGAGACCTTAGTTGTTTGATCTAACATCTGTCTTTTCCCCAAAGTTTATCCTAGAAAAAAACACCATGTATTTTGGAGTAACACATGAACACTGCCACATCTTGGTTACTGATTCGGCTGCTTATTCATCCAAACTTATTCTGGTACACCTCTTGGAAAGAGTAGAAACATTTTTTTCATTTCTTGGTCTGGTTAGACACAATCTTTCTCGTTTCTCATTTAGTGCCCCATTAAAAATACTCTAAAACCAAGAGTTGGTTCTTATAGATAAAATGTACAATAACTTTCCATACCTCTGTCCTGAAGGGTAGATACAGCTGTGCTCAAAAGTTTACATACCCCGGCAGAATTTTTCCTTTCTTGGCCTTGTTTCAGAGAATATGAATTATAACAAAAAACCTTTTTCTCCTCTCATGGTTATTGGTTGGGTGAAGCCATTTATTGTCAAACTACTGTGTTTTCTCTTTTTAAATCTTAATGACAACCAAAAACATCCAAATGACCATGATCAAAAGTTCACATACTCCAGTTCTTAATACCATGTATTGCCCCCTCTAACATCACTGACAGCTTGAAGTCTTTTGTGGTAGTTGTGGATGAGGTTCTTTATTTTCTCAGATGGTAAAGTTGCCCATTCTTCTTGGCAAAAAGCCTCCAGTTCCTGTAAATTCCTGGGCTGTCTAGCATGAACTGCGCGCTTGAGATCTCCCCAGAGTGGCTCAATGATATTGAGGTCAGGAGACTGAAATGGCCACTCCAGAACCTTCACTTTATTCTGCTGTAGCCAATGACAGGTCGACTTGGCCTTGTGTTTTGGATCGTTGTCATGTTGGAACGTCCAAGTACGTCCCATGCGCAGCTTCCGGGCTGATGAGTGCAAATTTGCCTCCAGTATTTGCTGACAACGTGCTGCATTCATCTTTCCTTCAACTTTTACCAAGTTTCCTGTGCCTTTGTAGCTCACACATCTCCAAAACATCAGCGATCCACCTCTGTGCTTTACAGTAGGAATGGTGTTCCTTTCATCGTAGGCCTTGATGACCTCTCTCCAAATGGAACGTTTATGGTTGTGGCCAAAAAGTTAAATTTTGGTCTCATCACTCCAAATTACCTTGTTCAAGAAGTTTTGAGGCTTGTCTCTGTGCTGTTTGGCACATTGTAGGCGATATACTTTGTGGCATTTGCGCAGTAATGGCTTTCTTCTGGCGACTCGACCATGCAGCCCATATTTCTTCAAGTGTCTCCTTATTGTGCATCTTGAAACAGCCACACCGCTAGTTTTCAGAGAGCTCTGAATTTCAGCTGATGTTATTAGTGGGTTTTTCTTTGCATCCCAAACAATTTTCCTGGCAGTTGTGGCCGCAATGTTTGTTGGTCTATCTGACCGTGGTTTGGTTTTTATAGAGGCCCTGATTTTCCATTTGTTAATCACAGTTTCAACACTGCTGACTGGCATTATCAATTCCTTGGATATTTTTTGTATCCCTTTCCTGTGTTATACAGATCAACTACCTTTTACCGTAGAGCCGTTGACAATTCCTTTGCTTTCCCCATGACTCACAATCCAGAAACGTCAGTGGCTGGATGAAAGAAGCAACAGTCTTTCTGGATCCCAGAAACTCACTCAGCTTTTATGCACACACACTGATTACAAGCAAACAGGTCAGAGGTGAGGATGTTACCTTTAGTAGCCATTCAAACCCATTTGTGTCAAATTCTGTACATGTTATCAGACCAAAATCACCAGGGTATGTGAACTTTTGATCAGGGTCATTTGGATGTTTTGGTTGTCATTAAGATTTAAAAAGAGAAAACACAGTAGTTTGACAATAAATGGCTTCACCCAACCAATAACCATGAGTGGAGAAAAAGTTTTTTTGTTATCATTCATATTCTCTGAAACAAGGCCAAGAAGGCAAAAATTCTGCCGGGGTATGTAAACTTTTGCGTACAACTGTATATATAAACGATAGAAAAATCCGCACTCATTATTTAATTAAAAAGTGTCCTTTATTTCATGTGGCAGGACAATCATTGTAGAAAAGCAGGGGGAGCAGGGAGATGGATCAGGATAACAGCCGTTTCGCGCCTATCCAAGCGCTTCTGCGGGTCCAAGTATATGCTGAGTGAGTGCTGATTTTTCTATTTTTTCTATCGATCATATGAATTTGTGAATTTTTTCTTACACCACCGTTTAAATAATTGCGAGGGTATGCCCTTAAACAACAGGAATTCGCTTTAACTGATGATGTGTTGGTGATAAATTAGATATATAAACCACTGCAATCACACAACTCCCAAATTTATAGTTGTTTTTAACTAAAATGCTTACCCCTTAGAGTATGAGGAAAAGCAAGACTTACATTGTTATAATGCCTCCCCTTCTATCCCAATTAGTTTCGTCCTAGTCAAGTGCATCTCTTGAAGACAGATTACATCCGAACTGTGTAATTGCAGAAGCTTAAACTCTGCCAACCTCTTCAATTTATCCCTAAGGCCTATAACATTCCATACAATGAGTTCAACCATTTAAAGGGGATATCCAAGATTTTTTTTTTTTTTTTTTACTAAGGGCCTAAAAACTAAAAGGAAGGGAGTTTCTAACTACCTGCCTGTTGTGCCTTGTGCTGATCTCTGCCAGCCGGAGATTCAGGCCATTCCACTGACGCAACATCGACAGAGCAGTGGCTTTTCTTCTGCTGTGTTGACAGTGTCTGACTGCTGATGTCATGCTGATTAACAGCCGGCTCCCCAATGACTCAGTCACACATCAGTATTTCATGTACGAGTTCTATCTGTTTTTTTCAAGGATAGTACCTATGACAGTGTGACGCCCAGCTGTGCTTGGTATCACAAATCCTAGAAGAGTGTATTGAAGGATTCCTCCACAAGAGGCCCCCATAACCATTCACACATCTCCACCTTCCACCTCAGACCACCAGAGGGAGCCCGTTAGGGAGATATAAAAGGGAAGGTGGAGCCAGGCAGCAGTTAGTCTATTCTGATTTAGCAGTGAGTCCAGTACATCCTGAGAGGAGTTACCTAGGAGGACAAAAGCCTGTTCAGCTCCTGCAATTGCTATCCTGCAGTGGAGCTTATCCAGATCAAGACTCGGTGTAGCTCAGTGAGGTGAGCTTTAGGTGTGCCGGCGCCATAAGATCGGTGAAGAGCGGCAAGCTGCCGTTAGTGTGAGTAGCCTATTGAGGGTCTGAGTAGGCTGAAGGCGAAGAGTAGAGAGAGTTAGTTCATAGGGGGCAGAGGAGCTTAACTAGCTCACCCCGAAGAAGCAGTTACCGGACACCAGGTCCGAAGCTTGCCGGGATCTCCACGACCCAGTAAGATAAACCGGAATCCCTGGAGAACTACAGGTCCCAGGATCGCTAAAGTGCTGATACGTACCAGAGCCAGGAGACACATAGGCCCCGTAGGTCGGGAGCGTGCACTCCAAGAGAAGGCCCTACCACAAGGTCAACCAGCGCAGGACAGAGACAAAGTTAGGCCTAGCTCCAGGCAGGTCAGAAACTTATTACGCAGCAGCAAGAACCAGGAGGCCCAAAACCTGCTCATTGGGGAGGATCCGGACATACACCCTTCACCCTACAGTGCTCCGGGGAGTGCCTGGATTTCCATCAGTAAAAGGTACTGAAGTGACTTTTGTGTCCGTCCCTGTTCTTGCTCCGACTCGGCTGAGTCTCCTTGTCCTGCATCCCCGTTCTTTACTGCCCTGAGGCCCAGCTCCACCTGTGGGGAGCCATACCATCTAGCTGCCTTATCACCGGCCTCAGTGGACTGCGCAGCGCTGGTGAATATCATCAGAAACCATAGGTGGCGTCACAAACTTTTTTAATAAAACTTAATATCTATCAACGCCTTTTTAAAGAGAGACCCCAGAGTACGGGCCCGGGAGCCGACCACCTTGACCTCCTTAAGGCTAAAGGCCCGGGTAACCGAGTCATCCCCCATCCCCTGGGCTAGTCATTCTCTTTCTGGCGTCACGAACAGGATTGCGTGCCCGCTGCAACGACGCCGTGTTTTGCCCGTTGCCACCGGGTACTGTGCGCCTTTATTTTGAACTGTGTACGTAAAGTTGTGGTGAAGATAGCCGCCATTGTTGGGCCGTTGAGCAAGAAGAAGGGCGTAACCGCGGGAAAATAAGAGGCGTACCTGCAAAACAGCGCGAAATCCCGGACACACCCCACACCTCGACGTCAAATCAGGAAGCGCCAGGTCCTGTACGGAGCGTCGCTGAACGCTCTGACGTAGGACGCAAGCGACGCAAGGTCCTGAAGATAACCATCACCTGCGGAGCTGCGGCCTACCGGAAGAAAAAACAGAAGGTAGGCCACGGTTAACTAGGGGAGCGCTAAGATGTCCGTCGAACAGCAGAACGCCGACCTGCCGATCAACGTCCCTGAAGTTCAACCCGCGCCCGATGATGAGCAGGCCGAAGCCGCCGCTCCACCGGCAGCGCCTGTAACACCTGTGATTCCTATGACTTTACCGTACATTCCAGGAGCAAAGTGGCTCCCCCAGTACAACGGCAAACCAGATACCCTGTCTGGATTCAAACGGAAGATATGTGGTATCTTAGACATGTACTCTATGACCCGCAAACAAAGAGCTGCCGTTGTATTAGGACAACTGACCGGTGCTGCGGAACGGGAAGTGGAAACATGGTCAGCCGCAGACCAGGAGTCAGTGTCCGCAATATTCCAAAAATTACAGACTGTATTTGAGGACTTTACTGAGGCGGACCTCCAGATGAGGTTCTACAGCTGCTCCCAACAACCAGAGGACAATGTTCGGGACTACGCCTGGCGTCTTCAAGGGGCCCTGCGGGCTCTGAACCAAGTAAGTCCAACCAGCGTTGAGAATGAGAACAAAATGCTGAAGGAACAGTTTGTCCGGGGACTGAAGTCTCCAGAGGAGAGCAGGACTGTGCGTTGGTGGTCCCTGGATCATCCGGATGCCACCTTTGACAATCTTAAGGACATGGCTATAAAAGGACTGCAGCCCCTGGAAACAAATGCCATCCAACGTTACCAGGGTGGGGCTACTCCAGTGCCTGCTACACCCACCTTTTCCCCAGTGGCTGCTGAAGCTACGGTTCCAGCAACGTCCCCTAAAGAACTGGACAGTTTGCGCTCTGAGGTGCGTCAGTTGAGCAAAACCCTGACCACCGTGCTGAGTGCCCTGCAGCTGCGGACGGAGCCCGAGGAAGGAGGGAAGATCCTGCTAGCCGACAGCCCTGAGGATGTCCCCTGGATGCGGAGGAGGAGGAGGAGGCCAACACCACCCTCGCCCAGGACCAGTGACCAGCGCCGCCCACCGAGGGAACCAACCTGCTACCGATGCCGTAAGACCGGACACCTCGCCCAGAAGTGTCCTTTAAACGAGAAAACCCTGGGTCCGAGGGCCGACACCCAGGAGTAGACTCACCAGGCCCATCAGACTGGTACAACAGGTTCGTCGGAGGAAGACCTTTCCTGTCCATTGTACTGGACGGGATCCCGACGCATGCCCTGCTGGACACAGGATCTCAAGTAACAATCATGCCTGAAGTCCTCTACAAGAGGTTCTGGTCCATGGACGATCTACGTCCGCCAGCTACAAATTTGTCTGTATATGCCTCAAATGGACTCCCCCTTAACCTACTCGGGGTTAAGAATGTGACTGTAAAGGTGGGGAGAGTGGAGCTGAGGGACCAGCGACTAATTGTAGTGGAGACTAACCCTGATGACAGCAACCCATATGTGGTACTTGGCACTAACATTGTTGGTAACTGTTTGGGGGAGGTTGTGTTCTTACTTCAACAGATCGCTGACACTGCCAGACCGAGACAAAGGAGGGCACTGCAGAGAGAGATCCGCGTCCTGATGTATCAATAGCAAGTAAGGTTGACAGATGGTGAAATAGGTAACGTGAGGGTAACAGACCCCATACTCATTGTCATCCCCCCAATGAGTGAAATGCTCATCTGGTGTAGAGCTGCCATAGGTCTTAGAGGACATAGCTACCGAGCGGTAGTAGAATCCCTTTGCTCTGAGCACAGACCCACGCTCTTAACTGCCAGGAGGGTGGTAGATGTACGTAATGGGAGGGTGCCTGTCCATCTTCTTAACCTAGGGGAAGATGAGGTCAAACTGCCACGTTATGCCACTGTTGCCAAATTACATGCTGTCAATAATAACTGCATCCATGAGGCGGAGTCCTTAACCTCACTTGATGAAGTAGAGGATAATGACCCTGCAACCCAGGTGGAGGATTGTTGTCAACAGCTCCATGTTGGGACAGACACCACTCCTGCCCATCAAAAACAGGGTGTACACCGGGTGGTACAAGAATACTCGCAGGTGTTCAGTAAACATCCACTACACTTCGGGAGGATTAAGGGGGTTCAACATCATATCCCCACAGGCAGCCATCCCCCAATAAAAGAACGCTATAGGCCTATACCCCCAGCTCACTACCAGAAGGCAAAAGAAATGCTGCATGACATGAGGAAGGCGGGAGTGATAAGGGATAGTTGTAGCCCCTGGGCGGCTCCCCTAGTGCTGGTTAGGAAAAAGGACGGGAGCATGAGAATGTGTGTAAATTACCGTCAAGTAAATCGCATTCCACATAAAGATGCATATCCTTTACCACGCATAGAGGAGTCCCTGGCTGCCTTGAAGTCTGCAAATTACTTTTCCACCCTTGACCTCACTAGTGGATACTGGCAAGTAGCTGTGGCTGAGGAGGATCGGGAGAAGACGGCCTTCACCACCCCGATGGGACTCTGTGAGTTCAACAGCATGCCGTTTGGACACTGCAATGCCCCCGGAACGTTCCAGAGATTGATGGAGTGCTGCCTGGGACACTGCAACTTCGAGACTGTGTTACTTTACCTGGATGACGTAATTGTGTACTCCAGAACGTACGAGGACCACTTGAAACACCTGGCAGAGGTATTTGATTCACTGTCCCGGTACGGGATGAAGTTGAAGCCCTCAAAGTGCCACCTGCTCAAGAAGAAGGTACAGTACCTGGGGCACATTGTCAGTCCGGAAGGGGTAGCACCAGATCCGGAAAAGATCACAGCCATCCAGAAGTGGCCGGAGCCGAAGAACCTCAAGGAGGTACGTCAGTTCTTGGGACTAGTAGGATACTACCGGAGGTTCGTAAAGGACTACATGAAGAAAGCAGCTCCTCTGCAAGACCTCCTGGTAGGGCAGTCCCCCAAAGGCAAAAACACTCCATTCCACTGGGGTAAAGAACAGGCTGAATCATTTCAAGAAATGAAGGAGATCCTGACAGGTGATGAAATCCTAGCGTACCCTGACTACAGTCAACCGTTCCTGCTGTATACAGATGCCAGCAACGAAGGACTGGGAGCTGTCTTGAATCAGAAGCAGAATGGGCAAGAGAAAGTCATCGCATACGCAAGCAGGAAGCTCCGTCCGACTGAGAGGAATCCAGAGAACTATAGCAGCTTCAAGTTAGAGTTCCTGGCCTTGGTCTGGGCCATCACTGAAAGGTTTAAGCACTATCTGGCGTCCAGTAAATTCACCGCCTTTACTGATAACAACCCCTTGACCCACCTTGAAACAGCTAAGTTGGGGGCACTGGAACAACGATGGATGGCTCGGCTGTCAAACTACCAATTTACAATTAAATACCGGGCGGGCCGCAAGAACGCCAACGCCGATGCCCTGTCTAGGATGCCTCACCAGTCAGACACAGAAGAAGAAGTGGATGACCTGGAAGAGATAGAGCTACCTGCCTTTCACCGGGGTGGGATGATCCATGAGCAACGAGCCTCCAGGAAGCCGCGTGAAAAGACGTTAAACCCCCTTCCTCACCACAGCTGGAAAGAGACCCAGGACAGTGACCCGGTTGTCAGCCGCATCAAACAGCTGATAACCCAAGAAGGTGCCTCCCTGGAGAAAGATGCGTCTCTGCAAGCAAAGCAGCTGTGGAACGAGAGAAGCCGGCTGTTTATCTACCGTGAGAAGCTGTGCCGGAGGTACGTTAATCCAAGAACCCATGAGATGGTATGGCAGATAGTGGTCCCTAAGACAGACATCCAGATGGTATTAGAGGCTAACCACGATCAGGCGGGGCACTTTGGCTGGAAAAAGCTAGAGACCCTGCTGAAGTGTCGATTTTACTGGGTAGGAATGCGCAGCTCAATTGAGAGGTGGTGCCGGGACTGTGGACCCTGTGGCCTAAGAAGAAAATTCTTCACCAGCCAGAAGGCACCCCTGCAACCCATCAAGACGACTCGGCCCCTGGAGATCGTGGCCCTGGACCATGTCAAGTTGTCACCCAGTCGGTCAGGATACTCCTATGCCCTGACCATGGTGGATCATTACTCACGTTTCCTGGTGGTCGCCCCTGTCAAAGACCTGACAGCAGACACAGCAGCAAAGACGTTCCAAGTGTACTTCTGCAGACCCCATGGATATCCTGAGCAAGTATTGACTGACCAAGGCCCGGCCTTTGAGGCTGAATTGTTCAAGGAGTTCTGCCATCTCTATGGGTGTAAAAAGATAAGAACTACACCTTACCACCCACAAACAAACGGTCTCTGCGAAAAGATGAACAACATCATCATCGACCTGCTAAAGACCATACCACTTGAGGAGAGAAACCAGTGGCCAGACCTACTACCAGACCTAGTGGATCTATACAATCATATACCAGTCAGTTCCACCAATTGCACTCCGGCATATCTCATGCGGGCAAGGCCAGGAAAGCTGCCCATGGATCTGGAGCTTGGTGTTGTTGAACCTGAAGCTGATATGACCACTGAGGACTGGGACAAGACCAGACAAGAGCAGTACAGAAGGGTACAAGCTTGTGTCAAGGACAGTCTTACTCGGGTGAGTGAAAAGCAGGAAATGCACTACAACAAAAACGCACCCGCAGAACCTTTCACACCAGATGAAACAGTACTAAAAAGGAAAAGACGTAACCACAAACTCGACGACCAGTGGGAAAAAGACCCCTACACTGTGTTACCATCAAGGTTTGACAACAAAAAGACATGCATAATCAGTCGTGATGGAGGAAGAACATCTGCTACAGTGTCCAGGGACCATCTAAAATTGTGTCCACATCTACTAAGAACTCAGGAAGAATTGTCATTCACCACCCAGGAAGAACCTAAAGAAGCGGTGATACACACTGACCTAGGAGACTTCCCAGCGGATTGGCCTCAAATAGGAGGTGCAGTAATCATTCCAGTACTCCAATTCTATGCACAGCCAGAAAACCCTCCACAGCAAGTTGAACCTGTGAGTGCTGCAGAAGAGCCAGCTCAAGAAGAATCCCCGGATGAAGGATCCCCGGCAGCAGCAGAGCAAGAAGGCCCAGCCAATGGTAGACTTGCCAGTCCAAGAGAGAGGTTAAGGCAGTTTTACAACATGGTTACACGTAGAATTGGTAGAGTAACTGAGGATACAGATACTGACACTCCACCAACCACAGCACTACGCAGATCAGTACGCAGCACGAGAGGTAAACCCCCTGCTAGGTACGCTGAGTAAAGTAGCAACATTTCAGAGAGTGTAGATAGTTACTCCTGGGGTATTGTATGTTAAATTGTAGTGTACTGCATAATTGTGTATTTTCTATGCATATGTACATTATTTTGAGTTTTGCTTATTTTTGAACAGTTTAAGTGATGTGGACACTTTGCCTATTTACTTCTTTATTTATCAAAGGACTGCGTGGCTGAGGACTGTGTGCAGCCCAAAAACTGCTTTTGTATATAATTGCGCTCCCTGGAGTGCCCCTTTAGGTGACCTCAGAAGAAAAACCTGTATGGAGTGGCTCTCTTGGAGGTCCAACTCGGGATCTTCATGCCCTGCAGCCACCCCAGGGCCTACGTAGAGGGTTTAGGACAGGTCCCTCAAAAACCACAAAGTACTCTACCTTGTGAGATGGACATCCTTCTTGGGAACCTCACCACAAGAGACTTGGATTCTGAGGACACTCTGTAATTGTTTTGTTATGCAACGTTTAAGATTTGTGCCTCCCATAAAGGGAAGAATGTTCTTGTATTGCTTATATTTCCTATTGTTACTGTTTTATAAAATGTACTTCAGCCCGGGAGTGCTGAGTTTAACTGGGGGGGAATGTGATGCCCAGCTGTGTTTGGTATCACAAATCCTAGAAGGGTGTATTGAAGGATTCCTCCACAAGAGGCCCCCATAACCATTCACACATCTCCACCTTCCACCTCAGACCACCAGAGTGAGCCCGTTAGGGAGATACAAAAGGGAAGGTGGAGCCAGGCAGCAGTTAGTCTATTCTGGTTTAGCAGTGAGTCCAGTACAGCCTGAGAGGAGTTACCTCAGAGGACAAAAGCTTATTCAGCTCCTGCAATTGCTATCCTGCAGTGGAGCTTATCCAGATCAAGACTCGGTGTAGCTCAGTGAGGTGAGCTTTAGGTGTGCCGGCGCCATAAGATCGGTGAAGAGCGGCAAGCTGCCGTTAGTGTGAGTAGCCTATTGAGGGTCCGAGTAGGCCGAAGGCGAAGAGTAGAGAGAGTTAGTTCATAGGGGGCCGAGGAGCTTAACTAGCTCACCCCGAAGAAGCAGTTACCAGACACTGGGTCCGAAGCTTGCCGGGATCTCCACGACCCAGTAAGATAAACCGGAATCCCTGGAGAACTACAGGTCCCAGGATCGCTAAAGTGCTGATACGTACCAGAGCCAGGAAACACATAGGCCCCGTAGGTCGGGAGTGTGCACTCCAAGAGAAGGCCCTACCACAAGGTCAGCCAGCGCAGGACAGAGACAAAGTTAGGCCTAGCTCCAGGCAGGTCAGAAACTTATTACGCAGCAGCAAGAACCAGGAGGCCCAAAACCTGCTCATTGGGGAGGATCCGGACATACACCCTTCACCCTACAGTGATCCGGGGAGTGCCTGAATTTCCATCAGTAAAAGGTACTGAAGTGACTTTTGTGTCCGTCCCTGTTCTTGCTCCGACTTGGCTGAGTCTCCTTGTCCTGCATCCCCGTTCTTTACTGCCCTGAGGCCCAGCTCCACCTGTGGGGAGCCATACCATCTAGCTGCCTTATCACCGGCCTCAGTGGACTGCGCAGCGCTGGTGAATATCATCAGAAACCATAGGTGGCGTCACAAACTTTTTTAATAAAACTTAATATCTATCAACGCCTTTTTAAAGAGAGACCCCAGAGTACGGGCCCGGGAGCCAACCACCGCGACCTCCTTAAGGCTAAAGGCCCGGGTAACCGAGTCATCCCCCATCCCCTGGGCTAGTCAACAGTCTATCGGGTTATTCACAAGTCAGATTATTTTCCTTAGACCAAAATCTTGAAAATGTCCGATATTGATCAGAATATCAGATCTAAATCGGCAGTCACGCCCCTTTGACAGAGCAGCCCAGAAGAAGAAGAGCTGCTCTGTTGATATGGAGCAGCTGATTTTTTGGCAGGATTGGTCAGTGACAGCACTGAGCACAATTCTCTGTGAACAACCACCTGCCTGTTAATTTTTAGGTCCATAGTAAAAAAAAATAGTCGGGGACAACCTCTTTATGCCCCCAAAAAAGGAAGAAAAATCTCTCCTCAACCTTCCTCCCTCCCATCAGTCGACTCAATACTTACCAAGAACCAAGGCCACCTCTTTACCCAGCATGGTGCCCGCCAACCCCCATGTTATTGAATGGGACCATTCATTTTCTATCTACACTGTGTTCCAAATTATTATGCAAATAATATTTTCTCAGATTTTCCCAAATTACCTATATGAATTGCAGTCATTGTAATTTTCCAGTCAAATAACTATTAGAGTACAATTGAAAGGTCTTTGTACAAACTGCCTATGATAACAGTATATTTTTAAAAAAATAAAAAACTCAAACTGCACTCAAAATGCATGTTCCAAATTATTATGCACAGCAGAGTTTTCAACCTTTTCATTTTAATAAAGAACAAAAAATGGTCATTTTTGAAATTATAAGCATTAGCAGGTTATTACAAACTGAAATCAAACAGTTTTCAACTCAAAACTTTATTCTAGGTGATGTTACATTTGCACATAGGACCCCTTGTTCGAAAGGAGCTTCTGAACTCTCGTCCATTGAATTTGTCAGGTTTTGGATGATTTCTGCTTTAATTGTTTTGCATGAGGACAGAATACCCTCCCAGAGCTGTTGCTTAGATATGAACTGCCTCCCGCCATCATAGACACTCCTTTTGATGATGCTCCAGTGGTTCTCAATGGGGTTGAGGTCAGGGGAGCATGGGTGCCACACCATAAGTTTGTCCCCTTTTATGCCCATAGCAGCCAGAGATGCAGATGTGTTATGTGCAGCATTAGACGGGGCATTATCATGCATGAAAATGATCTTGCTGCAGAATGCACGGTTCTTCTTCTTGAACCATGGAAGGAAGTGCTGTTTGAGAAACTCAGCATTCATTATGGAGTTCATCTTTACCCCTTCACGGATCCTAAAAGGGCCGACAATCTCTCTCCCCATGAATCCAGCCCAAAACATTACTCCACCTCCTCCTTGTTAGCGCTGTAGCCGTGTTTGCATGGGGTGTCCATCAACCAGCCATCCTCCACTCCATCCATCTGGACCATCGAGATCATTTCATGCATGATAATGCCCCGTCTCATGCTGCACATAACACATCTGCATCTCTGGCTGCTATGGGCATAAAAGGGGACAAACTTATGGTGTGGCACCCATGCTCCCCTGACCTCAACCCCATTGAGAACCTCTGGAGCATCATCAAAAGGAGTGTCTATGATGGCGGGAGGCAGTTCACATCTAAGCAACAGCTCTGGGAGGGTATTCGGTCCTCATGCAAAACAATTAAAGCAGAAACCATCCAAAACCTGACAAATTCAATGGACGAAAGAATTCAGAAGCTCCTTTCGAACAAGGGAGGAGTCCTGAGGAGATAATTTGCATATTCCCACTGCATTTTGGGGTAAGTGAAGAGTCTCCGCGAGCTCAAAGAACACTGGATTTTGGCTGTTGGAGCTGAAAAGAGGACATCGGTAAACCAGGGGAGGAGTCCTGAGGAGATAATTTGCATATTCCCACTGCATTTTGGGGTAAGTGAAGAGTCTCCGCGAGCTCAAAGAACACTGGATTTTGGCTGTTGGAGCTGAAAAGAGGACATCGGTAAACCAGGGGAGGAGTCCTGAGGAGATCATTTGCATATTCCCACTGCATTTTGGGGTAAGTGAAGAGTCTCCGCGAGCTCAAAGAACACTGGATTTTGGCTGTTGGAGCTGAAAAGAGGACATCGGTAAACCAGGGGAGGAGTCCTGAGGAGATAATTTGCATATTCCCACTGCATTTTGGGGTAAGTGAAGAGTCTCCGCGAGCTCAAAGAACACTGGATTTTGGCTGTTGGAGCTGAAAAGAGGACATCGGTAAACCAGGGGAGGAGTCCTGAGGAGATAATTTGCATATTCCCACTGCATTTTGGGGTAAGTGAAGAGTCTCCGCGAGCTCAAAGAACACTGGATTTTGGCTGTTGGAGCTGAAAAGAGGACATCGGTAAACCAGGGGAGGAGTCCTGAGGAGATCATTTGCATATTCCCACTGCATTTTGGGGTAAGTGAAGAGTCTCCGCGAGCTCAAAGAACACTGGATTTTGGCTGTTGGAGCTGAAAAGAGGACATCGGTAAACCAGGGGAGGAGCGCGCATTTTTAAGCTTTTTTTTTAAGCCTTTTTCACTGTTTTCAGAACATTAACAATAAGAACATGGAAGAGTCCAGGAGCCATTTGGTGAGCTGCATATCCTGCTACATGTTCACAGACTTGCCAGTGGAAAAGCCAAACTTCACATGCCAGAAATGCAAGCTTGTGTCCCTGTTGGAGGAAAAGTTGCGAAATCTAGAAGAGAGGTTAACTACGTTGAAAATCATTAAGGAAGGTGAAGAGTTCTTAGACAGAGCAGAATTATCTCTTCATGATTCAGAAAGAGAAGAAATTCGAACTGCACCTGACGAAACAGAGGAATGGAAGCATGTGACCCACAGAAGCAGGAGGATCGAGAGGCAGTCAGCACCCATACTGCTCAGGAACCAGTACCAGGCTCTCACGCAGGAGAACCATGAAGAAATACAGCAAAATAAGACTTTGCCAGCAATGAATAACCTTGTAAGCCCTCAGAATCCTCCTGGATGGAGAAAGAAGAATGTTGTGAAGAAAAAACGGAGAGTGGTGGTCATGGGGGATTCCCTGTTAAGAGGAACAGAGGCCGCTATCTGCAGACCAGACATAACCTCAAGAGAAATGTGCTGTCTTCCAGGAGCAAAAATTAAAGATGTGTCGGACAGGATATCAAGACTCTTCAGACCTACAGATCACTACCCATTCCTGCTAATACATGTGGGGACAAATGACACCGCAAGAAAGGACCTGGAAACCATCTGCAGTGACTTTGAAGACTTAGGCAAGAAAGTGAAAGAATTGGGAGCGCAGGTGGTCTTCTCATCCATCCTCCCAGTGGATGGCCATGGAACAATGAGGTGGAATAAGATTCTACAGGTGAACAACTGGCTACGTCGATGGTGCCGTCAACAAGGATTTGGATTTCTGGATCACGGAATGAATTACCTATACGATGGACTACTTGCTAGAGATGGGGTGCACCTTACGAAGACTGGAAAACATGTATTTGGAAGTCGCCTTGCTACACTCATCAGAAGAGCTTTAAACTAGAACAATGTGGGAAGGGAAGCAAAAGGCCAGAAAAAGCCATACAGCTGACAAATACTATTGAGATCTCTGCTACTGGAAGTGGAAAGGAAGAACAAAGACAAAACAATTTAAATAATAAAAATATGGGAGGAAGAGAAACCAATCACAAACTAAAATGTTTTTATACAAATGCACAAAGCATGGCCAACAAACAAGGAGAATTGGAACTACTAATGCAGGAAAAGGAATATGATGTCATTGGAATCGCTGAAACTTGGTGGGACGATACACATGACTGGAATAAAAGGCTAAAAGGATACAACTTATTTGCAAGAAACAGACTTGATAAACGAGGAGGAGGTGTTGCATTGTATGTTAGAAAAGCGTATATCTGCACAGAGATTGAAGCTTCAGAGACTGGGAGTTCTGTGGAAACTGTTTGGGTAAGAATACAAGGAGAGAACAACGGAAAGGACACCATTGTAGGCATTTACTACAGGCCACCTGGGCAAGCTGAAGATATGGATGAACTCTTTATGTATCAAATGACCAAGTTCTCCAAAAAATATGACGTAGTGGTCATGGGAGATTTCAACTATCCAGACATTTGTTGGGAATCTCTCTCAAGTAAAACTAACAGGTCAAGCAAATTCTTATCCTCTCTTGCTGACAACTTTATCTTCCAAAAGGTAGGGGAGAAAACAAGGGGATCTGCTACTTTGGATCTAATCCTTATAAACAGGGAGGAAATGGTTGAGGAGGTAAAGGTGGCTGGGACCCTAGGAGGCAGCGATCATGCTATTATAGAATTTTGGATAACTAGAGGAGGAAGACATGTGAAGACTCAAACTTCAAGGTTAGATTTTAGAAAGGCAGATTTTAAGAGACTCAGAAAGAGAATAGGAGGGATCCAATGGCTGGATGTCCTTAAGGACAAAAATGTCCAGGAAGGATGGGAAATTTTTAAAAATGAGATTCTCAAAGCACAATCGTTAACAATCCCGAAAAGTAGGAAGAATGGGAAGCATTTAAGGAAACCAGGATGGATGAACACAGAACTTAAACACATGCTAAAAAGAAAGAAAGAAATGTTTATTAAATGGAAAGAGGGAGGCATATCTAAAGAAGATTATAATACAGTCTGCAGTTCCTGCAGGGCACGTATCAGGGTAGCTAAAGCTGACAATGAATTAAGGCTTGCAAGAGATGTCAAAAGCAATAAAAAAGGATTTTGGGGGTATGTCAAAAGTAAAAGAAAAGTCAAAGATGCTATAGGATTTTTACAGGATGAAAATGGAGAAATGGTAAGAGAGGATGTTGAGAAGGCCGAACTTTTTAATTCCTATTTTGCATCTGTTTTCTCTCAGAAAGAAAATGTAACATCAACTGATCTTCACTGTCCTTTTAAAGGAATAGAGGAATCCAAGTTATCTGTAAACAGAAAGATTGTGAGGGAATATTTAGCTAACATAAATGAGTTCAAGTCTCCAGGTCCAGATGAATTACACCCCAGAGTACTGAAGGAGATCGTAGAAGAAATTTTAGAACCACTCTCCATAATCTTTGAAAATTCTTGGAGAACAGGAGAAGTCCCAGAAGACTGGAGAAGAGCAAATGTTGTTCCTATCTTCAAAAAGGGGAAGAAGGTGGACCCAGGGAACTATAGGCCGGTGAGTCTGACTTCTATACCAGGAAAGATCTTTGAACAAATTATTAAACAACATGTATGTAAGTACATGGATAAGAATGAAGTGATTAACCAGAGTCAGCATGGGTTTGTAACTAACAAGTCATGTCAGACTAACTTAATTTCCTTCTATGACAGAATCACTGACTGGGTGGATCAGGGAAATGCTGTAGATATAGTATATCTTGACTTCAGCAAAGCATTTGACAAAGTATCTCACACCATCCTTATTGAAAAAATGACCAAGTATGCAATGGACCAGGCAACTGTTAGGTGGATTCATAACTGGCTTAGTGATCGAACTCAAAGGGTGGTTGTAAATGGCTTCACATCCAGCTGGATGAATGTCTCAAGTGGGGTACCACAGGGCTCCGTCCTGGGACCTGTATTGTTCAACATCTTTATCAATGATTTAGATGAAGGAATTGAGGGTAAACTGATTAAATTTGCTGATGACACAAAGCTAGGAGGGATAGCTAATACTAGAGAAGAGAGAGAGAGGATTCAAAAAGACCTAAATAAACTGGAGCAGTGGGCAGCAACCAACAGAATGGTTTTTAACAGGGAAAAATGCAAAGTACTACATCTGGGCAATAAAAATGAAAAAAGCATATACAGAATGGGAGGAAAAGAGCTAAGCAACAGTACATGTGAAAAAGACTTAGGTATACTAATAGATCATAGACTGAACATGAGTCAACAGTGTGATGCAGCAGCAAAAAAGGCAAATACAATTCTGGGATGTATTAACAGAAGCATACAGTCTAGATCACGTGAAGTCATTATCGGTCTTTACTCCTCTTTGGTCAGACCTCATCTGGAATACTGTGTACAGTTTTGGGCACCACATTTTAAAAAAGACATAGACAAACTGGAGCAAGTTCAGAGAAGAGCGACCAGAATGGTGACTGGTCTGCAAACCATGTCCTATGAGGAACGGTTGCAGGATTTGGGAATGTTTAGCTTGCAAAAAAGAAGACTGAGAGGAGACTTAATAGCTGTCTACAAATATGTCAAGGGCTGTCACATTGTAGAAGGATCATCTTTATTCTCATTTGCACAAGGAAAGACTAGAAGCAATGGGATGAAACTAAATGGGAGGAGACACAGATTAGATATTAGAAAAAACTTTTTGACAGTTAGGGTGATTAATGAGTGGAACAGGCTGCCACGAGAGGTGGTGAGTTCCCCTTCAATGGACGTCTTCAAACAGAGGCTGGACAGACATCTGTCTGAGATGATCTAGTGAATCCTGCTTTGAGCAGGGGGTTGGACCAGATGACCCAGGAGGTCCCTTCCAACTCTACCATTCTATGATTCTATGATTCTATGAAGGGGTTCTATGTGCAAATGTAGCATCACCTAGAATAAAGTTTTGAGTTGAAAACTGTTTGATTTCAGTTTGTAATAACCTGCTAATGCTTAAAATTTCAAAAATGACCATTTTTTTGTTTTTTATTAAAATGAAAAGGTTGAAAACTCTGCTGTGCATAATAATTTGGAACATGCAGTTTGAGTGCAGTTTGAGTTTTTTATTTTTTTTAAATATACTGTTATCATAGGCAGTTTGTACAAAAACCTTTCAATTGTACTCTAATAGTTATTTGACTGGAAAATTACAATGACTGCAATTCATATAGGTAATTTGGGAAAATCTGAGAAAATATTATTTGCATAATAATTTGGATCACAGTGTAATGTCCAAATTCCTTTTTGCCCAGTCCATTGCTTTGGAAAAGAAATTCAATTTATCCTTATAGACCACAGGTAGTTTTGCAGGAAATAGATTCAATAATATGATATTTTGTTCCCACAGTCCACTTTTATATTCCTAGTGTTCTGTGTTTGGGATGCATATCTGTAAAGAGTCTTATAGCATTTCCATCCTATCTTGACTCCTGTACTTTGGCATTTGGTCTCATAGTCCGGATGTACCTTATAGTTCGGCTGTGGATGGGGGGAGTGGTGGGAGAGGCAGCGGCGGAGGAGCGGGTCACAGAGGTAGGAACTGGCGGCTGCAGCTAACACATGCCATGCCCATAGTCCCGCCCACTTCTATGCACTGAAGCTGGCATTGAGAGGTGGGCGGGACTATGGGAATGGAGAGCAGTGAATATTCATTTTCTTTAATAGCGGGCACACATGATCACCCAGCAACTCCTGGAGCCGGCAGCTGCAACAAGCAGTGTGATCACTATTAAAGAAAATGAATATTCACTGCTCTCCACTTCCATAGTCCCAGGCGTGGGGAGAAGTGACTATTCCAGCAGCTGACTTCGGTGTGTGAGGGCGTATGGCAGTGATGTCATGCGCTGCTTACACACTGAAATCAGCTGCTGGCATAAGAACCGGATGTCGCGCTGTGAGGGAGCAGAGGGAAGGTGAGTAGAATCGTAGAATCGTTTATTTTTTTTATGTGTGCTGCTGATGGGGGTCATATATACCAGGATGGGGATGGGGGACCATGTATACCAGGATGGGGATGGGGGACCATGTATACCAGGATGGGGATGGTGGACCATGTATGCCAGGATGGGGGGGCCATGTACACCAGGATGGGGGGGCATGTATACCAGGATGGGGGATCATGTATACCAGGATGGGGATGGTGGACCATATATACCAGGATGGGGGGCCATGTATTTCAGGATGGGGGACCATGTATACCAGGATGGGTGGCCATATATATAAGGAAGGTGGCACTGTATACCAGGAAGGGTGGCCATGTACACTAATGAGGGTGGCCATGTATACCTGGATGGAGATCATACAGTGGGTATGGAAAGTATTCAGACCCCTTTAAATTTTTCACTGTTTGTTTCATTGCAGCCATTGGCCAGATCTGTGCCTTGCCACAATTCTGTCGCTGAGCTCCTTGGTCAATTCCTTTGAGCTCATGATTCTCATTTGGTCTGACATGCACGGTGAGCTGTGAGGTCTTATATAGACAGGTGTGTGCCTTTCCAAATCAAGTCCTATCAGTTTAATTAAACACAGCCGGACTCCAATGAAGGAGTAGCACCATCTCAAGGAGGATCACAAGGAAATGGACAGCATGTGACTTAAATATGAGTGTCTGAGCAAAGGGTCCGAATACTTATGACCATGTGATATTTTAGTTTTTCTTTTTTAATAAATTTGCAAAAATTTCTACATTTCTGTTTTTTTTCAGACAAGATGGGGTGCAGAATGTACATTAATGAGAAAAAATGAAATTTTTAGAATTTACCAAATGGCTGCAATGAAACAAAGAGTGAAAAATTTAAAAGGGTCTGAATACTTTCCGTACCCACTGTATATATTAGGATGGAGGGGCCATATATACCAGAATGGGGATATTAGTACAGAATTGGACATTACCCCTATACCAGTATCAGCAGCAGATCCTCCTCCCCCATAACAGTGCGTCATGACCACATTTTTTGCTTCAATTTTTTATTTTCTTCCTCTAAAACCAAGGTGCTTCTTATAGTCCAAAAAATACGGTATATTAAAAGGGTTTTCTAATAATCTCAGAAACCCAAAGTATGAGTATATCATTAAAAATGAGAGATTTTTCACATAGTGATATCCTAAACTGCTCCTGCATTGATGGTCCTGTAGCCTCAATGATGATGTGCTGTTCTAGATACATCATCATGTCAGCCAATCACTGGCCATACTGGTCATCATGTCACAAACTGTAGCCAGTGATTGGTTGCTGAAAACAGCATATTATTGCTGTGACCAATAGATAAAGACTTTGGATGACTAAGGAACAGTTAAAGTGAGGTTGGTGGGATATTTGTAAGCTCTGTATGTTCAGCTTACACTGACATTTTCAATATATTTTTTGTTAATAAAGATGATCCCCTAACATAAAGTCTACAATATTATCACCATTATTAGGCCACGTTCCCACGTTCAGTATTTGGTCAGTATTTCACATTAGTATTTGTAAATCAAAATCGGGAGTGGACCAATCAGAGGAAAAATATAATAGAAACACGTGCACCCACCCCTGGTTTTGGCTTACAAATACTGATGTAAAGAGAGGAACTATACTATAGAATCTTATATCATGCGTAATACAAGTGTGGACCTTTCTCTCCTCCAAAATAATTTTTCAGAGGAGAGTGAGGAAGCTCCCATATACATTAGACTGTTATCTAATGTGTATTAGTGTTTGTTAGTTTTACTAAAGGCCCCGTCACACTTAGCGACGCTGCGACGATCCCGACAACGATACGACCTGTCAGGGATCGTTGCTGCGTCGCTATGTGGTCGCTGGTGAGCTGTCAAACAGGCAGGCTCACCAACGATCAGGGGAGCAGCGACATCATGGAAAGAATCTTTCCACGATATCCTGCTCCTGGTTACCAGCCTGCTGAAGCAGGAGCAGGCTGGTAACCATGATGAACAGCGGGTTCCTAGGGGCACACGCGCACCTAGTAACCCATTGTTTATCATGGTTACCACTCTGCTACGGTGAGCGGGAGGTTACCGCTCACTTTAGCAGGCTCGTAACCAAGATAAACAACGGGTTACTAGGTGCGCATGTGCCCCTAGTAACCCAATGTTTATCATGGTTACCAGCCTGATCGCTGCTCCCGCTGGTCACACACAGCGATGTGTGCTGACCAGCGGGAGGGCAACGACCAAAAAATGGTCCAGGACGCTTTGCAGCGATCAGCGACCTCACAGCAGGGACCTGATCGCTGCAAAGTGTCACACATAGCGACATCGCTGGTGAGGTCGCTGTTGCGTCACCAAAACCGTGACACAGCAGCGATCTCGCTAGCGATCTCGCTATGTGAGACGGGGGCTTAAGTTGAGCTAAATTACTATATAAAGAAAAGTCGAAAACTTTTTCATTATGAACCTTTTTCAACATTGGGGTTAAGAAAATGGAAAGATTATTGGTTTATATCTGAGTACTTTTTATTGTCTATATCACAGCCACACCAAAAATCACTGTACCAAATAGATCAACATAGAACCTTCAGTTCTAGCAGACCTGAAAACAGTGGGAAGATGTTCACATGTCATATAGCATTAAAATGTGGGTGTATCATTGGCCTAAGGCTTAAAACAAAGGTCCAAAACTAATGGTCCATTTGGAAAAGCCAAACACTAGTGACCCGACCACTGAATATTGGCCCTTCTAATCAGG
Source organism: Phyllobates terribilis (assembly GCF_046119375.1). Classification (NCBI taxonomy): domain Eukaryota; kingdom Metazoa; phylum Chordata; class Amphibia; order Anura; family Dendrobatidae; genus Phyllobates; species Phyllobates terribilis. The sequence goes on from NW_027362769.1 coordinate 321,078,860, forward strand.
TTGGCAAACACCCGAACAATGAGCAAAATGCTCGTTCGTAGGGTGAAAAAAAATGTATGTGACGCGCCCCCTGGGCCAGTGCTGTTAGGGATACCCGGAGCCGGATCAGATGGGGGTTGTAGTCTCCGAGTGGCTGTGACCCGGTCCGTGCCCAGGGTGTCAAGCTCAGTGTGTGGCAGTCCTACAGATGTTATTAGAGTTCTTTGTGTCGACTACGCCACCCGTTGATTTGCGGTCAAAAGGCCGCCGCTGCAGCAGGGTCCGCTGAGGCTGTTGGTATGTGTGCAGCTTTGGTAGTATAACCCCCAACGGGAGGGGTATAGCCTCAGGGGGTCAGATGTAGAGGATGGTGGTTGTGAAGGTGCAGGATGAATCAGCAAGAAGACTCAGAGTCGGGCTGTGCAGTTCAGGGGTTTTTACTTACGGGTGTTCTTATGTTCACTCTGGCCTGAAGCGACCACCCGAGCCGTGCTGCGTCCACCAGGTCCTGGACTCGGCTAACCCCCAGGCAGTTCTGGAGCGTGGTCCTGAGCTCCTGTCTGACTTTCCCTCTCTTCTGGCCGTTCTCACCAGGGATCCACCTATGTCCGGCTCCCTCGGGTCTCTTGGTGGGTACACCTCCTCTGGGTTCCCTGACCCTATACTTGGTCTGCCTTCCTGGTGGATTTGGTGAGGGTCGTGGCAGATCCTGCCCACGACCTCCGGTCTCTGGCTAAGGTGTGCTTTTCTCTCTGCCAGCTTGGGATCCGGTACCCTAGGTGCCAACCCTTCACCCTGTTGTTTGTATTCTGGGGTCTTGGGGTTCCTGCTTGTTTTCTCTGGGTCCTTCTGACTCCTCTCTCTCTCTTGGCCTTGGAGCTGGGCCCAGCCGGAACCACAACTCCCTGTCAGCCCTTCTGGCTGAGCTTCTCTGCTCTGCTCCTCTGATTAAACTCTGACAGACTGACCCTGATCTAAGATGGTTCCCACCTTATATACTCCCTCTATGTGTGAGCTCAAGTGACCAGCACCCAATGAGCTCCTAACTTTACCCAGACTGCTCCCCCTATCTGCCCCTACACTACTGGGATGTTCCACCCCCCTCCCACTCCAGCCAGGAACAGACACTATCGTACCTGCACATAAACTGGTGGGAGTACCGTCGGTCTGTTCCCCGGAAATGGGATGTGTGTAGTGCATGCAGCTAACTGAGCTCAGTTCCACACTCCATCCTTACCCGGGAGTGGAATATCACACCTCTGGGTTGAGGTGCAATACCCCTGTAGCAGCCGAATCCTCAGGGTGCTACATATGCATGTATAAAAATTATCATTCTCGGCAGCACAACATCCTGTGTAAACAAGAGAAGTGCTGCTTATAATATAATATGCTATGCTGACAGAATGAACAAATGAAAGATTGTTCTGTGTTCATAGGATATTCGTCGGCTTGTCCAAAAAGGCCAGTAAGCAACCGCCAATCAGCTTCTATATAGCCAATGGGGTCGTTTAACAGCCTAAAATGGCTCGTGAAAAGGGCTACAAGTATATCAGAATGCTCTCTGCGTATAATGTTTATGTTTTGGCTGTGTATCTGCGAGGCTGCAAGCTGCTTTAGGCCACGTTCACATGTTGAGTATTTGATGAGTATTTTACATCAGTATTTGTAAGCCAAAACCAAGAGTGGGTGAAAAATACAGAAATGGTGACTTGTGTCTATTACAATTTTCCTCTGATTGTTCCACTCCTGATTTTGGCTTACAAATACTGATGTAAAATACTGACCAAATACTGAAAGTGTGAATGTGGCCTTAGGAAAGGGAAAATAATTGTGGTGAGATTGTGAACACAGGATTAAGAGCCAACCACTCAACTCGCATTTTCAAAAAGGCACAATTTCTAATATCAGTAAAACATTGTAATATTTTTAGAATGATGGGTATGACATAAATTGTATAGAGAAACTATTACATAGAACTGTGTACTTACAATTGCTCATTTTGCCTTTCTATCCAGTTAATTCTTCTCTTTTCTCTGCTCTATGTAGAAACAGGAAGTCTCTTTTCCCTACATGAGTCATCCCCTCTTCACCTCCTGGCCCAGCTGCTCCACTCCAACCCCTTCCAGGCACTTTTGCAGTGATGACTCATGCAGGGAAAAGATTTAAAGGATTCAGCTAGTCTGTTTTTAATCACGTGACGTCATGGACCTAATGGAAAAGAGAAAAATTATCTGTGTAGAAAGGCAAAATGCGCAATTGTAGGTAAACAGTGCTGTATAATATGATGATTGCAATATATTAAGAGGATAAAAATGTTGATGGGAGGAGGAGGGCTTCTTTAAGCATGTGTGACCACCAGCATTGGGCACATCAGTTGACCATTGTTCAAAAGAACACCAGAGTGGCCATAGCCAGTATGCAATAGTAATACCTAGACTCAAAAGCATTTTTTATGATTCCTATTGAAAAACTGATATGATTTGGGTAATATATTTAATTGTGGCACAATCCCTTTAAGCGGTTGACAATAGTTATTGTTAATCATGAAAATACTACAGATACTCACAGGTAATAAATGACCACATTTCCAGATCTGCTTGTAAGATCATAATAATAGTAATTTTCAAAAAGTAAACTCAGGTACAGGTCACTTTCAAGGTGTTTTTACACCTGCGTCAGGTAGCATTAAACAACTGCCGATCTACTACATACAAGCCAATCAGCATTTGATATATATGGCCTGTTTAGTCAGGCCGGCCAGAATTCTATGCGCACAAATGATTGTTAATATGATAGTACTACGCGCATAGAATATCTTCGTTATTGGCAGCACATCTCCCGTTCACATAGGACGAGGTGCTACCGATAAGGATTTTAATGCCAGAGTGAACAATCCAATCACTTGATCAACCAGTGGTTTGCTCGTTCGTCAGGTGATTGACGTCCATGCAAATCAGTCCGAGCATCGACTGAGATATATGTTTATGAGGCTGTAATGCTCGGGTCGGGATTGCCGCGGCCAGTCCGTGCATTGCGGTCCGTGCTCAGATTGATTTGCACACACAGCTACATGAGCCCTTATACAATCCTATAATTGGACGAGTGTTCTAACGAATGCTCATTCCCGATTACTGGCTCGTCGAATTGGGTCATTACATGCCCAGTGAAGCATTTATAGAGTTTATTTCTAAGTTGGTGATTGTACATTAATCCATCATTTCGTTGCAGCACCATAAGTTTTTGGAGGTAGCTGATGCACCTGGGCCCTGAGTTGAGTTCAATCAAAGTGCCCTTTATCAAAATAAAAGGCACCAAGAGAACCTGTAAGCTACAAAACCACTATCTCCCTGCAGATATAGTGCTAATCTTTAGGTACCGCAAATGATGTTTTAATCTTCTTTGGCTGTGTTACTGGAAGTGCGGCTACAGGGAGAAAAGTGAAGTTCTATTCTTCCATTAGCTGCTCACTTTTAGTCATCGGGGAAGTGCACTGGGCTGTAACAGTCACAGTCAGTATGCTGATATAACTCCCCCTGCACATCGGCTGACAGCCCACTCTACAGCATGGGTGTGTACAGAGGGAGAATATAACTTCACTTTCTTCCTGTAGCTACTCTTTAGGCTCTATTCACATGTCCAGTTGCCATCTATTCGTAAAGAAACCCCTGGAGCACAAAGCAGAGGGGGGACATGACTTTGGGAGGTGTGGACCTTTAACTCCTCCAGTTTTGTTTTTATAGCTGTGTAGACTTTAAGCAAGAGTGATTCTTCTTTAAGAGGAAGGATCACAGTATTGTCTGTGCCTGGTGTCTTACTGTGTTACTTATATAGAGGATGTAACTCTGTCTTATCTCTCTCTCTTTCTCTTACCAGAAGAACTGGAGGAAACATCAAACATCTGTTTCTCCTCCATTTGTAATGGATCCTTTTTAACTAGAAGCATCATGGAATGCCCCTAATGTTCTGTGCTTAAAAAACTGATGCATTGACGCATGACATAACAGATGACCATTCCTTATTATCCGTTTCCAACAGACTTCAATATTAGCAACCAGATCTGGGTTGTTTTTATTACGACCGGACAAAAAAGTTGTGCAGACTACGTTTTTATGATTCCACTAAAAACAGATTGCAGCTGGACTGCAGGCAAACGGAAGACAATTCAGGACTTTTCTTTTCTCATTCAAGTGAATGGATCCTGTACTAGATTATTTTATTTCCGTTTTTTGTCATTCAAAAACATGTGAACACAGCCTTACACTGCCAAACAAGATTAAAGAGTGTGTTATACCAGCAGATCCGTACGATGTCTCAAGGTAAATAGTATTTTTGTAGGTGACAGCTTCCCATAACATCTTTTTTTACTGGTATCTTTGAGATTTTTTTTTACTTCATTTAACAATAAAGAGACCGTTGATAGTTTTTCAAGCAAAAACGCTCAAACACGAGCGTCTTCTGGGCGCTTTTTGTGCATTTCCATTAACTTGTATTATAAAGTAATAGAGAGCAGAAAAGGGCTGACAAATGGTCAGGTCATTTCTTTTCACTGCTGGGCATTTTTGGAAACGTAAACAGTTTAAAAGATGTTCAAGATCGAACATAAGAACAGCAGGCCATTTTTACATAGACATGCATATGTTAATTTTTTTGAGCATTTCCTGGGCGCTTTTTCAGGTGGGTTTTGGTGTGGACCCACCTGAAAAAAACATCATGTGCACATAACCTAAAAATGGCACATGGTAGGTATAGGGGACCAGGGGTGCCAACCATCCATAAATTCCAGGACAGTCCGTAAAAATAGGGCACTGTCCGTAAAAAAATTTTAAGGTATCCGGGATTTTGTTGAAGTTGAAAACATATACAGACTATTTTTATTTTAAATATCATTTTATAGTGAATACATTCGATGTCTTCATATAAGAATTATGGGAGTAGACATATATCACTTAGGCTGTGTGCCCACTATGCGTTTTTTAAGCGTTTCTGAAGCGGCAATTCCGCCATGGAAACGCTTAAAAAATGTTTGGTAGAAGGTCTCCCATGGTCCACAATGATAATCTGCATGTGCTGTGCACATGCTGCGGAAATTTCCGCTGCGGATTATCATCGCGGAAAAATCCACAGCATGTCCATTAATTTTGCGGAAACGTGGTGTAATTGCCGCCATTGACTTGCATTGAATCGCATAATATCCACATGAGTAGACATGCGGATATTAACCCTAGAACGCATACCTGGGGCCTCGCAGGCCCGCCCTGTTAATTGTTTTCTATTTTCTGCAAGATTACTTTAGTTAGAATTTTGAAACTCTAGGTATTCCTCAGGTATAGAGTTGTTTGTCATTTTTGTTTGAGTTATTCCATGTTATTTGCACACGGGCCTAAAAGGCCCCAGGTATGTGAAAATGTAGATTTTTATGGTCATGCGTTCTAGGGTTAAGCGATTCAATGTGCGGATGGTACCAGAGTCTGGAGAAGAGGAGACTCTCCTCCAGAGCCGGGTACCATAGTACCTGTAGTTAAAAAAGAATTAAAATAAAAAAAAAAATTATACTTACCTTCTGATGGCCCCCGGTCTCCTGTACGGTGCGTCCGGTGTCTTCGGCGGCTCGCAGTGGTGTAAAAGGACCTTCCATGACGTCATTTAGTCATGTGACAGGTCACGCGACTGCTGACGTCGGTAGTCGTGTGATATGTCACATGACTAAATGACGTCATGGAATGTCCTTTTACACCACCGCGAGCCGCCCAAGACACCGGACGCACCGGAGAAGGACACTGGGGGCCATTGGAAGGTGAGTATAATGTTTTTTTTTTTTTTTTCACCATTTTTATTCTTTTTTTAGCTATTAACTTGGTCACACTATATAAAATCCATGCCGCTTGCATGGATTTATATAGTGTGACCAAGTTGTCAAGCACTTTTACAAGCGATGTCCATGTCCCTGGCAGGAAAAGCGCATGTAAAATCCACATGTACAATCCGCATGTACAATCCGCATGTACAATCCGCATGCGTTTGTCCTGCCAGGGAGATGCAGGAAAAATCTGGAGCATTTCTGCTTCGTGGGCACTTAGCCTTAAAATCCTAATAATTTTTTAAGGTTTTACAATGTGTCCGTAAAATCCGTAAAAAACATTGCCCGGAAGTGAATTTTTGGTAAGATGGCCAGAAAAAATAGGGACCGTGTAAAAGATGTACCCTCAAATTGGGCAGCATGGTGGCTCAGTGTTTAGCACTAAAGCCTTGCAGCGCTGGGGTCCTGGGTTCAAATCCCACCAAGGACAACATCTGCAAGGAGTTTATGGTGGGTTTCCTCCCTCAATCCACATACTGATAGGGAATATAGATTGTGAGCCCCAATGGGGACAGTGATGATCATGTCTGTAAAGAGTTGTGGAATCAATGGTGCTATATAAGTGATGCATAATAAATAAATTGGAAGCAAATCTAAAAATGGTAATTTGCTTGGAGAAGTCTGTTCCTAACCTACTTCCATCTAATTTATCACTGTTTGCTATTTTTGTGCAGCTTGTTTGTGAATGCTCAGAAAAACTGAAGGAAATCACCCTGAAAACCATTCCCAGAGATTGGATGAAAAGCTTCAGCGTGTCCTTAGGCATTTCATTCACCCCGCTGCTGTCATTCATGCCAAAAAAAAGCAGGTACAGATGACAGCAGAGTGAAAGATAAAAGCTGTGTTTTTTTTTTTTTTTTCTTCATTTTATACAGAATAATAAAGAAGCTGCAGTATTATCTATTACTCCACAATATCAGCCATCGAAGAATAGGCCTCATTCCTTTCTCAAAAGCATCTGAGAAAAAACAGGCCTTGTTGTCCATGACAACCAATCAGAACTCAGCTTACACTTCTAAAACAGGTCTAGAAACATAAAAGCTTCACTCTGATTGGTTGCTAAGGGCATCGGGGCCAGTTTTCTGTTTGATATGAATTTTTAAGGCTCCAGTGTTATTCATACTCAAACGTGGGGTAATACAATGTCCATTGATAATAACATTACAATATAAATTCACATTTATTTTTCACAAATAACTTTATCAAAAATAGAAACACTGACAACAATAAAACACACAACAGTAGCGCAGACTGATGTACAGTTATGTGAGCCCATGAAGACCGATCCACGAATACAGCTCATTCATTTTTGAGGATCTCGCCACATTTGCAGTTTTTCTTATACAATAAAATTAGATTGAACGCTTAGGCGAGGTTCACACCTGGGTTCGGGAATTATTTTTGTTTGTTCAGTTTTAGGAAAAGACAGATGGGATTAATTTCCAAAACACATCTATTGCATAACAGATGTAAATGGAAGCAGAGTAGCCCCATTGAATTATTATGGGGTCTGTCTTGGTTCCACTATGTGTCAATTTAATGGAACAAAAAAATGCAGCAGGCAGAATTTTTTCCGTTCTGAGGCTAAGTGCCCATGATGCAGAAATGCTGCAGTTTTTTTCCGCTTCTCCCTGGCAGGAAAAACACATGCGGATTTTACATGCGTTTTTCCCGCCAGGTAGAAGCGTTTGTCAAGCGTTTTTGCATGCATTTCTGCATGCGGGTTATCAACCGCTTTTCCAAGCGATTTTAGCATCACCTTGAAAAGTGCTTGACAACTTGGTCCACACTATATAAATCCATGCAACATGGATTTATATAGTGTGACCAAGTTAATAGTTGAAAAAAAGAATGAAAATGGTAAAAAATAAAAATTATACTTACCTTCTGATGGCTCCCGGTCTTTTCTCTGCTGCGTCCGGTCTCTTGTACGGCTCGCGGTGGTGTGAAAGGACCTTTCATGACGTCATTTAGTCATGTGACAGGTCACGCGACCGCCGATCTGTCACATGACTAAATGACATCATGGCAGGTCCTTTCACACCACCGCGAGCTGTACAAGAGACCGGACACAGCGGAGAAAACACCGGGGAACATCGGAAGGTGAGTATAATGTTTATTTTTTATTTAAAATTCTTTTTTTAACAGGTACCATGGTACCTGGGGCTGGAGGAGAGTCTCCTCTTCTCCAGACCCGGGTACCATCCGCGCATTGAATCGCTTAATATCCGCATGTGCACATGTAGTCATGCGGATGCTAAGTGATTCAATGCAAGTCAATGGCTGCAATTACACCACGTTTCCGCAAAATTAATGGACATGCTGCATATTTTTCCGCAATGATAATCCGCAGCGGAAATTTCAGCAGCATGTGCACAGCACATGCGGATTATCATTGGGGACCATGGGGCACGTATCACCAAGCGTTTTTTAAGCGTTTTCGCTGCGGAAATTCCACAGCAAAAACGCTTGAAAAACGCATAGTGGGCAAGCAGCCTAAGGGTATGTTCACACATTGTGTTTTTGCCATGAAAAAATGCAGCTTTTTACTATACCAGTAGCGATGAGTGAGCGTGCTCGCCACTCGAACGAGATCAGGGTGCTCGGGTATGTATCGAGTATTGCGGGTGCTCAAGCGCCATGCTGGAGTCCCCGGGGATTGTCTGTCATACACAGTAAAGCCATAGCCAATATGGCTATGGCATTATTGTCTATGTCAGCCAATTCCCTCATGTTTATTGGCTGTCTAACAGCTGCAAAACATGCAGAGAGGGGACTCGAGCATGGCGCTCGAGCACCCGCGATACTTGCTGCTTACCCGAGCACCCAGATGTCACTCGAGTGGCTGCTTGCTCAGCACTATCTATCAGCAAAGTGAATGAAATCTCATTCAAATGTTGCTTATTCTTTCCTTGCAGATTTGAAGCATTTTTGCAGCATTTTTCACTCATTAAAATGAATAGGAAAAATCGCATTAAAAAAACCCCTACTTTATGCAGCATTTTTCCTGCCAATGCTCCAGTATTTGCAGAAGATTTTACTCCTGCAAATACTGAACGTGTGTACAAACCCATAAACGAACACATAGCAGACAGCCTAGTAATTAATGGGGTCCCTCTGCTTCCTTGTGTCAGGTATGCAACTGATCTATTTTGCTCACGAATTCCATTTTTCAGTTCTTAAAATAGACAGATAAAAACAATTGCCCAATGCAAGTGTGAACACAGCCCTTTCTATAATAGAGTGGCAAAGTTAGGCCACCTTCGCCAAACACCATAAAAGACAGTCTAAAAGACGACAACATAAGTTACAAACAAAATTAATATTTTTTGCAGTTTTTATATTAAAATTTAGGTTTACAGCTAGAAATCAGCCTCAGGCCACGGCCCCACTATCAGTAATTGGTCAGTATTTTTTCTCAGGAGGGGAGCCAAAACCAGGAGTGGGTGATAAATGCAGAATTGGTGACTTGTTTCTATTATACCTTTTCTCTGATTGTTCCTCACCAGGTTTTGGCTCTCACTCCTGAGAAAAAATACTGACCGAATACTAATAGTGGGGCTGCGGCCTTAGGCCATTTCACATGTCCATATATTTCCAGAACCGGAAAAACCTTTATCGAAGATATACGTGTCCCGTGTATGTCACACATGTGGCAACCGTGTGCCGCCCGTGTGCCGCATCAGGATCACATGTACCGGCGCCTGGGAATCAGCACTACAGTTAGCGGGGGACATCTCCAGACAGATGAGTATAAGCATTTTATTATACAACCCCTGGCAAAAATGATGGAATCACAGGGCTCGGAGGATGTTCATTCAGTTGTTTAATGTTGTTGAAAAAAAGCAGATCACAGAAATGGCACAAAACTAAAGTCATTTCAAATGGCAACTTTAGGGCTTTAAGAAACACTAAAAGAAATCAAGATTAAAAATGTGGTACTCAGTAAGGGTAATTTTTTTCAGACCAAGCAGAGGAAAAAAATTATGGAATCACTCAATTCTGAGGAAAAAATTATGGAATCACCCTGTAAATTTTCATTTCCAAAACTAACACCTGCATCAAATTAGATCCGCTCGTTAGTCTGCATCTAAAAAGGAGTGATCACACCTTGGAGAGCTGTTGTACCAAGTGGACTGACATGAATCATGTCTCCAACACGAGAGATGTCAATTGAAATAAAGGAGAGGATTATCAAACTCTTAAAAGAAGGTAAACCATCAAGCAATGTTGCAAAAGATGTTGGTTGTTCACAGTCAGTTGTGTCTAAAATCTGGACCAAATACAAACAACATGGGAAGGTTGTTAAAGGCAAACAAACTGGTAGACCAAGGAAGACATCAAAGCATCAAGACCGGAAACGTAAAGCAATATGTCTCCAAAACAGGAAATGCACAACAAAACAAATGAGGAACTAATGGGAGGAAGCCGGAGTCAATGTCTGTGACCGAACTGTAAGAAACCGCCTAAAGGAAATGGGATTTACATACAGAAAAGCTAAACATAACCATCATTAACACCTAAACAGAAAAAAACAAGGTTACAATGGGCTAAGGAAAAGCAATCGTGGACTGTGGATGACTGGATGAAAGTCATATTCAGTGATGATTCTGCATTGGGCAAGGTGATGATGCTGAAACTTTTGTTTGGTGCTGTTCCAATGAGATTTATAAAAATGACTGCATGAAGAGAACATGCAAATTTCTACAGTCATTAATGATATGGGGCTGCATGTCAGGTAAAGGCAATGGGGAGATGGCTGTCATTACATCTTCAATAAATACCCAAGTTTACATTGATATTTTGGACAGTTTTCTTATCCCATCAATTGAAAGGATGTTTGGGGATGATGACTTCATTTTTCAAGATGATAATGCATCCTGCCATAGAGCAAAAACTGTGAAAACATTCCTTGAAAGAAGACACATAAGGTCAATGTCATGGCCTGCAAATAGTTCGGATCTCAATCCAATTGAAAATCTTTGGTGGAAGTTGAAGAAAATGGTCCATGACAAGGCTCCAACCTGCAAAGCTGATCTGGCAACAGCAATCAGAGAAAGTTGGAGCCAGATTTATGAAGAGTACTGTTTGTCACTCATTAAGTCCATGCCTCAGAAACTTCAAGCTGTTATTAAAGCCAGAGGTGTGCAACAAAATACTAGTGATATATTGGAGTGTTCTTTTATGTGTTTGTTTTTCATGATTCCATAATTTTTTCCTCAAAATTGAGTGATTCCATAATTTTTTCCATCTGCTTGGTCTGAAAAAAATTGGACGTGACATCACTGGTCGCGGTCAGCCCCTAATGCAGAAGTGAGCAGAGACGAATTACATTGGTAATTGGGAAAACTTGATAGACAAAAAAGTACAAAAAAAAACCCACAAGCAGATTTAAAGGACTCAAAGAAATGTTGATTGGAGTAAAATGCAGGCTTGGATTGCCCTCAAGACAGAAACTGAAATCTATGGCTGCTGGGATATGTTATTGAACATGGCCTTTCATGGACACTTTTCAAAATTAGCAAGAAAAATCACAGATTATTTTTATTTTTTTCACAAAAATGGCATATATCATAATTTTCCAAAATTCTCGCAAATTGCTTGATACAATTTCCTTGCCATACTTAAGAGAAATTCTTAATTTTTGTATAAGCTACCGGAAAAATTCTGGGCTAAAAAAAGCCCCTGTTTTAAATTACCTCATTAAAAAATTCTGAATTAATAGATGATTTCCCATTCAGGACTCTCATTAGTAAGATACTGAGTGGTTCATTTGTTACATGGACATCCCATTGATTTTAATAAGAACTGTGCAATACTTCACTCTTCCTGTACATGCGCTGCAGGGAAATTGAACACAAATTACAGCTGATCACTCGGAACATCCTTTGATCAGTTTACCATTAAGGACCTCTCTCACAAAAAGGGATTAATAAAACCAGACAACTCTTTTGGTCACGTTTCAATCCTTAAATTGGTATTGTCTTTTAATGAAACAGGGAGCTTTAATACCTTTGTCACACGCCTAATGCCTTCAGATAACCATCGATACATTTGTTATGGCTTCCAGTACATTACGTACGCTTGCTTTTTCTCCTTATTTCAGATATGACAGACTACTGTAGCTCAGCTACCGTGAAATAAACGGAATAAACAACTTCAAAAATACATTTTGACTAGCTGTGAAGAAAAATCAATAGTCATTTGTTATGCTGTAGCCATGTCAAATGCACAGATAAGAAGCCGCAGGGTGAAAGTTGCAAAATCCAAATGGACTCTTCATGAGTGAAGACATTTTACATTCACAGTGTGCAGAAAGTGCAAGCGACACACTCTTGCCAAGATATGCCGATAAACACAATAAATGTCGCTTGCCTATAAAACAACTTTACATGAAATGTAAAGCAATCTAAACAGAGGATGAGCCAAAGGATATTGCCCAATTACTTGGCAAAGGGTTTTATAGTAGAGTTTAACACAACCGCATAACCGTCATATTCACCACGATGCATCTAGATGTTCCCGTAGAAAAGTTAATTTGAGTCTCATCCTTTCCCTTAGCTACCAGAAGAAACTGGGACAAGGTGAAGCAATGGTTGGCCACTACCTGATGGAGGATCTGTGCCAAACTTCATCCTGATCCTGCCAGGTGGAAGATCTTCTGCTGGTCGTACAGAAACGATAAACCTACGTCTAAAGGTTTCACACAAGATAATATAGATGAAAGGGTTAATACAACTATTAGCATAGCCCATACTGATGGCCACACAATAAGCATAATGAAACGCTAGTGTAGGCTGGTCCATGACTAGTTGAATTATTTGCAGTACATAAAATGGAGCCCAACAGATGAAGAACACCAAGCAGATGGCTATAGCTGTCCTCGTCACTTTTTTGGTCCTTATCCTTGAGCTTCTCTGAGCTGTTAGGGCTTCTGAGGAAGCCATTTTCAGCAGGATTCTCCTATAAGCTAATGAAATAACAGCAAATGGGATGGCAAAGGCCAAAAAGAACTGATACAAGGTGTACCAATAAATATCACTTTCTGGATTGGGTAGGGTGATGCCACAGCCCAGGACTCCACCGGGAAGGGAAATAAGTCTAGCATACATCCAAACTGGAGTGATACTTAGAAGAGACAGCACCCACAGGATGCAAATGACCATGATGGCTACAGGTGGCTTCCTGTACTTTGCCGAGGTAAATGGGTAAACTGTTGCAAGGTATCGGTCAATAGACATGGCTGTCAGTATATACGTGCTGGTAAACTGACTATTGGTATCCAATGCAGTAATAAGTGTACACATGGTTTCTCCAAAATGCCAAACACCATTACCAAGAAGTTGATGAATCAAGAAGGGCATCCCAAGAAGAAAGAGTAAGTCTACCACTGAAAGGTTGATGATAAATATGTCAGGAACACTGCTGGTACACCGGAATTTGGATTTCTTGAAGACGGTATAGATGACAACACTATTGCCAATAATTCCCAACAAACAAATAATTCCAAAAACAGTTGGCATTATTACGTTGGCATAGGCGACATTGCCACTAGGATCTGTAATGAGAAAAATAATGGGTTAGAAAAATATACCATGCCTACAATGTACTGCATTATAGCTTTTCTTATATATATTATCTTGACCAAGATATTTTGTGAATAAAGACGAGAACTGATATACTGTAGCTTCTTAAGATAGAGGAGGACATCGGGACAACCCTATGTATGGTCATAGTGCTGCTTGACTGGTCAGTGATCAGCACTAGGTATCTACACGTTTTGGAATACATCATGTATGGTGATACATGTCCTCAGGACTCAGAATTATCAAAATTGTCCTTTCACGGGTAAAATCTCTATTCAGTGAAGACAAATTTTTACATTACTGTGATAGGAGATGGCAGTTGTTACTGATGAGATTCCATGTAGATAGGAAGGGGAGGAAGAGGAGGGAAGAGCCCGGCCTCTAGATCCTCTCTACTCCTCCCACCTTCCCTCCACATAGAATTTTATTAGTAGCAACTGTCATCTCCTATCTCAGTAATGTAAAAATCTGTCTTCACTGAATACAGATTTTACCAGTGAAAGGACAATTTTAAGAATGAATGGTCAATCCTGGCCAAGAAAGAAGAAGATTTCTCTGATAAGATATATTACAAAGTTTCTTATTTTCATGTATGCCATTGATTTATAGAATGTATAATTAATAATAATTAATAATTTATCATCTTTAAGCCTTTGCTTTGATTTTTTTCATAATCCGAACCTAAGAACATGTGAAAGGAACGTCAGTAATAATCTAAATAATTGCACTTACTGTTCTGTTCATTAATAAGACAGATATTAACTGGCGGTTTAATTCTCCATGGTCTGGAGCCCCTATTCACACAGCTTTTCATACGCCTTTAATAGAGTGTGTACATAAAGGGCTCAAAGATGGCAGAGGACACCCTTTGTCCAAATCCATAAAGGCACTTGAAGTTTAAGAAAAGTTGAACATACACTTGCATGCCTTTTATGAAAGGCATAATACAATGATGAGAGCTTGCTTTATGGGTTCTGCTCCATCCTGCCTCTATGGCACTTTTACTTTCCAAGGTGAGTAAGTGCTTTTCAATCTCTAATGTTTACATTATCAAATATTGAGCTGCTTATATTTATATTTAAAAAAATATAAAAAAAACATTGCTTAAAGTATATATAGTCTTACTTTATTTTTGTATTTTTGTAAAACCAATATCCATCAAAGGCTCTTTTTAAAAGATATATACTGTTTATACACATTTATACCGTATATACACACACATTATTTTACTAGATATTTTTTCTACAAGAGAGAGCATTTCTCTTGGTCTCTCCCTGAAGTTTCATATTATTCCAACAGAATATCTACTCTTTTTTCTCCATCAGATTAGTATGCCAATTTAGAAAAGATTTGGTAGAGTGAAGATTCAAATTAGAAAAGATTTGGTAGAGTGAAGATTCAATTTAGAAAAGATTTACTAGACTGAAGACTCTTATGGCATCACTGGGCTCCGGTGGAGGGGGTGGTGCAGATACAATTGAATGTGCTTGTCATAATGATATAATCATTATTAGAATACATTCACATATAGAAAAAAAACCAGTTTCTTGCTGTAGTCTTATATCTAGTTACATAGGTAGTCCAGTTGAAAAAAAAACATGTCCATCAAATTCAACCAAATTTGCCAGATGTCTTTCCAGACCTCCACTCCTTGTTACGCCCCTGAGCAACCCAACTGCCAATTTACATCTGCCACTTAAACAAGCATAAAACTAAATGAAGGGCGTACTGTCTGAAAATTTTTAATGCATATTTTACACTCCACTTCCAGTCAATCACATCATGCTTTCCCTTTGTTATTTTCATCTTATGCCGAGAAAGTAAATATTGTCCAATGTGGTGGAACAAATGCCAGGATTTTAAATGACATAACAAAAATCTAGCATTTTTGCATGAAAATTCGTCCAGAAAGAGTGGTAAGGTACTGCCCTGCAACAAGGATTTGGGTGCAATTAAAAAAAAAAGAATAGTAGTTACAAAACTTATTGTAAACTTTTTCATTTTTTTTTTCCATGAATCATAACAATAGTCTTTATAAAACTGTGGTATACAGTGATCTCTAAAAGCACAAATGTGTGCAGGACCTAATAGGGTCTCAATATCAGATCGATGAGGTTGTGACACCCGCCACCTCCGCCGATCATCTGTTCCTGCTGTACAGCAAAGCTCCATTAACTGCCTAGTGGCCGCGGCCGGATACTGCACATCCGCCCCTATTTGAATGAATGGGAGTCGATTGGCAGTACTCCGCTGCAACCACTATACAGTTGACATAGCTGTGCTGTTCCACTCCAAAATGGATGACATCCGGCCAGCATCGGGAATAGCTGATCCACCGATCTGATTTGAATGACTTATCCTAAGGAAAGGACATCAATATAAAAGTAGTGGACAACCCATTTAAGTAACATGTTATGTATTCTCACAGTTTTAAGTGCAGTGTAGTTTTTTTTCCAGCGCTTGTGCATGGGAACATACTGTAGAGAGATATGCCCAGATAAAGTCACATAAACATATGTGCACTGGTTCTGAAGCCAGGGGGCAGAGTAACAAGGCTCCATACAGTTTGCGACAGTAGTGTGAGTTGCTACTAAGTTCAGAGACATACTGCTGCATAACTCGTGCGAGGATCGCATTGTAAACCTGGTACTGGCTGCCTGTTCTCTTTTCTGAGCATGACAGCTGCATAGAAATACATCACACTGTCATGTTCAAGTCAGGAGAGGTGCCGGGTCAGGCCGTGCAATTCAATGCGATCATCGCACGAATTACACGGCAGTGTGTCTCTGCCATAAGAGTATGGGATCTAGTCTGAGGACTCTATCAGTTGAGGTCTGGCCTGGGGTCTCTGTTTAGGGTTTTTTTTTCTGGGTTTGGGTGGGCTGGAGTCTATATTAGTTTAGGGAGCCTGGCCTGGGGTATGTACAGTATTTGTTTAGGGTGTCTAATCTGGGGTCTGTATTAGTTTGATGGGTCAGGTCTGGGGTCTGTAGTTGTTTAGGAGGTTTGTTTTTTGGTCTGTAGTGATGTCAGCAGTCAAAACTAAGTGAGTATAATGAGTGTGACTCTATATGTGTGTATATATTCTGTATTGCTGTGAGTGTGACCCTGACTTACCATATAAGCTTGTGTGTTAGTGGTCATGCACCTGCTGGATCCATACATTCGGCAGCGGTTAGCCTATTTGTAGACCAGTGATTGGGGCAGCGACAATGTTGGAGTGTGAAGAGGTGAGTAAACTACTGGACACCCAGGTGTAGTTCCAAACTATTCCTATTTGTCCCTTCACCATCAATCACCCAATCACAAGTAGTGTTCAGAATTATTGTTATGGTGGTTGGGAGGAGGGGGGAATTTACCTTATTTGCCCAAGACACCAGAACGCCTTGTCCTAGCCCTGCATATAAACCTACATACTTCACTTTCTAGTTCACATGCAGTAATCTTTAGAAAATGAGGTAGGCTCTTGACGATGAACCGTTCATCTGAGTTATTTATATTCTCAATAACAATGTGATTGTACATTCCTGAACAGAACAGTCAATGATCACAGAGAAATTCTCATTTACAGCTGAGGGAATTACAAGAGGCAATCCCACATGATAACCTAGAGATGCTCCCTAGCATAACACAGCTCTCTGTACCATTCACATGGATATATCTGTGAAATTTTAAGTACTGATGTCAGCAAAGATAGTAACGGTGTCTATCTACCAATACTAAACATAACATCTTGTACTGGAGAGAGAGGGGGGATACAGAGGATAGCAGATATGCCAATTACTCCATTATATAGAGCCTTAGGGCTCACCTCCTAAATCTGGTTATTCACATGAACATTTTCCTCCTAAGTCAATGGGGCTTTTTGTACCTCTGCAAAAAACTCACACACGTTCTATTTTGGTCTATTTTTGGTCCATTTTTCCAAATTCATTGCTCACACATGTCCTATTTTGGTCCATTTTTGGTCTATTTTTGCGAATCCATTGCTCACAAATGTCCTATTTTGGTCCATTTTTGCTAATCCATTGCTCACAAATGTCCTATTTTGGTCAATTTTTTGCGAATCAGACTCAGCCATTAAATTCTATGGGAGTGAGAAAAAAAAACGGAATGCACACGGAAGCCAACCACGTGCTATCTGTTTTTTCACAGATCCATTTTTGGATGCAAAATTGGACACAGTCTTCTGAATGCAGCCTGATACACAGGAGTTTTTTCCTAAATAGCTCATAGTAACCTGTACTTGCTTATAGTATAGAAATTAGATTGTTAGCTCTGCTAACACATGGTCGAATTAACGTTCCTTCAACAGCATAAAGGTATGTTCACATTTTCCACCTCATGATCCGCTTCCAAATCAAACCGCTTCAGATAGTCTTTGAATATTCTAGATTGTGAGTCCCAATGGGGACAGTGCCGATAATGTTTGTAAAGCGCTGTATAAGTTAGTAAAATAAATGTGGATATTGAAGCGGATCTGCTTCCAAAATCCACATATAAAACCACTGTTTGAACAGATCCTGCATTTTTTGCCTCGATCGCGATCAATCTGTGGTTTTTGCTACAATTTAAAAAAAAAAATGTAATGTGACTTTTTGCAGAGAAAACACAATGTGGGAACAACCTAAGATCAGACTGTGGTGTCATTGATCTGTTAATTTCCAATTATAATGGTTACAATTTTACCTGCAGTCCTATGTAAAAAAAAAAAAACTACAAGACATCATGAGTTGTAACAAACAACAAACTCATCTCTGTTACACTGGAAACACTCAGCTCCACTATCCCTGCAAATCCTCACATTGTAAAATCATCAGCAAATTGTGTTCTGCAGAACTAGATTTGGACCAGAACTGCAGAGATACATAACCAGTCTAGGAATATAGGACAATGAACATAGACTGCAATACAATCCATTCATGCAACTACCTACCAAAAGAAGAAAAGTTGTGAAAAATCTGGGAATTGTTATCCTGCAGGTTGATCTCCTCTTCCAGATCTGCTGGCACCTCCATCTTTTCTGGTCTGGCAACCTGTCAATACAGTTTATTGGCCTCCTCAGCTGGCATCTGTCAAAGTCCCTGCTAGCTGCAGCAGCCCATTGCAGGAGCAGGCAGAGCATGTGGAATCCAGCATCTCTGAATACAACCTGCTTTCCCTAGAAGCTGCTGTGAAGAATATAGCACAATCTGAGCTGTGGTTCCTCCTGCTCCTTGCACCACCCTCTGGCTAAAGTGACAACATTCCTTAATAAAGCAAGCTGTCATCTGGATGGAGCAAAGGGTGTCTTCTTTGTATCACAGCTGAAGAAAGAGGAAATCAATACAGATTCCCAATCGTTCTGCCATCCAAATAGATACAACCTTAAAAACAGGGAAATTCATTGCATACAAGCCCAGCGGTGCATCCCCAACTGCCCAGACTCCAAATCTAGAATCTGCGTGAAAAAAATGAGTTTTCATATATCAGTCAGAATATTTCAAGAAGCAGAAGAGGTTCCCCGAGACTCAATATAAAATACGCTAAATTAATTTTACACTTTTTTTTTTTAGATTATAAAAGTACAAACAGTTTTTCTCATTTTCTTTGCTTTTTGATGGAACCTTTCTAATTAACCATGGCAGTTCCCAGAGGCAGCGTGTGTCAGTTCAAAGGCTCCTGTGCGGTTGCTTACAGGTAATTAGGAGCACATAGAAAAGGGTCCAAACTGGATTTTCCGCAGGGGGTCCAAGGCACGGTAGCGTGAACATAGCAGGAAGGGGGTCTACAGAGAAAATTGCGCTGGCCTGTGATGGATTGGTTGCAAGTAGACTTTAACTGAAATCGTGAGAGTATGCGAAGTTCTAATTAGCATTCAATTTAATTTCAAAGATTGCCGTAATCAATTGCTACCCTGGGACTGAAGCCGAATAATAACCTACATGGGCCCTCTAGGAACGGAGTTGGATTATCCACTTTGTCTTTATGCCATTTTTGTTTAGTATGTTAATCCTGAAATTTTGAGTCTCGGGAATGGTGAAAGTGCTGGTACTGACGTAAAAAAAATAAATCTTTTCTTTCCTAAAATTAATTAACCCAGTTTAGTAGCCGATGTGAAAAGCATAAGCTAATTAAAGAGCGACTCTACACCCAAAGGCGAAATTAGTCACTCTGCTTCTGAAATGCAAGATGGTTCAGATCAGGAAATATGGGTGAGACATACTCAGCAGATTCTTAAAGAGGACCTGTCACCATTTATTTTTAACTAATACATATTAAAAATAATAAATTCTCTAAATACAGTGGTGTGAAAAAGTGTTTGCCCCTTTCCTGATTTCTTACTCTTTTGCATGTTTGTCATACTTAAATGTTTCAGATCACAACACAAATTTAATTATTAGACAAAGATAACATGAGTGAACACAAAATGCAGTTTTAAATGAAGGTCTTTATTATTAAGGGGAAAAGAAATCCTAACCTACAGGGCCATGTGTAAAAAAGTGATTGCCACCCCTTAAAACATAAATTAACTGTGTTTTTTCACATCTTTTGGGAAGCGGAGTTCAATTTCCCTAGCCACACACAGCCTGATTACAGCCACACCTGTTCTCAATAAAGAAATCACTTAAATAGGACCTGCCCGACAAAGTGAAGTAGACCAAAAGATCCCCAAAAGCTAGACATCATGCTGTGATCCAAAGAAATTCAGGAACAAATGAGAAACAAAGAAATTGAGATCTATCAGTCTGGAAAAAGTTATAAAGTAATTTCTAAAGCTTTGGGACTCCAGCAAACTACAGTGAGAACCATTATCCACAAAGGACGAAAACATCGAACAGTGGTGAACATTCCCAGGAGTGGCCAGCTCACCAAAATTACACCAAGAGAGCAGTGACGACTCATCCAAGAGGTCAGAAAAGACCCCACAACAACATCCAAAGAACTGCAGGCCTCACTTGCCTTAGCTAAGGTCAGTGTTCATGACTCCACCATAAGAAAGAGATTGGGCAAAAATGGTATGCATGGTAGAGTTCCAAGACACAAACCACTGCTGAGCAAAAAGAACATAAAGGCTTGTCTCAGTTTTGCCAGAAAACATCTTGATGATCGCCATTCGCCAAGACTTTTGGGAGAATACTCTGTAGACTGACAAAATAAAAGATTAACTTTTTGGAAGGTGCAAGTCCCATTACATCTGGAGTAGAAGTAACACAGCATTTCAGAAAAGGAACATCATGCCAACAGTAAAATATGGTGGTAGTGTGATGGTCTGGGGCTGTTTTGCTGCTTTAGGACCTGGAAGACTTGCTGTGGTAAATAGAACCATGAATTCTGCTGTCTAACAAAAATTCCTGAAGGAGAATGTCTGGCCTTCTGTTTGTGACCTCAAGCTGAAGTGCACTTGGATTATACAGCAGGACAATGATCCAAAACACACCTGAAAGTCCACCTCTAAATTGCTTAAGAAAAAAAAATTAAGACTTTGGAGTGGCCTAGTCAAAGTCCTGACCTTAATCTTATTGAGATGCTGTGGCATGACCTTAAAAAGGCGGTTCATGCTCGGAAACCCTCCAATGTGGCTGAATTACAACAATTTTGCAAAGATGAGTGGGCCAAAATTCCTCCAGAGCGTTGTAAAAGACTGTTACGGTACTGGCGTAGCACTGCTGGAATCCAGTAGCCGAAGGAGCACAAGCAGGAATAGAAAGTGGTAGTAGAAGAGGAGGAGAGGAGATAATAGTCTGGGTAAAACAGTCCAGGAGCATGAGACTGGAACTAGACCAAACAGGTAGACACAATACACAAGCAATGAATGAGAGCTCCATGCGGCTTTAAGTAGGCCCAAACAGGAAACAAGATGGATTCCACAGGTTCAAAATCTGCCATCTTAGTAGAGGGCAATTGCAGAACACAGCAGCAGCCTCCAGTGATAAGGAGTGGAATTGCAGCACAATTATTAAAGTGAACAATAGCAGCCACTAGTGGTCAAGCTGTAGAAGGACAACAGGAATCCTGACAAAGACTCATTGGCAGTTATCGTAAGCGCTTGATGGCAGTTGTTGCTGCTAAGGGTGGCCCAACCAGTTATTAGGTTTAGGGGGCAATCACTTTTTCACACAGGGCCCTGTAGGTTTGGATTTCTTTTTCCCTTAATAATAAAGACCTTCATTTAAAAACTGCATTTTGTGTTTACTTGTGTTATCTTTGTCTAATACTTAAATTTGTTTTGTGATCTGAAACATTTAAGTGTGACAAACATGCAAAAGAAAAAGAAATCATGAAGGAGGCAAACACTTTTTCACACCACTGTAAATATCAAACACCTGTGATAATTAGTTTGCCAGATGAGCCCAATTAAAGGAAAACTTCTTAAGAAGGATATTACACATGATTAAGCAGGCCACAAGTTTGAAACAATATTGGGAAAGAAAAATAATCCATCTGCTGACAAACAGTAGCAAATAGTGCAATGCTTAGGGCAAGGTATGAAAACATTAGATATTTCGCAAAAATATAAGCGTGATCATCGTGATCATCATACTATGAAGAGATTTGTGAGTGATACAGAGCACAGATGGGTTTGTGCAGATAAAGGCATAATGAGAAAGTTTCCTGCAAGAAAATATCATCGGATTAAGAGAACAGCTGCTAAAATAACAGTACAAAGAAGCAAGCAGGTATTTGAAGCTGCTGATGGCTCTGGAATCCCTCGAACCTCAAGGTGTAAGATCCTCCAGAGGCTTGCAGTTGTGCATAAGCCTACTATTCGGTCACCCCTAAACAATGCTCACAAGCAGAAACGTTTGCAGTGGGCCCAGATATACAAGAAGACTAATTTTAAAACAGTCTTGTTTACTGATGAATTCATTACAACTCTGGATGGTCCAGATGGATGGAGTAGTGAATGGTTGGTGCATGGCCGCAATGTCCCAACAAGCCTTCAACATCAGCAAGGAGGTGGCAGAGTCATGTTTTTGGTTGGAATCATGGGGAGAGAGCTGTTATGCCCCTTCAGGGTCTATGAAGGTGTGAAAATGACCTCTGCAAAGTATATAGAGTTTCTGACTTACCACTTTCTTCCATGGTACAAAAAGTAGAACTGTGCAACCCGTAGCAAAATGATCTTCATGCATGACATTGAACCATATCATGCTGCAAAGAATACCTCTTAGTGATATTCTGCTATGGGCATAAAAGAAAAGAAACTCATAGTGTTGCCACCATCCTGCCCTGACCTCAACCCTATTGAAAACCTTTGGAGTATTTGGGGTATCCTCAAGAAAAAAATCTATGCGGGTGGGAGGAAGTTCACATCAAAACTGCAGCTGTGGGAGGCTATTCTGTCATCCAGCAAAGAAATTCAAGCAGAAACTATGCAAAAACTCCAAATTTTTTGCATCCAAATTTCATTAGATGCAAGAATTGTGAAGGTGATATCAAAGAAGGGGTCCTAAGTTCACATGTTACTGTCACGGGTGTCAAACCTGACAGACAGTCATAGGAGGTCCAGCTGTAAAAAGTCGCTGCGTTTGGCCTTGCAAATATTTTCATGATCCCTCTCCCTTTAGGACCCAGCGGTGATCCTCAGTCACCTTGCTTGGAGATTCTACCTTTAGGACCCAGCGGTGATCCTAACCTTCTTCTGCTAATTAGCACGCCCTTGCTGTATCCTTAAATACACTCAGTTTCTCAAGAAAGTTGCTGGTGATAGAGTGATTCTTATGTATTCAGGCCTGGAATTCTAGTAGTTGGCTAGAATTTTCTTGGAGTTCCTTCGCGCATTGTTGCCGTGTGCGCTCAGGTGTCATCTTTAAGCTAAGTGTATTCCCTTGTTTGTTTCCCTTTTGTGTACTTTAGTTTGCAGTGGGGCTGACTAGTGCTCACCCCTCCACTTACCTGCCTAAGGCCTAGCTTTAGGGTTAGCTAGGGCCAGGTTTCCTGCTCGGCAATAGGTGCAGAACCTATATAGAGTCCATAGGGGAGACAGGGTTTGTTCTTTGAGCTGTTTAGGGGTCTCCACTCCCCCTTTCCCTTCTCTTTTCCTGTCATTATATGCCGGATTCTCCCCATACCCAGGGTGACATTATCACCAGCTGTACATATAAAAACAAAACAAAACTGACTTTTGTTTTTTTTGTGTGTGTTTTTGTTTTTTCCTGTGTTGTTATGGATCCCGTTTCGGTTCTGGCAGAGCAGCTTCAGAATTTATCACTGGAGGTAACTGACCTTTGATCAGCTACACAACAGCAACTGCAACGGCCACAGACTCCTAATGTTGGGGACTCTGCGGCTAGGCCGGTCCAGCTGGAGCCCAAAATTACCCTAACGGAAAGGTTTTCAGGAGGTAGAGACAAGTTTATTGTGTTTAAAGAAGCTTGTAAATTATATTTTAAACTTCGACTCTACTCCTCTGGAGATGAGGAGCAGTGAGTGCGGATTGTGATTTCACTGTTACAAGGAGATCCTCAATCCTGGGCTTTCTCTTTGCCACAGGGCTCTGCTTGCCTCCGATCGGTTGAAGGATGTTTTGGGGCTCTAGCCTTCATCTATGATGATTTTGACCAAATCTCCTTGTCTGAGTCCAGGCTGCGTCACCTTCAGCAGGAGGATCGGTCAGTGGAGACTTATAGTTCCAAATTTTGTAAATGGGCAACCAATACCAAGTGGAATGACCCGGCTCTTAGAAGCCAATTTTGTCAGGGTCTTTCAGAAAGGTTGAAGGATGGCTTGGCAATTTACAAAACCCCTGGGTCCTTGGAGGCTGCCATGTCATTAGCTATATGTGTAGATAGACGCCTTCAGGATAGGTGACGCCATATTCTCCGAAACCCCCTTTTTAGAGGCAAGCCCCATTGCTGGGAGGGCGGTCTAGGGGTGAACCTGTACTTATGGATTTGGAGAAACTCATGCAGTTAGGGGGAGCTACTGCATCGCATATTTCCCCTGAAATCCGCAAGAGAAAGGGGGTATTTTTTTTGTGGTAAAAAGGGACA
Source organism: Phyllobates terribilis (assembly GCF_046119375.1). Classification (NCBI taxonomy): domain Eukaryota; kingdom Metazoa; phylum Chordata; class Amphibia; order Anura; family Dendrobatidae; genus Phyllobates; species Phyllobates terribilis. Next base: position 321,103,258 of record NW_027362769.1, read on the forward strand.
TTTTATTGGGGTTTGTCTCTCTATTCCTAAGCAAAAAGGAACATCTGGAACTCAATTGACCCTTGGTAGTGTGAGGTTGGATAATCAGGGGGTGTGTTTGTCTTCTACATGCAGTTCTCGGTTTGTCATGACGGCAGAGGTTGTGCTAGAGAGCAGGACTGAGAAAATTTCTGTGTTTTTGGACAGTGGAGCTGGAGTCAGCATGGCTGATGCTGAGTTTGTTAGAACTCATGGGCTTACTTGCTGTACGTTAACTAAGCCCATCCCTATTTATGCCATCGACTCAGCGCCACTTGCACAGAGATGTCTGACACAGATTGTACATGATATAAAACTGAGGGTGAGGCCTTTTCATTATGAAGTAATGCCTTGTTATGTCCAGGAGAGCCTTCCCACTCTGGTGGTACTGGGTCTACCCTGGTTGGTAAAACATAATCTGGTAGTGGATTGGCAATCCAGGAAAATTGTGGAATGAGGAGATTACTATCATGAAAACTGCTTAAACCTTTCCCTTTCTGCAGTTTCTACGGAGACCTTACCTGCATTTTTATATGGTTTTGAGGACGTATTTTCTGAGAAGGGGTATCAGAATTTGCCTTCTCATCATGCTGATGACTGTCCTATTAACCTGATTCCCGGAGCTAAACTACCCAAGTTCAGACTGTATAAACTTTCTGGCCCTGATAGACAAGCCATGAAGGATTTCATTGCTGACAGCCTGGAGAAGGGACATATCAGACCCTCATCTTCGCCCATGACGGCAGGTTCTTCTTCGTTAAGAATAAAGATGGGGATCTCTGTCCCTGTTTAGATTTCCGGGAATTTAATCAAATTACTGTCCAAGATCCGTATCCTCTTCCTCTGATTATGGATTTATTCAACCAGGGAGAATCAGAGAGAGGGATGAATGGAAAACGGCTTTCAATACCACTGACGGGCATTTTGAGAGTCTGGTTATACCTTTTGGTCTCACCAATGCACTCGCGGTTTTCCAGCAATTCATTAATAATATTTTCAACCATTTAGTGGGCAGGTTTGTTGTGGTCTATCTGGATAATATTTTGGTTTACTCACCTGATTTAAGATACATCAGGGTCAAGTTAAACAGGTAGTATAGATTTTAAGAGATAGCAAACTATATGCCAAACTAGAGAAATGTGTTTTTGCTGTCCAGGAGGTGCTATTTTTGGGGTACCTGTTGTCATAGTCGGGTTTTCAGATGGATCTGGAGAAGATCCGTGCTGTATTTGATTGGGACTGTCCCGAGAACCTGAAGGCATTACAGCGCTTCCTTGAGTGTACTAGTTTTTACCGGAAATGTATCTAAAATTATTCAGTAATTGTGTAACCCCTTACTGACATGACAAGAAAGGGGTCAGATTTCTCTAAATGGTCGAATGCCGCCCAGCAGGCTTTCTCCTCTTTAAAGAGATGTTTTGCCACAGCACCTATACTCAGTCAGCCCGATGTTTCTCAACCTTTCATTATAGAAGTTGATGCATCGGAGGTGGGGGTTGGGACTGTGTTGTCTTAGGGTCCGTCCCCTGGTAAATGGCATCCATGCGCTTTCTTTTCCAAAAAGTTGTCTTCGGCCCAGAGAAATTATGACGTGAGTAATAGGGAGCTTTTGGCGATTAAATTGGCTTTCGAGGAATGGCGATATTGGTTGGAGGGGGCAGTCCATCCTATTCCTGTTATCACGGACCATAACAACCTATCATATCTTCAGTCTGCTAAACGTCTCAACCCTAGGCAGGCTAGGTGGTCTCTATTTTTTCTAGGTTCAATTTTGTTGTCACTTTCCATCCAGGGGTTAAAAATGTAAAGGCTGATGCTTTATCCCGGAGCTTCCCTTGTGGTAGTGACCATGAGAACCCTGCTCCTATTTTTCCGAAGGTGGTAGCTATTTTGACCTTGTGCACTGACCTGGAGGAGGAGGTGTTGGAGGCTTAGAGGGACGCCCCTGTCTCCTGCCTTTCAGGGAGGTTATTTGTACCATCTAATCTGCGCCGTAAAGTAAGTTCTAAAGTATCGCATACCCGTCTGTCTGGTTCTCTTCTCCTGCTGCCTATTCCTAGCAGATCATGGACACACTTGTCCATGGATTTTATTACTGACCTACTGGTTTCTGCAGGCAAGACTGTGGTTCTGTTGGTTATAGATAGGTTCAGTAAGATGGTACATTTCATCGCATTACCAGCACTTCCGAATGCCAAGACTCTTGCTCAGGTTTTCATTATTGAGATCGTGAAACTTCACGGGGTTCCTTCCGATGTGGTGTCAGATCGGGGAACCAGTTCATTTCTAAATTCTGGAAGGCTTTCTGTACTCGACTGGGGGTGCAGTTGTCTTTTTCTTCTGCCTTCCATCCTCAGTCAAATGGACAGACCAAGCGCATAAATCAGAATTACCTCAGGTGTTTTGTCCCCAAGAACCAGGAGGATTGGGCATCTTACTTACCATTGGCCGAGTTTGCTATAAACAATCATCACCAAGAGTCTACTGACAGGTCACCTTTCTTTGGTGCATACTGGTTTCATCCACAGTTTGGTACCTTTAGTGGTGGAGGGGCTTCAGGAGTTCCTGAGGAGGAGCGTTTTGCTTCGTCGTTCTCTTCTGTGTGGCAGGGGGTTCAGAGTAATTTGAAAATCATGGAATATAGATATAAACATATGGCTGACAGGAAACGATCGCCAGGTGCGAACCTAAGTGTGAATGATTTTGTTTGGTTGTCTACCAGGAATATCAAGTAGAAGGTTCCTTCCTGGAAGCTGGGACCTAGATTTATTGGTCCCTATAAAATAACCGCCGTCATTAACCCAGCAACGTTTCGTCTGGTGTTACCTCAGGCTCTTAGGATCCACAGTGTGTTTCACAGGTCACTGCTCAAGAAGTATGTGGTACTTCTTGAGTCCTCCCCCTTGCCGCCGCCCCCAATCATGGTTGATGGCAATTTAGAGTTCGAAATTTCGAAGATTGTGGATTCCTATCTTCAGCTTCGTTCCCTTCAGTACTTGGTGCACTGGAAGGGTTACGGTCCAGAGGACAGGATGTGGGTTTCAGCATCGGAGATGAATTCTCCTAGGTTGGTTTGTTCATTCCATGCCTCTCATCCAGAGAAGCCTGGTTCTGAGTGTCCGGAGGCCACTCATAGAAGGGGGCATACTGTCACAGGTGTGTCAGATTTGACACACAGTCATACGGGGCCTGCTGTAGAAGGTCACTGCATTTGGCCTTGCAAACATCTTCATGATCCCTCTCCCTTTAGGACCCAGCAGTGATCCTCAGTCACTTTGCTTAGGGATTCTACCTTTAGGACCCAGCGTTGATCCTCACCTTCTGCTGCTTATTAGCATGTCCTTGCTGTATCCTTAAATACACTCAATTTTTCCAGAGAGTTGCTGGTGATAGAGTGATTCTTATCTATACAGGCCTGAAATTCTAGTAGTCGGCTAGAATTTTCTTGATGTTCCTTCATGGATTGTTGCCGTGTGCTCTCAAGTGTCATCTTGAAGCTAAGTGTATTCCCTTGTTTGTTTCTCTTGTGTGTACTTTAGTTTGCAGTGGGGCTGACTAGTGCCAGTGACAGTGGGGCTGTATTTGTAGGGCACCCTTCCCTTTTCCTGCCATTATACTCCGGGTTCTCCCCATACCCAGTGTGACAGTAACTTGGCCTGTTAAGAAGTTTTTAATTCAAAAAATCTTTTGATTTCAGTAAATGTGACCTCTTAATGTTGCAAATTCAATAAATGACAAATTTCAGTTCTTTACAACCTATAAAATGTTAGAAAACGTTGTTGTGCATAATAATTTGGAACAGTGCATTTTGAGGGGTTTTTTAGTTAAAAAAAAATCCTGTTATCATTAGGAAATTGTCCAATAAAATTTGATTTATACTCAAACGGTTGATCATTTGAACATTATACTGATTATGCTGATTTGCATAGACAGTTTAGGAAAATCAGAGAATAATAGTGTAAATGGTGTGGACTGGATTGTCGAATTCATGCCTCTGAAGTCACCAATCGCATTGTATTGTAATGTGAATAGTGTCCTGCGTCTTGTGTACATGTTGTGTTGTGATGTAATGTGCCATGTGTATAGTATAAGGTAGCATAAGGTAAGACATAGGTTAGAATTTTGGACATAAGATAGGTAGGAAAAGATCGTGACTGTAGTTAGATAGGGACATTAGGGTACGATAGAGTTAATGTTCGGGACTAGCCCATAGTGGAAAGGGATTAATGTTAGGGCAAGTGACTATTTCCTGTAGATAGTTAGATAAGGACAAGTTCAAGTTGAAGTAGGAAATGTCTGTGATCAGTGCTGCCATTGTGGGTGAACTACTAAGAAAAGGAGACTAGGGCAAGGGAGTAGCGTGACCTTGAACTGACCAAAAAAGAGATAGAGTGGCCTTCCACAGAAAAAGGGGTCCTTGGATAGGACGACGTGTCACAAGAAACATTGATCTTGCTAAATGCCAAAGGTAATGGACCTAAACAGTACTGAGTTCTTGGGACTAGTGGGGGTCCAGAGCGGTAGATCCAGGGCATTAGTAGTGGAAGAAATAGGAAGCGGAACTGCTGAGCAGGTTGAGAGACTTGCTGATCAGAACTGTGATGATAAGCTAGGCTGTGACGAAGTAGGGCGAAACAGTGTGCTTCACCAGCCCTGGAGTAGACTGCAGTGGAAGGAAACCATGTGTGTGTAAATTCTTGTTTTAGAATGGGAGTTTCCTTTATTGAACATTGAAACTTATGGTCATCACCAGCCAACACCATCAGCTACAGGCGGCCAGCACGGGCGCAAGGCCCTCACAGCACCAACACCCAGCCAAGACCGACTATTTCATGTATCATGCCGGTCGTAGCAGGAGAAGACGAGTGCCTCGTCCGCAACTACCGTCCTGCTCCGCGTTACAATGGCATTTGAATAATAATTTGGAACACAGTGTACTGTTAGTTTGGGCTGACATACTTCCTTTAAAAACTGCCTAAGTAAACAGGGACACTTTGTGTGATGCTGACTTATGCATTCATTTAGACACTTTTTTAAGGATAGGCCATAAATGATAATTACCAGGGGAGCCATATAAACTTCTTTGCCTATTTGTATTCTACTGACACAGTAAAAGAAAATCCTTAGTTAATATAGTCACTGGTTGTTCTGAGTAGCTTACAATGTCCTAATTTGTCAACACAAGAGGCTCTTTAATTACTATCAACTTCTTGTCACCAATATATTCTGGATTGGATTTAGAGGGGATTTGATTTAGAGGGGACCTGCAGGACATTTTATTCCTACTGAAATTAATGGTGTGAGCTGTGTAGGTCTCAGTACAACAATAAAATTGATACCTTTTGTAGTAATGGGATGTGACAGCACTGAGAATTCAAGATTTGAAGTCACAAGCAAATTAGTCTAGTAGTGCTTCGGGGACAGGCCAATGTGCATTGTAGACATGCCTACGCTGCACTTCCAGGGTAATTTGCATGTGGCTTCAAAGCTTCATTTCTCAGCACTAGCACATCGGATTACTACAAGACAGGTATCGTTTTTATTATTGTACAACAGGGATGTCAAACTTAAACACACAGAGGGCCAAAATGAAAATCTTGGACAAAGTAGCTGGTCAACCAGTATACAGAGTAATGGGCCCAACAAAGTCCTCCATACAGAATAATGGGCCTCACATAGTCCTCCATAAAGAATAATGGCCCCCCCATAGTCCTCCATACAGAATAATAGGCCCCACATAGTCCTCCATACACTATAATGAGCTCCACATAGTCCTCCATACAGTATTATGGGCCCCACATAGTCCTCCATACAGAATAATGGCCCCACATAGTCCTCCATGCAGAATAATGGGCCTCACATAGTCCTCCATAAAGAATAATGGCCCCCCATAGTCCTCCTTACAGAATAATGGCCCCCACATAGTCCTCCATACAGAATAATGGACCCCACACTGTCCTCCATACAGTATAATGGGCCCCACATAGTCCTCCATACAGTATAATGGCCCACACATAGTCCTCCATACAGAATAATGGCCCCACATAGTCCTCCATACAGAATAATGGGCCCCACATAGTCCTCCATACAGTATAATTGCCCCCCCATAGTCCTCCATACAGAATAATGGCCCCCACACAGTCCTCCATACAGAATAATGGCCCTACATAGTCCTCCATACAGAATAATGGGCCCCACATAGTCCTCCATACAGTATAATGGCCCCCCCATAGTCCTCCTTACAGAATAATAGGCCCCACATAGTCCTCCATACAGAATAATGGGCCCCACATAAGGATGGGGGTTCTGGTGTCAGGGGTCATATATAACCACCCTGCAGGCCAGATATGGCCCATGGGCAGGAGTTTGACATGTGTGTTGTACAATGACCTACAGAGCCTAACCGCTAGTTTCAGTAGCAAGTAAAATGGTACTGACAGTTACTATTTAAAGGGAAACAAATCTCTGTTCATATTCTGTATGCAAAATGATAAAGGTTTGGTGCCATCAGGACAATCTGCAGATTTTAGAGGGATAAGTGGATCTCACATAAGTACTGGAACCCAGTGATGTTTACAACCTGCTTTTCCTATTTTAATATGGCACATGATGCAGGCAACAGGGAGATCCCCTTTGAGATCAACCGTAATTTATAGCTTGTTGCTTTGAAAAAAATTGTGATAACCCTCATGGCTGTAAGGCCACATTAAAATGGTTATTCGGTGTTACACGTACTAAAGAGAGAAAACATATAATATAATCATAATGTACAATATTTGGGTTGATGCAATTTTAAGTCTACCTACCATTATTTCTGCACCATCCAATGCAATATGTGTGTTGCACATAGAATAAGATAAAGGTCCTTGGTTCCTTTATTCTATTGATGAGCGGTAGCCCCAAAGCTCAGACCCTTACTCATCATAATGTTATGGTCAGAGTGGATACCGATAGAAGAGGGTCCCTGTACAAAAACAGTATATGGGCCCTTTGTAGTCCAGTAGCTCATCATAATGCACAACTCCACCTGCTTTCGAGGAGGAAGTACACACCTTACCTCTTGGCCCTGTGGTAAGATGACTCACTTAGCTCGGCCGCTTTCGGAAGTAGACTCAGGAACCGGGTTTTCTCTGCAGGCTTTATTGTACAGCATAAAGCCCTGCAGCTCCAGCAAAATAAACACGGCCTTACTGGCAAAACAACAAAACGAAAGATAAACGATAGCACAGTCCATAGGAGTGTGGGGTTTGCCCACACAGGTTATAGCCCAGCCTTCAGCTCCTTCCTGAGCTATGGCTGTCCAGTCTAGAGACCTTGCCTCTCCAAACACAACAGAAAAAAAATATAGTGACTGAGCATTTAACTTCGCTCAGCCACACCCTGAGAGGAGGTAGGGTGAATGACTTCCCACCATCTTTGCCATTCACATAAAACTACAGCCTTTAGATTAATTAACCCCCAACATAACATGCTGGAGGAAAGTTTGTAGGTTTCAGTTCACACAGGCTGGCAGCCGGAGTGACACATACCTACCTTCGCATATAACACCCGTTACTCTATCACAGCCCCTTGTGCGGCTGAACAGGTTGCACAAATAGTATGTCTGCCTCTTTTGTTATTGTATATCCTAGTGATTTGTTAAAACTTAATGACTTTGGTATAGCCCATGAAAGAGGCATTCTCATCGTGGACATTTATGGCATTCCATATGAGAAGTGAGCATTCTACTGTCTTTGCAACATAAAAAGTTTTTAATGTGCCTTATCATAGAAATGTGATGTTTTCTCCATCTACTGTATGAGCCACTTCTTCCACCTCATCTCCTAAACTAATAATTCACTCAGAAATTTAGCTAACCTTGCTAAACATAAGGCTTTTTTCAAACATCAGTATTTCATCAGTATTTGTGTGCCAAAACAAGGTGTGTCTCCAAAACACAAGACGTGTCATTCTGTCAATTATGATTTTTATCTGTAAATTCCACTCCTGGTTTTTGGCATACAAATGTAAGTCGTGTACCGGGGTGTGTTCTTCAGGATACAGCGGAGTCACGGACGAGATAACCGACTCCTACACAGTTCACTCACTTTAATTATTTTAATTAGTTATGTGGATGATTTAACCAGAAAATAGAAAACATTCAAAACATTATACCGACATTCAGTAAGGTGGCTGAGACCCTTGTGCTGTACAGCGTGGCACCCAATCTGTACCTACTATACTTTCTATAAATCTACCTACTGGCAATCTGTTACCTGTTTGCAATCTGTTACCTGTTTACACCCTGGGAACTGGGACGATTGTATGAGTGTAACGTATGGGCTAGCCTGCGGTACAGCACAGTAGCTTACAATCTTACAAACAATTACCTCTATCCCCCAACCAAATATTCCTCTCCTGTACTGCTGTGACTTTAATGAACTCACAGGAATAGTCCGTCCTCACTTACAGTATATCAAAATACCCTAAAAGATAACCAACTGCAACGGCTATTTAGCTGTGAATGAAGTCTATTGAAGTCTATCTGATGCGCACCCTGGGCCGTGGGGTACTTGGCAGCCGGGCCTCTTATGGATGCCTGTGGGGAATATCACGGTGGCTGGCCCGGTCCGTGACCCAGGGCAGTCAATAAAAGGGGAATATTTATAGGGGATTTGGAAAGTTCGTGATGCCACCTGTGGAATGTGGATAAAGGGAGCCGCCGCTGCAGAGCAGTCCTCTGGAGCTGGTGTTACGGCAGCAGGGATGGTGTGGCTCTCCACTGGTAGAGCTAGCTCCAGGGCAGTATAGGGGTAGATGGTGGATGCTGGGCAGAGACGACAGGACGGTCCCGGAGGAAAGACGGACACTCACACGGGGGTAAGCTTCAGTACCTTTACTGGTGATGATACAGGCACGGTCCAGGGTACTCCGGGTGAAGAGCGCAGTTTTGGACTCTCCCCAGTGAGTGGGTATAAGGCCTCCTGATCCGTGGCTTTACTCGCTAAGCTTCTGGCCTGCCTGGAACTAGGCCTAGCTTGGTTACTGTATTTCTCTCCCTTGCACCTGCTGACCTGGTGGTAGGGCCTTCTTTTTGGAGATCACTCTCCCTGGACGCTCAGGCCTCCGTGACTCCTAGCCCTGGTACTGTAGTCAGCGTTTGGTAAACCTGGGACCTGTAGTCCTCCAGGGGTTCCGGTGGTCCCTACTGTGTGTAAAGGGTCCCTCTAGGCGTGGACCCGGTGTCCGGTATATAACTCGGGGTGAGCCTGGTATGCTCCTGTGACGCCCAGCTGCGCTTGGTATCACAGATCCTAGAAGAGTGCATTGATGGATTCCTCCACAAGAGGCCCCCATAAACATCCACACATCTCCACCTTCCACCTCAGACCAGCAGAGGGAGCCCGTTACAGATATAAATAGGGAAGGTGGAGCCAGGCAGTTCAGTCTGGAGTCGACAGAGAGCCAAGTCTGTTGAGAGAGTTCCTGCAGTAGAGAAGCCTGAGCAAGGTCAGCCTGCAGTGGAGCATAGTTCAGACTCAATTGTAGCTCAGAATAGTGAGCTTTAGGTGTGCCGGAGCCATAAGATCGGTGAAGAGTGGCAAGCTGCCGTTAGTGTGAGCAGCCTAGTGAGGGCCCGAGTGTGGCCGAAGGCCAGTGGAAAGTGAGTAGCACTGGGGGCAGAGGAGCTTACCCAGCTCACCCCGAAACATATACCGGACACCGGGTCCGAGCTTACCGGGATCTCTACGACCCAGTAAGGCATAACCGGAATCCCTGGAGAACTACAGGTCCCAGGTTCACCAGAGAGCTGATACGTAGCAGAGCCAGGAGACACAGAGGCCCTGTAAGCTGGGAGCGTGCACTCCAAGAGAAAGCCCTACCACAACGTCAGCCGGTGCAGGACAGAGATAAAGCTAGGCCTAGCTTCAGGCAGGTCAGAAACTTACTACGCAGAGGCAAGAAACAGGAGGCCCTACACTTGCTCATTGGGGAGGATCCTGATATGCACCCTTCACCCTACAGTGCTCCGGGATGTGCCTGAATTTCCATCAGTAAAAGGTACTGAAGTGACTATCGTGTCCGTCCCCGTTCTTGCTCTGACCTGGCTGGGTCTCACCTTTCCTGCATCCCCCTCTCCGTATGCTGCCCTGAGGCCTAGCTCCACCTGTGGGGAGCTATACCATCGAGCTGCCTTATCACCGGCCTCAGTGGACTGCCGCAGCGCTGGTGATCCTCACCAGAAACCACAGGTGGCGTCACGAACTTTCATAAACTTAACAAACAATCCCCTTTTTAAAGCTGACCCCAGGGTACGGGCCCGGGAGCCGACCACCACGACATCCCCAAGGCCAGGCAAAGGCCCGGGTACCGAGTCGTCCCCATTCCCCTGGGCTAGTCATCTTCCTGGCGTCACGAACAGGATCCCGTGCCCGCTGCAACGACGGAGTGTTATGCCCGTTGCCACCGTAAAAACTGTGTACGTTAAACTGTGGTGAAGATTGCCGCCATTGTTGGGCCGCCGAGCGAGAAGAAGGGCGTAACCGTGGGAAACTGAGGGGCGTACCTGCAAAAGCGCGCGAAGCCCCGGACACGCCCCACGCCTCGACGTCAAACCAGGAAGCGCCAGGTCCTGGAAGGAGCGTCGCTGATTGCTCTGACGTGGGACGCAAGCGACGCAAGGTCCTGAAGACGATCGTCACCTGCGGAGCTGCGGCCTACCGGAAGAAAAGAAAAGAAGGTAGGCCACGGTTCGCTAGGGGGGCGCCAGAATGTCCGAGGAACAGCACGACGCCGGAATACCAGTTAACGGCCCTGATGTTCAACCCACGCCCGACTCCGGCCAGGCCGAGGTGGCCGATCCACCAGCAGCGCCTGTAACTCCTGTCATCCCCATAACTCTACCGTACATTCCTGGAGCAAAGTGGCTCCCCCAGTACAACGGCAAACCAGATACCCTGGCTGGATTCAAACGGAAGATATGCGGTATCCTGGACATGTACTCTATGACAGGCAAGCAGAGGGCCGCTGTTGTATTAGGACAACTGACTGGTGCTGCGGAACGGGAAGTGGAAACATGGTCGGCCGCAGACCAGGAGTCAGTGTCCGCAATCTTTAAAAAGCTACAGACTGTTTTTGAGGATCATACTGAGGCGGACCTCAGGATGAGGTTCTACAACTGTTCCCAACAGCCGGAGGACAATGTTCGGGACTATGCCTGGCGTCTACAAGGGGCCCTGCGGGCTCTGAAACAGGTTTGTCCGACCAGCATCGAAAATGAAAATAAAATGCTGAAGGAACAGTTTGTCCAGGGACTGAGGTCTCCAGAGGAGAGCAGGACTGTAAGTTGGTGGTCCTTGGATCATCCAGATGCCACCTTTGACAATCTTAAGGACATGGCTATAAAAGGACTGCAGCCCCTGGAAACAAATGCCATCCAATGTTACCAGGGTGGGGCTACCCCAGTGCCTGCTACACCCACCTTTTCCCCAGTGGCTGCTGAAGCCAAGGTTCCAGCAACGTCCCCTAGAGAGCTGGACAGTCTGCGCTCTGAAGTGCGCCAGTTGAGTAAAACCCTGACCACTGTGCTGAGTGCTCTGCAGCTGCGGACGGAGCCCGAGGAAGGAGGGAAAATCCTGTTAGCCGATAGCCCTGAGGATGTCCCCTGGATGCTAAGGAGGAGGAGGACAACACCACCCTCTACGAGGATCAGTGACCAGCGCCGTCCACAGAAGGACCCTACCTGCTACCGCTGCCGCAAGACCGGACACACTGCCCAGAATTGTCCATTAAACGAGAAAACCCTGGGGCCGAGGGCCGACACCAAGGAGTAAACTACCCAGGCCCATCAGACTGGTACAACAGGTTCGTCGGAGGAAGACCTTTCCTGTCCATTGTGCTGGGCGGCATCCCGACGCACGCTCTGCTGGACACAGGATCTCAGGTAACCATAATGCCTGACGTCTTCTACAAGAGGTTCTGGTCCATGGACGACCTAAGTCCGCCAGCTCCAAATCTTTCTGTTTATGCCTCAAACGGACTCCCCCTTAACCTAATCGGGGTTAAGAATGTGACTTTAAAGGTGGGGAGTGTGGAGCTGAAGGACCAGGGACTAATTGTTGTAGAGACTAATCCTGATGACACCAATCCGTATATGGTACTAGGCACTAACAGTGTTGGTAACTGTTTGGGAGAAGTTGTGTTCTTGCTCCAACAGATAGCTGACACTGCCAGACCAGGACAGAGGAGGGCGCTGCAGAAGGAGATCCGAGTCCTGATGTACCAACAGCAAGTAAGGTTAACAGATGGAGAAATCGGTAACGTGCGGGTGACGGACCCCATACCCATTGTGATCCCCCCAATGAGTGAAATGCTTATCTGGTGTGGAGCTGCCATAGGTCTTAGAGGACAGTGCTACCAGGCGGTAGTAGAACCCCTTTGCTCCGAGCACAGACCCACGTCACACGGGGGTAAGCTTCAGTACCTTTACTGGTGATGATGCAGGCACGGTCCAGGGTACTCCAGGTGAAGAGAGCACTTTTGGACTCTCCCCAGTGAGCGGGTATAAGGCCTCCTGATCCGTGGCTTTACTCGCTAAGCTTCTGGCCTGCCTGGAACTAGGCCTAGCTTGGTTACTGTCTCTCTCTCCCTTGCACCTGCTGACCTGGTGGTAGGACCTTCTTTTTGGACATCACTCTCCCTGGACGCTCAGGCCTCCGTGACTCCTAGCCCTGGTACTGTAGTCAGCGTTTGGTAAACCTGGGACCTGTAGTCCTCCAGGGGTTTCGGTGGTCCCTACTGGGTGTAAAGGGTCCCTGTAGGCACGGACCCGGTGTCCGGTAAATATCTCGGGGTGAGCCTGGTATGCTCCTCTGCCCCCTCGCTACTTCTTCCTTCTCCTCTCGCCTTCGGCCACACTCAGGGCCCTCACACGCTTGGCTCGCCTAAGCACAGCAGCCAGCGTGCTGACTCTTCGCTGCTCTCTGAGCGTCAGCACGCTCTCAGACTCTCTCTGTCTGACTACTCACAACTAACTCTAAAACTTGACTGAGCCGCCTGGCTCCACCCTCCCTATATATATCCCCAATGGGCTCCCTCTGCTGGTCTGAGGTGGTAGGGTGGAGGTGTGTGAATGTGTAAGGGCCTCTTGTGGAGAAGTCCATCCATGCACTCTTCTGGGTTCTGTGGCACCAATGCACAGCAGGGCACCACATATCGAAGTTGAACAACTGTCCCATACTATAATGTTCCACAGAAATTCTCTCTTGAAACAAAAAGAAGTTCAAGTTTGGTCTGCAGTCCATTGCGTGCCATGTCGACACCTAAGTGTGGATTAGGATTCTTAATTAACAAGCAGGAAATGTGCCAGCAAATCTGGAAGTTCCGGATGCTGATTTTGGCAGTAAATGTGGCCTGAAACAGTCAATATGCCTATCTATCTAATTACAAGCTGTATCTCAGCCTTGAATATTTTGGCACCAGAATGTAGTGAGGTGCGTGCACAGTTTCCAACTGTGGCGGCGTTAGTGTTCTTAAAGACCCAGATCTGCTCCGGATAAACAATCGGTGTATATGGACGGATGCGGGGCCCCTCCAGCAAGTGAACGGTACCGTTGATGACTGTGGCTTAACTCCTCAGTGGCGTCCAACACCTTTCATGCTAGTTCCCGGCCTTTTCTGTCTCTTAGCAGCGTTCCTGGCAGAAATGTCCTTCACATCTGAACAGGTTCTGGTCACGGACACGATCAGTTCCAATCTGCCCCTGCTCTGGTCTCGGTGGGGTGCTTCCACGAGAGGATATTGTTGGATTCCACTCCAGCACATCCTCTCCCTGTTCTGATTAACTGCAGACTGCCCTTAAGATGGCTGCACTTCCTCTTCCTGTGTTTCACATCAGTCAGATTGTAGTCTCATCTCTGATATTTTGCATGCATCTTACAGTCTTATTATTTATTAAAACACCTAAAATTTCCAAAAACAGGTATGACTGGCTTTATCCACAGTGGTGGATGTAGACCTGTCACATGAAATTTTTCTTTCTAAACCAAAAAAAAACATAACCCCCTCCTCAAATGACAACGGTCATAAAGTTACATGTGCCCTGTTGTAAAGAAAGGTCCTTATAGCAATGGAGAATTTGTTTTAAATTAGGATGAAAAGATAGTGAGTATTTATGAATAACTAGATGGTGGCCCGATTCTAACGCATCGGGTATTCTAGAATAGGTATACGGCCGACCGGGCGCAAGCAGCAGATCAGTGTTAACATTTGGCGCCAAAATCACTGATTGGTCGAAGGCCGGCAACCGCGACCAATCAGCAAAGCGGTGTTAAAATTTGGCGCCTATATCGCAGATTGGTCACGGCCGGCGCTCGCGCTTAATCAGCAGAGCGGGGTTTCAATTTGGCGCCAATAATGCTGATTGGTCGCGGCCAGCGAACGCGACCCATCAGCAGAGCGAGGTTTAAATTTGGCGCCAATAATGCTGATTGGTCGCGGCCAGCGAACGCAACCCATCAGCAGAGCGGGGTTTAAATTTGGCACCAAAATTGCTGATTGGTCGCGGCCGGCCACCGCGACCAATCAGCAGAGCGGGGTTTACATTTGGCGCCAAAATCGCTGATTGGTCGCGACCGCCGGGCGTGACCAATCAGCAGAGCGGGGTTTAAATTTTGCGCCAATACTGCTGATTGTTCGTGGCCGGCGACCGCGACCAATTGGCATAGCATTGTTTAAATTTGGCGCCAATCAGCAGAGCGTTGTTTAAATTTGGCGCCAATCTCGCTGAATGGGCGCGGCTGGCGTCCGCGACCAATCAGCAGAGCGTTGTTTAAATTTTGCGCCAAAATCGCTGATTGGTCGCGGCTAGCCACCACGACCAATCAGCAGAGCGGGGTTTAAATTTGCCGCCCATATCGATGATTGGTCGGGGCCGGCGGCCGCAACCAATCAGCGTCGTATTAGTGAGGACCGGGGAGCGGCGCTGCCTGTGCGGGTACTTCCGCTGCGAGCAGAAGCATCCCGACCGGCGGCGGCACTTCTCGGTCCTCCGTTCACACTTGCCGTCGGGAGATCATAGTGCTGTTTAAATCAGGCGCCAATCTCGCTGATTGGTCGCGGTCGGCTGGCGGCCGCAACCAATCAGCAGAGCGTTGTTTAAATTTGGCGCCAATCTCGCTAATTGGTCACGGCTGGAGTCCGCAACCAATCAGCAGAGCGTTGTTTAAATTTGGCGCCAATCTCGCTGATTGGTCGCGGCTGGCAACCGCGACCAATCAGCAGAGCGGTTTAAATTTGGCGCCAATCTCGTAGATTGGTCGCGGCTGCGACCAATCAGCAGAGCGGTGTTTAACTTTAGCGCCAAGATCACTGATTGGTCGCGGGCGGAGAGCGCGACCAATCAGCGAATCATATTGGTGAGGACCGGGGAGCAGAATCATATTGGTGAGGACCGGGGAGCAGAATCATATTGGTGAGGACCGGGGAGCGCCGCTGCCTGTGCGGATACTTCCGCTGCGAGAACCCGGGACATGAGCGACTGCTCGCAGCAGAAGTATCCCGACCCGCAGCGCCGCTCCCCGGTCCTCCCTTGACACGCTAGCCGCTGATGTCCCCACAGTATCCGCATGGTGTTACAAAGGTCTGGACATTTGTGTTAAAAATCGCTGATTGGTCGCTGGCGCTGCCCACGACCAATCACCGATTTGGGCGCCAAATTTAAATATCGGCCGCGACCAATCACCGATTTGGGCGCAACATTTAAATAGCGTCCGCGACCAATCAGCACAGCGGTGTTTAAATGTGGCGGCAAGATCGGTGATTGGTCGCGGCCGATATTTAAATTTGGCGCCCAAATCGGTGATTGGTCGCCGGCAGCGTCCGCGACCAATCAGCACAGTAGTGTTTAACTTTTGTGGCAAGATCAGTGATTGGTCGCGGGCCAAGACCGCGACCAATCACCGATTTGTGCGGCACATTTAAATAGCGGCCGCGACCAATTGGATGTCAGCGCCGCTCCCCGGTCCTCCCTTCACACCCTAGCCGCATGAATGTCAGCGGCGCTGCCTGTGCGGATACTTCCGCTGCGAGATCCCGGGACATGAGCGGGCGCTCTCAGCAGAAGTATCCCGACCCGCAGCGCCGCTCCCCGGTTCTCCCTTCACACCCTAGCCGCATGGATGTCAGCGCCGCTCCCCGGTCCTCCCTTGACACCCTAGCCGCTGATATCCCCACAGTATCTGCATGGTGTTACAAAGGTCCGGACATTTGTGTTAAAAATCGCTGATTGGTCGCTGACGATGGGCGCGACCAATCACAATTTTGGCGCCACATTTAAATAGCGTCGGCGACCAATCATCGATTTTTAACACAAATGTCCGGACCTTTGTAACACCATGCGGATACTGTGGGGACATCAGCGGCTAGGGTGTGAAAGGAGGACCGGGGAGCGGCGCTGAGGGTCGGGATACTTCTGCTGCGAGCGCCCGCTCATGTCCCGGGTTCTCGCAGCGAAAGTATCCGCACAGGCAGCGCCGCTGACATCCATGCGGCTAGGGTGTGAAGGGAGGACCGGGGAGCGGCGCTGACATCCAATTGGTCGCGGCCGCTATTTAAATGTGCCGCACAAATCGGTGATTGGTCGCGGTCTTGGCCCACGACCAATCACTGATCTTGGCGCAAAAGTTAAACACTACTGTGCTGATTGGTCGCGGACGCTGCCCGCGACCAATCACAGATTTGGGCGCCAAATTTAAATATCGGCCGCGACCAATCACCGATCTTGGCTCCTCATTTAAACACCGCTGTGCTGATTGGTCGCGGGCGCTATTTAAATGTGGCGACAAAATCGGTGATTGGTCGCGCCCAGCGTCGGCGACCAATCAGCACAGCGGTGTTTAAATGTGGAGCCAAGATTGGTGATTGGTCGCGGCCGAGATTTAAATTTGGCGCCAAAATCGGTGATTGGTCGCGGGCAGCGTCCGCGACCAATCAGCACAGTAGTGTTTAACTTTTGCGGTAAGATCAGTGATTGGTCGGGTCCGAAGACCGCGACCAATCATCGAATCATCTTGGTGAGGACCGGGGAGCGGCGCTGCCTGTGCGGGTACTTCCACAGCGAGAACCCGGGACATGAGCGTGTTCTCGCAGCAGAACTATCCCGACCCGCAGCGCCGCTTCCCGGTCCTCCCTTCCGCATGGAGGTCAGCGACGCCGGCGGTCCTTCCGCTGCTACCGGCCGGGAGATGAGCGTCTCGCGCCGGTCATCTCCCGGCTGCATCTCCGTCCCGCAGATGGGTCCGGCGGTCGAGGTCCTTCTGCTGTTACCGGCCGGGAGATGAGCGCCTCGCGGCGCTCATCTCCCGGCTGCATCGCCGCTGAGCTCCGTCCCGCAGATGAGCCGCTAACGGCCGCCATCTTTTTTCAGAAATCCCACGGCGCTGATTGGCTGCTGCCGGACCAATGAGCGACGCGGGATTTCCAGGACAGACAGACAGACGGGATAAGACGATTATATAGTAGATTAGACTGGACAACTAATTTTTTCAAAAGTTTTGATTCCTTAAAAAATTGTGATTATGATAAACCCATTCGACTTAAGCAGAAATCGGATAGCCTGTATCACGTAGAAATTTTGAGAAACATGACATTAAGTTTTACTGATTATAAAGCATTTAAATGTTACCCGCAACATTACTTCAACTGAACCAAAAATAAGGCCCGGACTGTGACCCAAAGGGTCTAAAAGGGAGGGACCCATGCCTGAGATGTATGCCAAAGCCCTTAGATAGCAATCAGATTATTGGTGTTATGGGTGTCAGATATCCTAAGATGGCATTGTTTTCAGTAGCCTGGGGGCATGATCATTTTCAAGAGAGGGGAAGGGTCACACACTAGGGGAGTAGTTTTGGGAGCATGGCCATACCTGATTGGTCACAGTGCTCCGGGTATAGAGAGAGCCCTGGGCGGTCCTGGGCCAGTCCGTTGGCAGATCATCGTCCCACCCTCCCTCTTTATACTTTTAACAAATCCTGTAAGTGTCCAGCTAAGGCACATAATTAAGTATGAAGCAACTGTAAGAGGGTGCAGCGTCATGTCATGGCAGCTAGCGGGATCGAGTCTTTGGAAAGCTAAGTGGTGGTATGATAAGAGGTAGGGGAGAGACCCTCTTTTGGGAAGGCCACCTCTCTCCTTTGGCAGATGGTAAGGAATACTCAGGGTCCCTACTGGGCTAAGATCTCAGAGGGAAAATGTATGGGCCACTATTCAGCAGGAGGGTCTCCGATTCGGCTCGTTTGGGGGCAAAAGTTGGAATAGCTAATGGTGACAGGTTTTTCTATGTGGTTGCTTCCAAAGACCCTTTCCTCATATTCAGGTCAATTAATATGTTAATGAAAATGTTAACGTTATTTAATAAAGGCTCCTGGGGCCATTTCATCCAAGTCCCAATATCTGTCATTATTGAGTGGGGTAGGTGGAGTTAAAGAGGTATTCCCATCTCCAAGATCCTATCCCAATATGTAGTAGGTGTAATAATAGTAATATTAGAAAATACCTCCAATTAGAAATGTTGTATAGTTTTTTTGATTTGCTATGTCTCTTTCCTCATGTGCAGGCATTGCAGGACTTTAGGTATCCATGGTTACGACCACTAGCAGCTAACTAACTGTTATTTATCAGTGGACGTAACCATGGATTCCTAAGGTCCTGCGATGCCTGTACATGAGAAAAGAGACATAGCAAATCAAAAATACTAAACTACATTTCTAATCGGAGGTATTTGCTAATATTATTATTATTATACCTACTACATATTGTGATAGGATGTTGGAGATGGGAATACCCCTTTAAGGAGAGTTTTATGGGAGGTAGAGGTTATTGGGTTGGTATAGAGGAGAGGGGTCAGCCATTCTTTAGTCAAGTGTTTTGCTGCTGATTTCTGTTTGTACTCAACGTCAACGTATTGGTGTCCAGCAATAGTCAGCTAGCATTGATGGATTCCAGTAACCTTGATATCGCGTTTCCATTGTGGCAATATCTTGGTGAAACCGTTCGCGATGTTCATCACTGAGTGCACCAAGATTTTCAGGGAAGTATTCCAAATGTGAATGCAGGCAATTAATTTATTGCACGTATACAATATAGAACAGTCTCACCCATCTGTTTCGTCCAAAAGGGAGAAAGGAATCCAAGCACCTCAGACCGTATTGTGGATCTTGATCTGGTTAGGAATTGAGAGAGTCTCAAGATGGCCCTTTTATGGTCTGTAGGACACTAAATGGCCCTAGAACCCACAAAACTCCTGTCCATACTAGGGTAACCCACAACTCTCCCTAGGTGGACTGCCCTTTGGGAGTCACGCAGGGCTAGCTTAGGGTATGTCCACCTAGGGAGAGTTGTGGACTACTCTAGTATGGGCAAGAGTTTTCTGGATGCTAGGGCCATTTAGTGTCCATTGTGGATCAAGCCAATAATATCTGTTTGGGGGAATTTCTGCTGGTTTAATACATGTGTGTGTAACCTTTGTCTTCTATATATTATACTTATTAAAAATTAAGTTTTAATTATACTCACCTTTGCTGATACAGACCTCCCCTATTTCTGCATAGATTGTAAGCTTGCCAGCATGGCCCTCACTTCTCTTGGTATCTGTTGAATTATGTGTTTGCTCTGTAATGTTTTTATTGTCTGTACATGTCCCTTCTGAATTGTAAAGTGCTTCGGATATGTTGGTGCTATACAAATACAATTATTATTATTATTATTATTATTATTAATAGGCTGATGTGCATGTAGTTCTCTCATGTATTGAATAAAAAACGACATTTATGTGAACGTATGCAAACTGGCAATACTCTATCATAATATTTGACTGGGACCACAAATCTGGTGATAACTCCTTGGTGGGTAGTAAAACTGATAGATGGTATTATTAGAAATATTACCTTAGGGGGCCAATTAAGTAGATAAGTAGCACAATAAACAAAACAGGAAAAATAATCATCTCTGAGGAACAGTAAATAAAATATACAAAGGTTATCTAAGCACAGCTTTGTGCAGAATTGTCAATTCCTTTTATTAATTCTTCATGGGACAATATATTATCAGGTTCAAGCACTGATGTAGCAACTGGAGGATCACAAATTGCAGTCATAGCTGGATCTTGGTACTTGGGGGGCCAAATAGTCTCGGCATCCTTCCAGGGTACATCTTGTACACGCAGTCATGGAAATCATCATAACGAAAGACAGTCCCATAACTCAAGCCTTTCTTGCACAAGTATGATGAGCTTCTCCACAACCTTAAATCCCAGCATGGTGCTTTGGCTCTGCTTGTAGCTCCAGAACTGGCCCCAGCAGTGTCTGGGGCTCTGTACCACAATGCAGTTTGCAGGTGTTTCCTGAATTTAGTACTTTTTTTTTTCAATTTTGCTTAGCAACCAATCCGTTAAAAAGAGATGGCACACAAATGGCATATGGACAGCTGATAACTTGAAAACTTTCATAAATGCAGGGTATATCCCATGCACCACTTAGTGTTACAATACTGGCATAGCACTGCTGGAATCCAGTAGCCGAAGGAGCATAATCAGGAACAGCAAGCTGTAGTAAAAGTTCCTGGAGTTAGCAAAGGAGTTGTAGAAAACAATCCATAGATAGGTGAGAACAGTCTGGGTAAGACAGTCCAAGCATATCATTAGAACCACAGGATGAATTTAATCAATCAAGGTATCATTTTAATCAGTGTAATGTCGTTCACCTGACAGTGTATGTAGTTTACTGAGCACAATCCTATTGACAGGTGCGCTTTAAGTAGGCCCAAACAGGAAACAAGATGGATTCCATAGGTTCAGAATCTGCCAACTTAGTAAAGGGCAATTGCAGAACACAGCAGCAGCCTCCAGTGGTAAAGCGTGGGATTGCAGCACAATTATTATGGTGAACAATAGCAGCCACTAGTGGTCAAACTATAGAAGGACAACATAAATCCTGACACTGCAAAATATTTTTTGTGGAAGGAAGATAACTGATGCCTTGGATCTTTGGAGTACGTGCACCTTGAAAACTTTTGACAAACCCTTTAAAAGGGACCTGTCGTGTGTTAAAAAATAAAAAGTGTAAAATACATTGTAAAGATCCTTGAGCTTCCCTGATTCTGCTGCTTTTTTTCCTATTTGGGCAGCATCACTATATTGGTGAGATATTCACATATGCTTCTTCTGTAATCTCTGCTTTGCATTCTAACTGGGCATTTCTTCTGAGTCTTCTTTGGGGTCATGTGCTTTCACCCCTCCATCCCAGACTCTGCCAGAGTCTCAGATGCTGTTGAGCTGTGATTGACAGTGTTATGGAGGGAGGAGTGAAAGCTCAGGACCACAGAGAAGACTCTGAAGATACACTCAGTTGAACTACAAGTATAGATTTCACATAGTGAGTTCCAGAAGGAACAAATGTGAATATCTCTGTACTGGAGCAACATAGCCCAAAATTGAAAACAGTGGCAGCATCAGGGGAGCCCAGTGATTTTTACAAAGTAGTTAACTCATTTTTTATCAAGTGACAGATCCTCTTCAAGGCTTAGTTAGAGTCATTCAGCTATCTTCCTTTGTAAAACCTCGATAGTGAGTCACAGAGTGGACGGTAAGCTAGCAATTGACTGGCACTAGTCTGGAGCTGAGTTGTACAGTGGTGGAGGTGGACCAAGAATACTTCTGTTTGGTTGCCAACTAACTAGTGGCGCCTGGGAAGTATTGTCAACCCATGTGGTTAGCAGCTGGTGGAACAATCAGCCTAGATGGAAACCAGTTTGGATGAAGAGCTCAAACCCAGGGGAGATAGGTCATGCGGAGAGAATGAGAGAAAACCTGTAGGACGGTAGGGACTATAGTAGAGGATGGAATGCATGTAGGCAAAGGACAGAGAGTGGGGTAGCCTTGTTTAGAGTCCTTAAGTGAGTGAGGAACAAACAGGGGACCAAAAAAGTGATCTAGGAAGAGGATTATGGTTTTGAAGAAAATACTCTTATAAGATGCTGCTGGATAAACGAATGGATTCTCAGAATTGAAGAACATATCAGGAAAAAATGCAGAATTTGTATACTTGTATTTTTCACACTGATCACTGGGACTATTTTAGACTCATAGTTCCTGTCCTTTTAGGAAGAGCTTTCAGCAGTCTCCTTATCATCAGAGACAGAATTACAAATAATGATAACAACTCTATAAACAGCTGGTAGCACAGGATCCACCAATCACAATAGGCAACGTCACAGTTGATCCTACTCCCCCTCCCTTAACAATGAACATTGCACACGCTCATTAGATGCATCAATGTAAAAGATAGGATCAGAGTCTGTTTATTGCTGCTAATGTTAATGTAGATTGGAGTGGACAGTGTGAAAATTTCAAGATTTCTGATTTTTTATTTTTGATTACAAAAAATTGGCAAAATTTTTAAAGAAAATATATATTTAACACAGAAACGTATTTTAAACAATAGGTCACTTTCTGATGACACATTCCCATTAATTCTGTTTATTGGGTTTAGCTCTGTTTTTGCAGCATTTGAGAATAATTGCTAATTTAACTGAAACTGTTGCCGCACATTTTGTGCCTGTCAAAGTGACAGTAACCATAACACATTATGTGCCACAGTATTGGTGTTTAGGAAAATTGAACTTCATGCGCTTTACAATAATTTCTCTCATAAGAATAGAAATTATCAATCAGATTGTAGTAATTCTGACAAGAATTAAGGACGACATGAAGACAATTTTGCTTGTTTTCTATTCTGTGCCTGCCTTGACCTCAGAATCCTGCAGTCATGTCAAACACATTGTGAAGTCAAAAGGTGTCTATTGAGAAATGTTCGACCTCCGCTGCATTATTTGTCTACGGGACTGTCGGAGAAAGACGAGTACAGTGCTTGCTATTTCCAAAAGTCCCATAGATGATGAATTAGTGGAAGTAGAGCATGCGCACCCCCAGCCCAATGAAAACAGAGCTATGCAGAGTCCGGATCCTGGGTTCCACAAGTCATCTGTCAGAGTGGCTGGGAGTCCCAGCGGTAGGACTCCTAGCTATCAGTATCCTATGGATTTTAGATGACTTACGACCTTGGGAATAATCATGGCAACATATTCAGCAACAGTGCCTACAGATTAAACTGGCCTGTTTAGACTGGCCTATCACACTTCCAAATGCACAAAATGATTTACAATTTCATCGTCGTGTGGGCATTTATAGAATACCATTGTTCTTGGCAGAACATCTCCTGCTTAAACAGGACAATGTGCTGTAGAGAGTGATTGCTTTTAAGCCAGCTAAGACATCTTTGCCCTTGACAAACAAGCATTTTGCCCATTTGTTGGGTGATTGCAGACCTGTTTACAAAGTGTGATAGAGTATAGGAGGATTTTTGCATAAAGCTCTAAATAGTATTCTTCTTCTTTACAGGCATATTGTACTGGTACATAGATATACATCTCTGTATACCTGTACATATTTATACACCTGCATATTACAGATAAAATTAAAGTCTAAGAAATTTTTCCTACAAAATTACTGTGCGTGTGTTTGCGCAGGTGGATCCTCATGGGGTAAGGTGGGGGAAACAAACAAGTACTGCTCAGGAGCCCTCCACTTGCAGCGTCCGCCCCGTCTGGGTACCAAGCCTATTGTAGGAGATGACTATGCTCATATGTAGGTATGTGGAGTTGGGATTCTCAAATATTATTTTTTAAGGGGTTATTAACTGTACTAGTTAATACTATGATTATCGGATGAGATTCCAGCCATATTGTATGTAGAGCGTGGGCCTTTACTATAGAGTGTAATGTAATTCTTTTGTCAGCAAATGCTCCAGGCAATATTTTCATTAACTCACGTAAAATAATAATGAGCAGAAACTAATCAAATTATATACTGGATGGTGTGAAATGCACTGGTAACGAAGGTCATATTTTAGGTTGTAAATCTATTAGCAATTCATTGTCTCAATTACAAGCAGCTACAGAGCATTTCACTCTTCTTTCATCTTATCCGTTGGAGCTCAAGAAAAAGAAATATTGCTGACCCAACCTAAAAAGTCTGGTTTGGCCTTATCTCATGATTTTAAACCTCACCATCTGCTGTTACTGATCTTGCCTATCATTGGTTATGATGCTGTTCCTCTATTCTGTACTGTATGTGACGCGCCCCCTGGGCCATGTTGTTAGGGGATACCCGGAGCCGGATCAGATGGGGGTTGTAGTCTCCGAGTGGCTGTGACCCGGTCCGTGCCCAGGGTGTCAAACTCAGTGTGCGGCAGTCCTTGCAGATGTTCTTAGTGTCGACTACGCCACCCGTTGATTTGCGGTCAAAAGGCCGCCGCTGCAGGATGGTCCGCTGAGGCTGGTGGTGTGTGTGCAGCTGTGGTAGTATAACCCCCAACGGGAGGGGTATAGCCTCAGGGGGTCAGACGTGGAGGATGGTGGTTGTGAAGGTGCAGCAAGGAGACTCAGAGGCATGAAATGCAGTTTCAGGGTTTTTACTCACTGGTGTTGCTCGGGTCACTCTGTACAGCAGTGACCACCCAAACCGTGCTGCGTCCACCAGGTGCGGGACTCGGTCAACTCCCGGGCAATTCTGGAGCGTGGTCCTGAGCTCCTTTCTGACTCTCCCCTCCTCTGGCCGTTCCCACCAGGGATCCACTTATGTCCGGCTCCCTCGGGTCTCTTGTTGGTCAAGCCTCCTCTGGGCTCCCTGACCCTATGCTCGGTGTGCCTTTCTAGTGGATTTGGTGAGGGTCGTGGCAGATCCTGCCCACAACCTCCGGTTCCTGGTTAAGGTTCGTTTTGGCCTCTGCCAGCTTGGGATCCGGTACCCTTTTGCCGACCCTTCACCCTTTTGTCCTTATTCTGGGATCTTGGGGTCCCCTCTCGTACTGCGCCTCTGGGTCCCTCTTCCTTCTTCTCTCCTGGAGTTACTGCTGACTCACTGACTGACTGACTGACTGACTGACCCTGTCCTAAGATGGTGCCCACCTTATATACTCCCTCTATGTGTGAGCTCAGGTGACCAGCACCCAATGAGCTCCTATCTTTACCCAGACTACTCCCCCTATCTGCCCCTACACTACTGGGATGTTCCACCCCCCTCCCACTCCAGCCAGGGACAGACGCTGTCGTACCTGCACATATACTTGGTGGGAGTACCGTAGTTCTGTCCCCCGGAAATGGGATGTATGTAGTGCATGCAGCCTACTGAGCTCAGTTCCACACTCCATCCTTACCCGGGAGTGGAATACCACACCTCTGGCTTGAGGTGTAATACCCCTGTAGCAGCCGAGTCCTCAGGGTGCTACATATGTGAACCCCTGCTGTCCTTAACCACTCACCCAACCATTGCTATAGGCCAACACTTAGGTGAATTATTTTCTTGTAGTCAATCTTATTCAGGCAATGAGCCTGGGGAGAATCACATGGCTTCCAAATCCTGGTGACTCAAGTCAAAGAATATGATATATGGGATACTATAGAAGGGTGGGCATACCATTGGTGCAACCTGGGCAGCCGCACAGGGGCCCAAGAGGTATGGCGCCCCACTTCCACCACAACAGCAATAAACACCTTCTACCATGGACACATTGTTGGACTGCAAAGGGTCCATGTACTGTTCTTGCACAGGGTCCCTCTTCCATAAGTTTCCACTCTTGGTCCTATAGATTTTTTGGAGGGATTGTTTCTTTAATATGTGTATGTATAGACTACTGTAGCCTCAAGTATTTGTAAATGTATATTGAAAAATGGTATACAATCTAAAACTAGGGTCATATGAGCGTATATTCTCTCATCCAAAAGAATTGGGTCGATTATGCAAATTACACTCTAATCAGAGTTTGATTAGATCATATGGCATTGGTGATCCATTTCTCTTGAAGGTGTAGATGATGGAGAAAAAAAATTCTCCCTCTTTTCCATTCTGTCAGTGCGTGTAAATTGGACTGCACTCAGATGTCATCCGAGTGCAGTCTGATGTTTTCCACAAACTCATTGGCTTGCATGGCCGAGTGCGGTCCGAATATCAGATCAAACTAGGGCGTGCTGTGATTTTTTACCCACGGTCCGACTCTTTCTGAGGAGAAAATCGGACATGTGTACGGCCCCATAGAATAACATTGGTCCAAGTGCGATCCAATGTTTTGTCTGATCACATTCGGACTGATAATACGGTCGTCTGTCCAAGCCCTAAAGCAGATGAACTAATCAATTTGAGGCAAATTGAACTTGCATCGAATTTCACAAAAAAAAAAAAATCAAATTCACTAGAACCCAAATTTTTTGCAATTTAATTCGCTAAAAATAATTACCGACTGACATTTTGCTTGATTCTTTTTAGGACTTGGAAGGGGTTAAAAGGAAAACCATTATTCTCATGGTACGTGGCACGGAGCAGTAGTGGGTGAGGTATTCATCTCTTATGCCCCGTCACGTTGGGGGTTCTGGCTGTGTAAAAGGGCGTCTAAAAGGGCGCTAAACCCTTGCAGGCCGCACAATGTTGGTGACTTTAGCTGGTCAGAACCAGATGTTGAACTGTTCAATAAGTGAGACCACCACTCAAAAACAATCAGTCCTTTACTCAGCATTAACTTGGTGAGAACTATGTACAATAGATAGCGGGTGCATGACTTCACAAATGTTTCTTTCACAGTACGGAGCATCTTCACACACAGTCTCTCTACCTCTTCAAGTTTACTTGTTCCTGCCTCAAGTTTCTCTGTCTTCACCACCACCAAGCACACGACTACAGTCCAGTTAGTGAGAGTCCTATTCTCATCCCACGTTTCCGCTTCCTCTTCCCTCTTAAGGGAACTATTTTACCAATATGGCCGATACTTAGCTTCTCATCTTGCTGACGCCTTGGAACTCCCGCCCAGGGCACTATCTTTGTATCACGTTCTTTGTTCCATCTTGGCTTGTTACCGCTCTGAGTTATTGTCACGCCAGGTTTGGGAAAGACTTAGTGCAACACAGAGGGAAGAGGGAAAGGGAGCCCAGACACTAAGGAAAGGGGGAAGTGGAGACCTCCTAGTTTGGTCTAGTGTCACCCTGTCTCAACTATCGTCCCTACAGTATATTGCCTCTTCAGCTATCGCCACACGCATGCCTCGCCCTGTGTTTCGCTGGCGTATGGCTAAGGCTAGGGATGGGAGGAGATGAGCACTAGTTGATCTCCACTAAACTCCATAGACAACAAGGGTAGACAAACAGGGGGAGAATGCTTAGCTTTAGACGACTCCAGAAAAATGCAAACTCGGCCTCAAGCTCCAGAGAGGACTAAGTACTGCTCTTGCTAAGCCTTCACAAGTAGAAATGTATATAGCCGGCACCTCCCTCTCAGACACACCAGATATATATACACCCAGGCCAGGGAGCTAATTACCAGAGGGAGGTAGCCACTAGGTCCTAGAGACAGCCTCTCATCTAAGAAGATGTCTGTAATGCCAAACGTAGAGATCTCCTGCAACCAACTGCAGGGCGAATTGTCTGTCACCTCTGATACACCCGTGACAGTTATAAACTCAGGCTGTACTGCTAGTCATCCTGTCCCCGAATCTGTCTCCAATGCATCACTCTGTCCTTCTGTCACTTCTCCTTTCTTTACTCAGGATCTCGCTATCCACTGCTTCGGTCTCCATTCACATCAGGGACACCCACGTCATGCGGCTGTGCCGACTAGTCAGACCTTAGGTCTGCTTCTGTTGCAAGCTAGGCCCTCTCTAACTTGTAAGCTCTTAACCTGACAAGCTTGATTCAAAGGATTAAGAATCCATCGGGAACCTGTTAGCTAATCACTACAATGAGCATGGACATCACACACCTATGGTACGCCACAGTGACATTGCCATCATTCTATTGATGATTGATGAACAATGTTCTTCTAGGACTTATTGCAATATAATAAAGTGTTAGAAGGGCTGCACTGCTCAGAAAACGTACCATTCATTTATAACTCGCACTACCACGTATCCCTTGAATAAGTAGATAAATCATGACTATTCATCCAGTTTTTGCTGTCAGCATATTTCACACAATTTATAAGAGACGTGCAAGCCCTGGAATGACCAATTTTACTCCTGAGTATTAAAGGTGCAAAATAGTTCTAAGATTCATTCAATCTACATTGTGTATAATGAGGAAAGGCGGCGGTGCGTAGCTGGGGGAAATACGCTGTTTTCACGGGTGATTCACCTTCCTGATGTCTTCGGATACTTCCAAGATATAGTCTCAGTTTAGTACATGAAGTAAACATAAATATACAGATAAAGTCAGCCATAAAAATGTCAAATAAATTGCCTGAAGGCTTCTAAATTGAAGCAAACAGTGTTTTGGACTATAGGGAAATTAGGGAGATTGTTATAGATGCCAAGAATTGTATATAGATGTATAACACATAAACGTTGTGCCCCCCTAGTCTACGCTAATGTCACAGGGGACACCTCTGCTGGATTAGTTCATCCTGACTTTAAAGTTGCCTTGTTAATACCCTGTTATGTTTTCACCGGGTAAGCAATGCTTCTCAGTCCATCCACAAATGTAGACACCTTCGTCGTTTGCTATTTAGGCCTCGTTCAGATTTCCGATTTTATTTATCGTACAAGAAAAAAAAAAAAACATTCTGCTGAACCCAATTTTTATCCATTTTTGGCCCGTGTCGCAATTTTTTCCATTAGTCGGTCATCCATTTTTTTTTTTCCATATACGGTATGCAAAAAATAAATATACACATTTTCCAAACTTCTTAGTAGATTCACACAATTACAAAAACTCAGGTCAGTCTTGTCTAGAAATTGTAGTCGAGTGCAGGAGGTGCCTATTTGGGACACACACTAGAATGGTCCATAAAATGGTGCAATATTTTTTCACACTGACCACTGGTCTAAAAAATTGCTCATGTGTACGGGCACACAGGTTATTATTGAGTCAGAGTGCTGCCGATTCAGCACACAGACAGCACACCAAATATACGCTCGTGTGAACGCGCCCTTAAACAGTAAAAAACAGAGCTTGGATAAACAAGCTTGATCTGCAATTCGTATCAAAAATTAACATATCTCCATTTCTGTTTTGTTTTTTTCATTTTTTAGAACAATCAAAAAAAAAAAGACGGACATGTGAATATAGACTATAATGGGTATGTTTTCTATGAAAAACGCAAATAGATCACCAATTTCTGAATGATGCCTTACAAATAGGATACATTTAGGGAGTATGAAAGAGCCACTTGCGGGGTCCTCGTGGACACACCCAACTAGAAGACATCACCTCTTGATTGAAAAAATGGAAATTTATTTACATCTAACTTTATAAACTTTTTTTTGTATAAAAGATGAGAAAATAACTTTTACTAATATATACTACTAAGGGTTGGTGCCAATTGTTAAATTGGGCCCACCAGAGAAAATAATTGTATGGGTCCACCTTTCCATGATACAGAACATGTACATGTTGTTAGGCACACAGGACCATAGCCGGATAAGAGTCAGGTACCTCTGGCTCCTCCTGGGAGTGGAGATATTAAAATCCGACATGTTGAGTCTTGCTTTCTCCTAATAAAACATAAGCTTTTAGTATTCTCATTTAGTTTGGATGTCACTACAACCTCTGCTTCTTCAATAGCTGTTCTTCTTCCTTTGAATGTAAATATTTCAGATTTTGAAAAGACAGATAGCTTGGAAAACCTAATACACCAGCATGAGAACAAGACATTGCCATGATGGATTATATGGAAATGACCGGGTCGTCCGGTAATAGAGTGCTGCTGAGTCTTTTGTGGGACAGAGAAGAGTATTTTGAAGACCCTATAAGGTGGGTACTCTTCAATTATAGGCCACTTACCATTGACTACACTATTACTTTACCTTTTTGCTACATTATTCCAATGCCAATAACCCTCACAGCCCATGCGCTAGAGTTGATGCAATGGTAGTGCCATCAGGATGAGTGATAGCCCACCAGAGATCAACGACCAGCCTTAGACAACCAGAAAACTAACGGCATATATATTTTTATGCATGACTGTTTATATTTATATGAATGATTGTTATGTCAATATCTGTTCATCCAGAATTTTCTGTAATTTGGCCCTCAATTCATCATACTTGAACCTATATTCAATTTCTTTTGTAACTATGCCCTCTATAACCGGAGCATGGCTGCAGACTGGCAGATGCCAACACCATGCTCCGGTTGATGCATCACATGTAAGACTTGTTGCTATTTAATTAATAATTACAATAGGAAATCTGATTTTACTGAAGTTTCCCCTGAATAATCATGTACAGCCAAAATGAAGGCTGCTCTATCTGCAACGTAGATGTAGCACCCTGAGGATTCGGCTGCTACAGGGGTATTGCACCTCAACCCAGAGGTGTGATATTCCACTCCCGGGTAAGGATGGAGTGTGGAACTGAGCTCAGATAGACTGCATGCACTACATACATCCCATTCCAGAGGAGCAGGCCGACGGTACTCCCACTTAGAAATGTGCAGGTACAACCGAGCCTGTTCCTGTCTGGAGTGGGAGGGGGGTGGAACATCCCATGTAGTGTAGGGGCAGATAGGGGGAGCAGTCTGGGTAGTGATAGGAGCTCATTGGGTGCTGGTCACCTGAGCTCACACATAGAGGGATATATAAGGAGGGCACCAACTAGAATCAGGGTCAGACGCAGAGAGTCAGTCAGCTGCAGAGGACAAGTCTGATGCAGAGAGCAGGAAACAGCAGCCCTGGAGAGAGAGAGAGTGGAGCAGAGAAAGACCCAGAGGGGGAAGACTGAAGGGACCCAAGAACCCAAATTAGAGCACCGGGTGAGGAGTCAGCATCAGGGTACCGGAACCCAAGCTGGTGGGGGCAAAAACAATCCCCAGCCAGAGACCGGAGACCGTGGGCAGTGTCTGTCACGGTCACCCACCACATTCACCCCGAAGGCACACCACATGCAGGGTCAGGGAACCCAGGGCCAAGGGTGTCCCAAAAGAAGGCCCGAGGGAGCTGGACCTAGGTGAATCCCTGGTGGGGACGGCTGAAGAAAGGACAGAGGGAGAGCTCAGGGCCACGCTCCGGACTTGTTTGGGGGTTGGCTGGATCCAGGACCTGGTGGACGCAGCACGGCTCGGGTGGTCACTAGCAGCTGGAGTGACCGAAACATCAGCAGTAAGTAAACACCCTTAACTGCACAACCCGAGTCTGTCTTCATTGCCGGCTGCACCGCACCACCACAACCCCCATCCTCTGCGCCTGTCCCCTCTGAGGCTATACCCCTCCCGTTGGGGGTTATCCCACCAAGCTGCGCATCCACCATCAGCCTCAGCGGACCCTGCTGCAGCGGCGGCCACAGTGACCGCATCACAACGGGTGGCGTAGTCGACACAAAAGAACTTTAGTAACATCTGTAAAGCTGCCACATAACACTGAGCTTGACGCCCTGGGCACGGGACCGGGTCACAGCCGCTCGGAGACTACAACCCCCCCATCTGATCCGGTGCCGGGTATTCCCCTCAAAAAGGAATATGTCCCAGGGGGCGCGTCAACTTTGGCGTAGTCGGCAGGATTACGTGCCCGCAACACCCGGGTACTGCGTGCCTGAAGAAAAGTGCAAGTTTACCTCAGAAAGAAGTCTCCCGCCGGTTCCGGGGGGTCCACGCCATCGGACTCCATCACCAGTCGTTTCCCGCCGATTGTCCGCCATTTCCAACTTGTTCCCGCCATCTGCAGAGTTTCCCGCCACTGGGCGACGCTTCCCGCCAAAACCGCAGATTTCCCGCCTTGGAAGAGCAGCGGACGCCATTATGGGCGTGCCAAAGGAGGGCAAGAGGCCACCTCCCATCGTGGGCCAGGACAGAAAATGGCGCCAAAAGTGGAAACCGCCCCCACCAACAGAGACTGTGATGCTGGAGGTGTCTGTCAGCGTGAAAGAACTCCCCCTGGAGCTGACAGTCACCGAGTTGCCCCGGGACCGCCCTCGAAGTGGGAGGAGACGAAAGAGAAGAGAAAAGATGGGTGTCGCTTGGAGCAGTCTGGAGCGAGCGCACCCGGAGGCAAGAGGTCTAACAAGGAGTAGCGGAGAAGCTCACCCGGAGATGGAAAGAAAGCAGAACAGCACCGGCCCGCTGGCCAGGAGTCTGCTAGAGACCGAGGAAGGAGGGCAGAGCAGCACCGGCCCGCTGGCCAGGAGCCTGCCGGAAGCCGAGCAGAGCAGCACCGACCCGATGGTCAGGAGCCTGCTAGAGTCCACAACCCCGCTAGGTCTAGCGGAGATCCTAGCGCAGCTCCCCCGAGACCGGGAGTGTGCACAAACTGCCCTGGAGGGCCTCGCAAGGAGGATGGCCCGGGTACAGCGTGAGATACTGGCGGAGTGGGGCCGGGAGATGACCCAGCAAGCAGAGACCAGTCAACGGAGCACGCTACCCTGGAAGAGGAAGCAGACCACCTCTGAGGATGGCGCAGGAGGACCCAAGGCCGGAGACGGCGCCGAGGAGGGAGCCGAACGCATGGAGGCAGGTAAAGGGGACGCCTATACCCCAAGCCGTGACACCGCTTACCTGCCCCAGCTCCCCGTCGCAGAGCCCGAAAGTCCCCCTGCTGTGCCCGTAGCCGCCAGGTCACCGCCATGGACTAGGCCCCGACCGGAAGCCGCTGCAGCGACCCCTGTGACGTCACGCGCCCCGACCCGGAGCGTGACAAAGCAGGAATTACCACCAGCCTGGTCGCAAGGCCTAGTACCCCCGGGCGCCGCATCACCAACAGCGCCCCCTACCTCCGCGGAGCCTCCGGCCTGGCCGCAAGGCCAGGTAGCCCAGGGCGCCGCCGTCCTAACGGTGCCCTTCACCTTCCAGGTGCCCCAGGCCTGGCCGCAAGGCCTGGGCAACCCGGGCGCCACCACCACCGCGCCCGCGCCCGCAATACCTAGGGTGCCACACCTGGGGGAGGACCTCTTCGGCCAGCTCACATGGCCGGACGGGCGGCCCTTCATCTGGCCCGAAGGGTACCCTGAGCTGGAGCGGCAGCGAAGACTAGGGCCCTTGTGTGAGCCCCTAATCCCGGCTCCGAAGCCCGTGGCTCGGGTCTCGCCTCCTCTAGCAGAAGCCCAATTCGTGTGGGACCCCACGGGAGAAGATTTGATGGGGTTCACCGGAGAAACTCGGGCAGCCGCAGCTGAACGTACAGAGTGTTGCCGTCAACAGCTGGCAGAGTTTAAGAGAGAACGGGAGGAGAGGCGGGTCAGAGAACAACAGGCCCAAATCCAGAGCGCGGAGCAGAAGAGCCGGACTAGGAGGAACCCCCGTGCAGCGCATTGTCCCCGCACCATCGGGACAGTGATAAAGTTCAACCCGCAGCATGGGTGGGGCTTTACTCGGGACCGTAACAACCGCGGTGACGTTTTTGTGACTCGCAGAGACGTCGAGTCCCACCTGCCGGAAGGTCACAAAGGCCGTGACCTCTACGTCGGAGACGAGGTCACTTTCACCCGGCACAAGTGTGCCAAAGGACCTTACGCCCTCCACGTACACCGCTTGACGGAGGAGGAGTTGCGGTACGGAGAGGAGGAGCCAGAGGACCCGGACGGGTCTGAAGCAACACCATATCAAGAAAGAGCAGGAGGAAGACGCCGTTGAGTGCGGCCGAGAAGTGATGTAAATAGTTACCCAATCGGGGTATAAAGGAACTGAAACTGGAACTGTTGCTGCTGCTAAAATAGTCCCCGTTGGGACCAGTGAACTGTTTACCCGTTAACCCCTTCATCCTACAGGCTGAGGACTGTGAGCAGCCATTCCCTTTCCTCTAACTGGCCGAGGACTGAGAGCGGCCAACTTCCAACTTCCCTGTATATAGTTGCGCGTCCTAAAGCGCCCCCTACCGGTTTTATAGAAAACCAGATTTTCTAAGAGACTGTCGCACTTTTCCCGGACACACGTTGCACAGTGTCCGGAGGAGGAACCAGAGACAAGAGAAGTCTACGAGAAAGTTTTATCTGATAAGATATGTTATATATATAATGTCTTATATGTTTTATATGTTTATATGAAAAATTTGTATGTTTTGGTGTTTTATGTCTTGCAGCCCGAGGACGTGCTGTGATTTACCAGGGGGGAATGTAGCACCCTGAGGATTCGGCTGCTACAGGGGTATTGCACCTCAACCCAGAGGTGTGATATTCCACTCCCGGGTAAGGATGGAGTGTGGAACTGAGCTCAGATAGACTGCATGCACTACATACATCCCATTCCAGAGGAGCAGGCCGACGGTACTCCCACTTAGAAATGTGCAGGTACAACCGAGCCTGTTCCTGTCTGGAGTGGGAGGGGGGTGGAACATCCCATGTAGTGTAGGGGCAGATAGGGGGAGCAGTCTGGGTAGTGATAGGAGCTCATTGGGTGCTGGTCACCTGAGCTCACACATAGAGGGATATATAAGGAGGGCACCAACTAGAATCAGGGTCAGACGCAGAGAGTCAGTCAGCTGCAGAGGACAAGTCTGATGCAGAGAGCAGGAAACAGCAGCCCTGGAGAGAGAGAGAGTGGAGCAGAGAAAGACCCAGAGGGGGAAGACTGAAGGGACCCAAGAACCCAAATTAGAGCACCGGGTGAGGAGTCAGCATCAGGGTACCGGAACCCAAGCTGGTGGGGGCAAAAACAATCCCCAGCCAGAGACCGGAGACCGTGGGCAGTGTCTGTCACGGTCACCCACCACATTCACCCCGAAGGCACACCACATGCAGGGTCAGGGAACCCAGGGCCAAGGGTGTCCCAAAAGAAGGCCCGAGGGAGCTGGACCTAGGTGAATCCCTGGTGGGGACGGCTGAAGAAAGGACAGAGGGAGAGCTCAGGGCCACGCTCCGGACTTGTTTGGGGGTTGGCTGGATCCAGGACCTGGTGGACGCAGCACGGCTCGGGTGGTCACTAGCAGCTGGAGTGACCGAAACATCAGCAGTAAGTAAACACCCTTAACTGCACAACCCGAGTCTGTCTTCATTGCCGGCTGCACCGCACCACCACAACCCCCATCCTCTGCGCCTGTCCCCTCTGAGGCTATACCCCTCCCGTTGGGGGTTATCCCACCAAGCTGCGCATCCACCATCAGCCTCAGCGGACCCTGCTGCAGCGGCGGCCACAGTGACCGCATCACAACGGGTGGCGTAGTCGACACAAAAGAACTTTAGTAACATCTGTAAAGCTGCCACATAACACTGAGCTTGACGCCCTGGGCACGGGACCGGGTCACAGCCGCTCGGAGACTACAACCCCCCCATCTGATCCGGTGCCGGGTATTCCCCTCAAAAAGGAATATGTCCCAGGGGGCGCGTCATAGACATCTAAAGAAAGACTATATGTAAATACGCCCAGTAAACTCCGGATGTATCATTAGCTGCAATGAATTTAATATCCTGCATCACATTCTCTCCTCCTCACTTTAATATCGGTTGTTCAGATTCCTTTATTGCCGCTCCAGTTTTGATGAGCCACGTCATCTGTGGACTACTTTCTGTTCTATAAATGTGTTACCTCACGGGGGATTAAAGATCACACCACTGAAAGGCTCAGATTCATTTTGAATGCTGATGTTAGAAATACTTTGTTTCCGCTTCTTAAAAATTTTGCTAAGTCCTTTGACATAGTTGCCAACATTTCAATAGAAATTCCAAGGTCTCTTTTGGAGCATGAAAACACATTACATGATTTGCATTCTAAGATGACGCGACTATAAAACAAGATTGCAACGTGTAGAATAGAATTCCACAATAGGCAATAGTGAGGATTTTGTCATTTAACAAAATAAAATGAACCCATCCTAGAGGCATGCAACATGCAAAATTACCTACAATATTCATTTCTCCCCTCCAAGGATTAAACATGTAAAGAAATGCATGGAAGTATAAGGTGCACAGTGTGGTAGTTGTTAGGCGTCAGTCTGTGGCTGGATTCGAAATGGGTCCAGGTCCTTCTGTGGTCTCCCATTTCAGTCCAGCCAGGGCTGATGCTGCTCAGCATCATCATCAGCCCCAACGCCTAGCTGGTCCACGAGACGTACAGATTGTCTCCCATGTATTGGTACCTAGCAAGGTTAAGCATAGGTTGCAGAGGGAGACAGGGTGCTTGGAGTCTAAGTCCAGGATTCGCCGCACTGAGCATGCCCGTGACCTGGCGGATCGTGATTGGTGGTTTGGCACCCATCTGACCCGGTGACCTGGCACCGCCTGATTGGTCCACGGGTGGCGTCACTAATGGCGCGTCGGTGGGCAGGGCTTAGTCTTTAAAAGGCCCGCCCACAAACATGGCGGCTCGTTCTGATCATTTGAGCAAGTGATGCTGTTGTGTGGACAACTGTGTTCCACGTGCTCCCTAGCTTTTCACTCCATTACCTGCCGATCCCAGAGTTCGCTCGGCTGATTAGCACAGGTCGCTTAGGCAGGCTTAGATGTGGTTAGGCAGGTAGCTTCGTCTTGCAGCCTGGCTCAGCCAAAGGGGTCACCTATCACCCCGAGCAGCCTGCAGACGTCCTGTTCACGACTATCGCCTGTCAGCCACGTGAAGTAGTACCCTTCAGTCCGGTAGCACATCGGCTGGAGGCACGTGTACCCGTCGGCGTAGTCACACACGCCTCCTAGCGCCGCCACTGTAGTCCCTGTGCTGTAACAGGACTACAGATAATTTTTCTCCGCCTATCTCTCGTGCTGCTAATGGAGATAGTGCGATTTGCTATATCCGTTCCAGTGTGCAGAAACACGGAAGGGTTTTACATTTAAGTTGGTTGCTTTCCTTTCCACCCGGAAAGTGTTCGGCAGCAGTCCACCAGGCTGCATCGCGGACCCCGGGGTGGATGAGGGGCTGTTTTCCCACACTCTGGCACCCAACAAATAAACAGTGTCCCAGTTCCCATGTGCTGTGCATGTGATGAGGAAGTGAAGATGGATCCAGCTCAACACACCGGGCAATTAATTGCCCGGTGTGTTGAGCTGGATCCATCTTCACTTCCTCATTGACCCAGGCGCTGTGCAGCAGTGAGGACTCTGTGCGTCATGCCAGACTGGGATTACATCTCAGGGGTGAGCTGAAATTTTCTCTTTATTCATATTGCTGCGCATGTGATGCAGAACACTCACGGCCTCCTTGTCTCCAGGCTTCCAGATCACGGAACAGACGCACACAAATTAGGGGATATCCGCTTCTTATCAACCAGTTCAACTTTACTTAACATTCTGAGTTAAATTGATGACAAAGCAAAGTACGTTTCCATGTTCTCTATTTGTTCAGCCTGAACTTTCCCTTCGCTTACTGGCTCCTTCAGCCAACAGGATAGTCCGTCTGGCTCCACAGTACTCACAAGACCCGTCCCGTCTCCCTCACGTGTTTCCCCATCCGGCTTTCACTTGTTGAAAGGGAATAAGGCACGCTTCCTAGTGCCTAGATTAGGCCATAGGCCCAGGACGTTACAAGAGTGCCTGCTGAAGAAAGTTGCTGATGTTCTCATACTGCCGAAACAGTGCATTCCTCTCATCCTCTCTAGCCCTCTGGCCTTGAACTCTTGCTAACACTATCTTTATCCATATCTCCAAGTCATCTAACCAGGAACTGCCCCCTTTTTGATATGACCATCTCCCTCCCATGCTGGGCTGGTCCCATACATTTTAATATAAGGTGCGGAAATAGAATTCAATGATAAACATGCAATGCAATACTTTACAGAACATGTTATATATTCACTTAATAAGCACACGTTTGGTAAGATGATATACACACCCATCCCTCTGCCATCTCTTCTTGCTAACTCAAATTAGTACTTACATCTGCATGATCCGAGAAAAGTGTGTGTAGTCTGTAGCTATCGAGACATATCGATCTGCCTCAGGAACTGTATACACAAAACTCACTAACCCGGGCCACCATACTGTAAAGATTTCAAAGGTTCCTTTGCTTCCTTCCTCTCAGGAGAGTACACGGAAATCTTTGGGCACCACCCCTCACCGAAAGCATTAACAAGTGTTCTATCATTTTATAATAGATCTTCATGAACCAGTTTCTGCACATTTCTCCTGAGGCATCAGGCTTAAGCAAAAAATCTACAGGACTGGCCAAGTATGCCTCCTGATTGCACACCTATGAGGAATTCTGAAGAGACAAGTTGTCATCATTCTCCATCCAGCATCCAGGAAAGATGAATGGAAGGAAGGGAATACAACACACTGCAGCAAACAGGGATTCACCTCCTGATCTGTCCAGTAGCAGGAGATGTTACTGTATAATCCAGAAGACTCACCTGATGAATCACTGAGAAGAAACGCGTCAGGAGAAATACTGGTAATTTCCTCGGTCCCTCTGGGCTCGTCGAGCGTACCTAGAGGAGATTCATGGAACATGTCCACATCCACACAACATTGGGTGAGAACGTTCCTTTTACAGTATGTTGATTGCTGATTCATAAACAATTTTCATATGGTTAGGTACTGCTGCACCGTCTGAATGAATTTCTGGTGTAAGGATGGTATCCTCCATGCCACTGACTAAATGCCACTGAGGTACAACTTTTTGATTGAGCCTGTTAGTATATGCTCAAAGTACCACTGTGGTGCACCTTGTGATTTTGACGCGCCCCCGGGATCGTGGGGTATTCGGCAGCCGGGCCTCCAGTAGCTGGGGGATATCACGGTGGCTGGCCCGGTCCGTGACCCAGGGCGGTCAGTAAAAGGGGGAATATATAAGGGATTTGGAGAGTTCGTGACACCACCTGTGGATTGCGGCTAGAGGGAGCCGCTGCTGCGGAGTAGTCCTCTGAGGCAGGTGGTAGGGCAACTTGTGATGGAATGGCTCCCCCCAGGTGGAGCGGGCCTGACAGCGTGGGGTGTAATGGATGGTGGTGCAGGGGAGAGACGGCAGGACGGTCCCGGAGGAAAGACAGACACTCACACAGGGGTAAGCTTCAGTACCTTTACTGGTGATGCTGCAGCAACGGTCCAGGGTACTCCAGGTGAAGGGAACTCTTTTGGACTCTCCCCAGTGAGCGGGTATAGGGCCTCCTGATCCGTTGCTTTATTCTCTAAGCTTCCGACGTGCCTGGAGCTAGGCCTAGCTTGGTTACTGTCTCTCTCTGCACCTGCTGACCTGGTGGTAGGGCCTTCCCTTTGGAGATCACTCTCCCTGGATGCTGGGACCTCCGTGACTCCTAGCCCTGGTACTGTAGCCAGCGTTTGGTGAACCTGGGACCTGTAGTCCTCCAGGGGTTCCGGTGGTTCCTACTGAGTATAAATGTCCCTGTAGGCGCGGACCCTGTGTCCGGTATATATATTGGGGTGAGCCTGGTATGCTCCTCTGCCCCCTCACTACTTCTTCCGGCTCCTCTCGCCTTCGGCCCACTCAAGGCCCTCACTAGGCCTTCAAACGTGCTGTAGACCTTGGCTCGCCTAAGCACAGCAGCCAGTGTGCTGCTCTCTTCGCTGCGCTCTGAGCGTCAGCACGCTCTCTGCTCAACTCTGAGCTGTGTTCCTCTCTGTCTCTGAACACTCACTGCACACTCACTGAGCTGCCTGGCTCCACCCTCCCTTTATATATCCCTAATGGGCTCCCTCTGCTGGTCTGAGGTGGTAGGGTGGAGGTGTGTGAATGTGTGGGGGCCTCTTGTGGAGAAGTCCATCCATGCACCCTTCTGGGTTCTGTGGCACCAATGCACAGCAGGGCGCCACATTACCCCCTAGTAAAACTCAGTACTCCTGGACTGAAGCATTTTTTTCAAAACAGGTTAACAATAACAATCACATTTCTTCCCTTTATGGGAAGCACTTTGCTTGAACGTTACAGGTAACAAAAACGTAATAAATAACAAATATATGTACAATAGTTAGAGTTTTTGAGCAATTGTCAGTGAGTCCCCCAACAGGGTGTCCATTTCACTGCAAAGTACAAAGGAGCTTGAGGGACCTGTCCGTAAATCCTCCACGTAGGCCCTGTTCGTGGCTGCAGGGCATAGGTGATCCGGAGTTGGACCACGTCTTCCGCCACGCCAAACAGGTTTTTGTTCAGTGGTTACCTAAAAGGGGCACTCCAGGGAGTGCAAACTATTTACATGATAGTTTTTGGGCTGCACACAGTCCTCAGCCACCGAGTCCTTTATATATATACCCTTACGGGTAACTAAATGCAACAAGAAAAGTGTCCATGTCACCTAAATTGTCCATTGTAAGGCAAAAATACGTCAATACATACATGAAAATTACACAAGAATAACATACCCCAAGGGGGCAACTATTTATACTATCAGAGTTTCTCTTTCTACTCTCTGTATCTGACAGGGGTCTGAACTTGTGTGCTACGTGTTGACCTATGTAGTACTGGGATGCGTGTGGTACTGGTGTTTGTACTACTTCCCATTCTGTCAGTTCTAGGTGTGGAGGGACTGCAAGGCTGCCTTAACCTCTCTACGGGATTGCCAAGTGTACCATTGGCTGGGCCTTCTTGCTCTGCTCCAACCGGGAATCCTTCTTCCGGGGATTCTTCCTGAGCAGGCTCTTCTGGGGCACTTACAGGTCTTACTTGCTGTGGAGGGTCTTCTGGCTGTTGGTAGAAGTGGATCACAGGTATTATCACTGCTCCTCCTAGTTGGGGCCAATCTGCCGGGAAATCTCCTAATTCAGTATGTATTACTGCTTCTTTAGGCTCCTCCGGTACGATGAGTGGCACTTCTTCCTGGGGCTTTAGCGGTCTTGGGCACAACTTCAGATGGTCTCTAGATACCGTTGCAGTCGTTCTTCCTCCGTCCTTGGTAATTAAACAGTAGAGATGAGCAGTGTTCGACTCGAACTGTTCGCCAATCTCAAATTCGAGCTGTTTTGGGCAGTGTTCGAGCCGTTCGACGAACCCGAACATTTTGCAAAAAATCCGGCTGTTCGAGGTTATGTTCGATAACTGTTCGTGCACCAAAATCGTAACTGGATTTTTTCACAGTAATACTGTTAATCTATGTTAATACACATTTTCAGTGTACAGTGCGCGGGGGGAGGGGCAGGGGATGGATCTCTGCAGAAATAATGCCGATCTCCATTTTTTTTTTCTTTCCCGCATTTACAGTGGGGCGGTGCAGTCTGTCAGCCTATCAGCAGCGCACACACGCAGCAAAGTGCTTTTTTTCACACAAACCAGGGCATGTGTCATTGGCTGTGTATGTCACATGTCCTTTCCCTATAAGACCCAGCCATTTTCCCCGTCGCCACCATTTTCTCACTGCTGCAGCTGAGTGTTAGACGGCACCGCTGCTGCCTTTAGCGCTATATTGTGTAACTGAAAATTGCAAGCGAATTTTCTCTTAAATAGACAGATAGGTTTAGGGAGTAGGGACTAGTTTGTAATTGCAGCCCTTTTGAGGGCTAGGTTACATCAGTTCCTAGCACTTTTTGCCAGGCAGGTCTGTGCCAGTGCTGTGCAAGTGTTTTTCACAGCATTTGGCTAAATCTAACTAAGCCAATCCTTTGGGGCCTCTAACAGTGTGTGTTAGTCAGTGGAGTAGCCTATCTGTGTTGCAAGCTACACCACCTGTGTATCTAATACCATTTTTTTACTGCACCTAGCCAAGTAAAACCTTTTGGGCACAGTAGCAGTGTCTGTTACTCATTGTAGTAGCCCATCTGTACCAAGCTCCACCACCTTTGAATTTAATAACAATTTTTTACTGCATCTAGCCCAGTAAATAATTTTGGGCCTGTAGCAGTGTCTGTTACTCATTGTAGTAGCCCATCTGTACCAAGCTCCACCACCTTTGAATTTAATAACAATTTTTTACTGCATCTAGCCCAGTAAATAATTTTGGGCCTGTAGCAGTGTCTGTTACTCATTGTAGTAGCCCATCTGTACCAAGCTACACCACCTGTGTATATAATAAAGTTCTTTACTGCATCTAACCCAGCCAATCCTTTTGGGCTAGTACCACAGTTTGGCCACTCAGCTCTGCTCGGTTTCCATCCATCGTTTTTGGTGCAAACAACTACAGAGTTGTCAATTAGTTAACCACCAAAATGAGTGGCAAAAGGCCTGCTGCTGGTGGAAAGGGGAATAGGCATGTTGGGAAGGGAAAAAAAGGTTGTGTCCGTGGGGTAGGTGTTAAAGCAACAGTAACATCTGCAGATGAAAGACCATCTTCCAGCCAAACTAAGATGTCTACTTCTTTTCGTGGACAATGTGATACGATCCCATTCTTACGGCCACGCCCATCGCTACAAATTTCAGATGAGGCACAAAAACAGGAGGTGCTTCAACGGATGTCAAGTGCTCCTTCAAGTGGGCTCTCCTCCACCTCAACTTCAACATCACAAATACTCCAGTCCTCAGAGGTGTCACCCCAATCGCACTTGCTTCCTCACAGCTCCCAAGTCTCCAGCTGCCCGTCTGAGTATGGGGTAACACAGATGGTTGAGTCTGCAGAGCTGTTTACTCATACTATAGCCTGGGAATCGTAGGTCTGCTCCAGAGATTCTGTGAATCCAGATGAGGAAATGATCTGCACTGATGCCCAGAATCTTTATGAGTCGGATCCAGGACCAGACGAAGAAGGTTCTGAGCATAATGTAGACCCTCGTTCCCAAACTGTAACTCCTGTTGGTGGAGACAATGAGGAAGACGATGATGAGACTCAAATACCTGATTGGAGCGACAACTTGACTTTTCGGTCAGGGCAGGAAGAGGTTGGCTCTGAGGACGACGGGTGTGAGAACACACAGGGTGATGATGACGAGGTTGGAGATCCCACTTACTGTCAACCCACAGTCAGCCAGTCGATGAGGTCAGCAGAGGAGGTGGAGGAGGCTGCTATTGACGACGAGATTAGGTCGTGCCTTCCTGGACAGAGACGGAGTACTGGAAGCACGTCAACAACTGCATCCACAACTCTGCCTCTGACCACAAGTCGTGGAGGCTCTTTAGGTCGCATGGGCTCAAAGCCTTGCATAGCCTGGGCATTTTTTCAGATCGATAAGGATGACCCAACTCGTGTTATCTGTAATATTTGTCACCAAAAACTAAGTAGAGGCCAAAAAATCCATAGTTTGAGTACTTCATGCATGAACTGTCACATGGATATGAAGCATAAGTTGCAGTGGGAAGCTCACTGTGCTAGAATGCGGCCTAGTGGGCCGGGCCAACCACCGTCTGCCCCATCTTGTGCATCCGCGGCCTCT
Organism: Phyllobates terribilis; assembly: GCF_046119375.1. Lineage (NCBI taxonomy): Eukaryota > Metazoa > Chordata > Amphibia > Anura > Dendrobatidae > Phyllobates > Phyllobates terribilis. The sequence goes on from NW_027362769.1 coordinate 321,146,445, forward strand.
TCATCCTCTGTGACTGGGGGGACAGCAGTCACACATGTTTTTGGACGCAGACCAACCACCTCTTTACCCTCAACAGCCAGTGTGATTGGCAGGTCATCATTTCATTTGGAAGTGGAAATACCAGCTGGTGTTGAGCGCTCTCCTACATTGAGAGCACCACCTTTGGATCAAGGCAACCTAACATGTCCGCCTGCATCTTCCTCACAGACTGGCAGTTTGCCGGGGACACCCTTCTCAACAGCCAGCCCTCAGTCCCTCAGATGTGGACAAGTAAAAGACCATTTCCTCCTAGCCATGACAAAGCTAAGAGGTTGAATTTCACCATCTGCAAGCTGTTGGCTACAGAAATGCTGCCTTTCCGCCTGGAGGATACAGAGGATTTTCGAGACCTTATGTCCGTCGCAGTGCCCCAGTACCAGATGCCCAGTCGGCACTACTTCTCAAAGAAAGGTGTGCCTGTGCTACACCAGCATGTCGCACACAACATCACCGGTTCTTTGAGAAACTCTGTGTGTGACAGGGTGCATTTCACCACAGACACTTGGACGAGTAGGCATGGACAGGGGCGTTACATGTCGCTGACTGGGCACTGGGTAACTATGGTGACAGCAGGACAAGGGGCTGCTGTCCAAGTCTTGCAGTCCCCACGAGTTGTGCGTCAATCCTCTTTATCTAGAAGTTCCTCCACTGCTTCTGCCTCCTCAACCTCCTCTCGGTCCTCCACCTGCACCCAAAGCCTGTCTGGTAATGCCACCCGCTATCTAACTGCGCAAAAGGAATCCTGCACACCTCCTTACTATACTGGCAGCAGGGCTCAATGCCATCAGGCAGTTTTTACTTTGAAATGTCTGGGAAATGTGAGTCACACAGCTGAGGAGTTGTGGTCAGCTCTGGAGACCCAGTTTCATGAATGGTTGTCTCCACTGGACCTGCAACCAGGGAGGGCCGTGTGCCACAATGCTGCAAACCTGGGTGCGTCCCTTCGCTGGGGCAATGTCACACATGTGCCTTGTATGGCTCACGTGTTGAACCTGGTTGTCCAGCAATTTTTAGCCCACTATCCCGAACTAGATGGCCTTCTGCAGAGGGCACGGTCGCTGTGTGCTCACTTCCACCGTTCGCATCCCGCAGCTCAACGACTTACATCTCTACAGAAGTCGGTGGGCCTGCCAGTTCAACGGCTGAAATGCGATGTGCCGACATGGTGGAATTCAACTCTGCACATGTTGCAGTGACTGTGGCAGCACCGACAAGCCCTGGTGCAATACGTTCTGACGTATAGCCTGGGCCAACGAGATCCAGAGGTGGGGCAAATCACGCTGCAGGAGTGGTCTCAGATCAGGGACCTATGCACCCTTCTGCACAGTTTTGAAATGGCAACGAAGATGTTTAGTGCTGACGATGCCATTATCAGCATGACTATTCCGGTGATTTACATGCTGAAGCACATGTTAAACAGAATTCGGAGTCAGGTGGTGGGACAAGAGGAGGTGGAGGAAGTAGAGGAGGAGTCTTATGAAGGGATAACATCTCCAAGGTCCAGACGGTCGGCAGCACCAAGGTGGCAGGCATGGGAGGGTGTGGGAGAGGGATTAACCAGGGCGCATTCTAGCAGCCAAACAGTTGAGGAAGGTGCAGGAGCCCAGGAAGAACTGGAGGATGAACTGGCAATGGGCATGGAAGACTCATCAGATGAGGGAGACCTTGATCACATTTCTGTTGTGCGAGGTTGGGGGGAGAGGGCAGAGGAAGGAAGCATGATTCTTACCTCACCACCAACACAACAAGGACTTGGTGCTCCTGAATGCACAAGACACGTGAGTGCCTTCTTGCTGCACTACCTGCAACATGACCCTCGGATTGTCAGAATTCGAAGTAATCCCGACTACTGGGTTGCCACACTCTTAGATCCCCGGTACAAAAGTAAATTTGCCTAAATAATTCCTGCCATGGAACGGGATTCACGCATGCAGGAGTATCAGCAGAGGCTGTTGCAGAATCTTACATGTGCTTTTCCACAAAACACCAGTGGTGCACGTACTGAATCTCACAGTTCTAACTTGCCAACCGTGGGACTGTCGAGTCTTCACTCAAACCGTAACAGTAACATAGTGTCTGCTGGTAACAGCAATTTTTTGGAATCATTTCACCACTTCTTTAGACCATCCTTTGCAAGGCCACAGGAGACAAGAAGTCTGACACATAGTCAACGCCTAGAGAGGATGGTACAGGAGTATCTCCAAGTGAACATCGAAGCCATGACTGTGTCACTGGACCTTTGCTCATTTTGGGCTTCCAATCTGGAAAAATGGCCTGATCTCACCACTCACGCCTTGGAGATCTTGTCATGCCTCGCAGCCAGCGTTCTCTCTGAACGTGTGTTCAGCGCTGCTGGTGGTGTGCTGACAGATAAGCGCACGCGGCTGTCCACTGAGAATGTAGACAGACTCACGTTCATAAAGATGAACAAATCATGGATCCGCAAGGACTTTTCAACCCCTGTGTCATCCTGGGGAGACTAAAAGCTTGAGGATTTGGTAAAATCACCTCACCAACCATTTTAAGCAACTCTGGGACAATTGATGCCACTTAAGTGTTGTCTGTGTGACAATTTTTGGAAACAATGGAGACTCTTTTTGGAGTCCCGTTGCTGTGTTTTACGTGACGTTGGCATCGTCAATTCCTGGTGGGTTGGGTCGCCCGCCCCCCCTTTTAACCATAAGAAAATACATACACTATGGCTTGGGGTAACACAGATGGTTGAGTCTGAAGAGCTGTTTACTCAGAGGTCTGTTCCAAAGCTTCAGTGTCTGCTAGTCAGCGTAGTAGCCCAGCTGTGAAGCAAGCTGCATCGCCTGTGTATCTAATAAGAATTTTTAACTGCATCTAGCCCAGGCAATACTTTGGGCGTAGTAGCCCAGCTGCCAAGCAAGCTGCACCGCCTGTGTATATAATAAGAATTTTTAACTGCATCTAGCCCAGGCAATACTTCAGGTATAGTAGCCCAGCTGCCAAGCAAGCTGCACCGCCTGTGTATCTAATAAGAATTTTTAACTGAATTTCGCCCAGGCAATACTTTGTGCGTAGTAGTCCAGCTGTGAAGCAAGCTGCACCACCTGTGTATCTAATAAGAATTTTTAACTGCATCTAGCCTAGGCAGACTGTGGGGACCCCCAACCAAACCCAGATGCTCAGCCCCCCTACCACCCCCCTTTCCATGACAATACAATAATGTAACTCTTACAACTGGATGGGTGAGGATCGATCACAGCTTTATTAACTGTTTATACTCATTCCTTTAGAAAGGCATTTTATTTCTAAAATAATTCAGCTTGTTGCAGCATGCCCTGTGTCTCCACTCCGGCAAGTTGGCCAACAAATGTCACTCTCCAACATGTCCTTTCTATTTCCAGGCCACGGAGGATCCTGCGTACTCGGAGTCCTGACAGGAATATGTCCAGTCCAATATCCATTAAGTGAACACCGTCGGGCCGTATGAGGCCTGCTTTATCTCCTTCCAGTTGTCGGTGTCGTATCACTACACCGCCTCTGTCTCTTATACATTTTGCCATCCGAATATTTATTACCCGCCTTGTCCGTTCGATGGCCGTGATGTCTCGCGCACCTTGCCATACCGCTATTGCCACAATCTCTGACCATACTATAGTTAGTTTTGTGAAAAATTCTCTGAAGCGCTCAGTGTCTAGTTTCATTATTGCCATTAGTTCTGCGCTCTTGTGATGACCTAGGTCATTTCCCCCGGCCTGTATAACTAAGATGACCGGACCTCTTGCCTCTCTCCCTACCTTGATTACCTCCATTAGTACCTTTGGCCATTGCAGGGCTCTAATACCTCTCCAGTTGAAATATGTGTTATAAAACTCTAATTTCCTCCCGCCTGGGCGGACTTTCGTCCTTTTTTCTGCCCAATATATATACGAGTGGCCTATCACCCACACTGTTGGCTTAGCGTAACCTGTAAAAGAAACAAACCACGTTAGGATAACAAGTCCGGTCTTATGTATCTCGCCAAACACGTGGATCGCCATCTCCCTATCCTCTGAACTTCCGTTTCTGACAGTCCTGCTCTTGCTGCTTCCGTGGCCGCGCCTATGCGGAATGAGTGTGTCCCGTAATCTTTGGGGTGGTTCCCTGCCGATGTTAGGCATTTATTAAATATAGCTTGGAACTGGTATCTTGATAATGGCGTTCCATCAATGTGTGATAGGAAGAAATTACTTTGTGATCTGATGGCTATATATGTTCTTACTATTGTTACCCGACTCAGTGTACCATTTGTGGGCTGCAGAAGTACCCAAGTGCCCCTGCCCGCTGGAACCGTTTTCGATTTGCGTATGCGTAGACGTATTGCATTATTGGTTATGACTACGTCCTGGTGTAATAAGCCTCCACTGGTGGTTATTTTGGATTGAGGGACTAATTCGCTTATGCATAGGGCCCCGAAGAAGGCGATCGCAAATGCAGTAGACAGTAGTGTTGCTTCAAATTGTGAGTGTCATGTTAATGGTGTTAGGGATATGATGTGAGAAATCAGTTTTAGTGACACGGGACGTCTACACTCCTGACTTGGCTGACCCCTTTTCCACCCTTTTATGTATTGTCTGATGATGAATCTCTTTGTCACATCTCCCCAATTCAGTAGTTGGAAGTGAAATGCTACTCCGGTCAGCCACCACTGCGCTGACGCCCCTGATATGCTCCTCATCATTAGCTGGTGGAGAAATTCTATGGTGACTTGTAATCTGGCTTGTTCACATTGGTCAACCCGTCTGCCTGCTACTAGTCGTGTCCACTGTTCCCATGCCTTACCTTATGCTTGCCACATCGACGGGGCAACTGACACTGTGATTAATGGCATCAACTATTCGCCACTAGATCCCATAGGGAGGGTGGGCAACTGTTGCCCGATGGGTAGGCGTTGGGGAGGAGCTCTGTGAAAATCTGCCAATTGAATTGTGATAAAGCGTTAGCAGCAGCGTTAGACTCCTCAGCATCGAGGCTAGCTCGGACCCATATATTGTGGTTTTGGCACAGGAATGCTAGCCGGCGTAGTAGGCCTAGCACTGGGAGAGACGATGATGCTATCTTATTAATGCAGTGTTCTAGGCTGGTGTTTTTTGTTATGAAGCGTATATTTTTGTTAGCCAGGCGCGCGCCCCATATTTCTATTGCTACCACTATTGGGAAGAGTTCCAGGAGTGTCTGTCTTTTGTCAGCACTTGTTCTGCCAAATACGGAGGCCATAAGCTTGTGCACCATTGGTTATTTAGTATCGCTGCATATCCGCCTGATTCTGCCGCCCCGGTGAATAATCTTAGTTCAATGTTGGACTGTTCTGCTGACATAAATAACGTGTGACCGTTGAATGATTATAAGAAGGTTTTCCACACCTCTAAGTCCGCCCGTAGCTGCCTTCTGATTCTGATTCTATGACTCGGTTTTGATGCCCCTTTTGTTGCGGGCTATAAATGACGAGAAAAAACCCTTCCGACTGGCATCACCCGGCTCGCAAACACGAGGAGACCTAGTAATAGTACTTTCCATACTGCGCAAAAAACCTTGATCAGGTGTAATGTTTTGGTATTTTTTCCCATGGGAGGCGGAACAACCTTGCTGTGGTGTCGATTTCGATGCCTAAGAACGATAGCTTAGTTGTGGGGCCTACGGTTTTTGTTGGGCATAATGGGACTCCAAACCGACGGGAGATGTTTGTGAATTCGTTTAGTAAGGGGCAGCGAAAGGGGATGACCAATAGCCACGGCCCGCGGAGGGGCCACCACAGTCAGTGACTCCTTCCTTATTTAGTATAGAGTCTACCAATACTTTGGGCGTAGTAGCCCAGCTGTGAAGCAAGCTGCACCACCTGTGTATCTAATAACTATTTTTTACTGCCTCTAACCCAGCCAATCATTTGCTAGTATTGCTAGTAACAGAGTCGCATGGGCTCTAAACCTTGCATAGCCTGGGTATTTTTTGAGATCTCTAAGGATGACCCAACTCATGTTATCTGTAACATTTGTCACCAAAAGCTAAGTAGAGGCCCAAAAAACAATAGTTTGAGTACTTTATGCTTGAACCGTCACATGGATATGAAGCATAAGTTGCAGTGCGAAGCTCACTGTGCTACAATGTGGCCTAGCGGGCCAGACCAACCACCATCTGCCCCACCTGTGTCATCCTGGGGAGACTTAAAGCTTGAGGATTTTGGAAAATCACCTCACCAACCATTTTAAGCAACTCTGGGACAATTGATGCCACTTAAGTGGTGTCTGTGCCACAATTTTTGGAAAAAATGGAGACTCTTTTTGGAGTCCCCTTGCTGTGTTTTACATGACGTTGGCATCATCAATTCCAGGTGGGTCGGGTCCCCCCCCCCCCATTTTAACCGTTAGAAACTACATACACTATGGCTTGGGGTAACACAGATGGTTGAGTCTGAAGAGCTGTTTACTCATACTATAGCCTGGGAATCAGAGGTCTGCTCCAAAGCTTCAGTGTCTGCTACTCAGCGGAGTAGCCATCGCCTGTAGATCTAATTACAAATTTTTAACTGCATCTAGCCCAGGCAATACTTTGGGCCTAGTAGCAGTGTCTGCTAGTCAGCGGAGTAGCCCAGCTGTTAAGCAAGCTGCACCACCTGTGGTTTGGACACTTCATTTTTTCAAAGGAAACGCTTCGGGCCCCCGGGACACTCAGTGAAGAGCATCAGGGAGGCGCCCCAAGGCAAAGGGGCTGGGACTGGCGGTAGCACGCCTTGCGGTGTTCCGCCAAGCTCGATCCTTATAAAAGCTTTTTAACTGCAGCAGCTTTAGTGGACGCTACTGGAGCTGGAATTCCCGCGGCTGCTGGCATCAGACTTGCCCTCCAATAGATCCTTGTAAAAGGATTTAAAGTGTACTCATTCAAATTACAGAGCCAATTTAAATTACAGAGATTAGACCTGCCTCCACCGTGGGGGGTCTCGACCCACCAGCTTACAGGCACCAGTTTTGGGAGAGGGGGGCTGGCCGTCAGGGTCCACCTCGGCTCTGGCACAAACACGGCGACACTGAGTTCGCAAGGGCAGGAACGGACTGGCCATGTCTGCTTCGCACTCCAGCGTAGTCCCTCTGCCCACTAGCGCCCGTAACCTCAAAGGGATGCGCAAGCGGCTTTTCTTCCAAGGGCTGTTCCCCGTCCAGCAGGAACGTGGGGGAGCTCAGGTCGGCCTTCCACCGTACTCCCTTACCTCCCTCGCCCTCTTTCCTTCTTCCGTTCTAACTCTATCTAACCCCTCGGCTCTGTGGTGTCCGCTCTCCCTCCAGCTCTCTCCTTCTCACAGGTGGACTACCGCGTGAATTCACACTGTGGCGAATCTTTTGGGCCCAGGCATAAGAAGTTGTCGAGGTAATGGATAATCTGTGGCCCCTTAGAAACGTCCATAACAACCCATTCGAGGAAGCAACTAAACGCCTCAAATAGTGAGCAGGATCTGGAGCACCCCATGGGCAAACAGCGATCTATATAGTATGCTCCTTCCCAGAAGCAGCCCAATAGGCGCCCCCTCAATATCTGTTTTGGCCATTAGGGTGCCCCTTCCCAACTTCTTGACCCGCCTGATTGCCTTGTCAAAGGATGTACAGTATTTTACTACTGTACTTGGTTCCGCGTCGATGTTGTCGTTTACTGACCTGCCCCTTGGATATGACAAATGGTGGATTAGTCCGAATGTATTGGGTTCCGTTTTTGGCACGACTCCCAATGGGGATACCACTATGTCTTGTAAGGAAAGTGTTCTGAATGGAATCGCCATTCTACCTAAAGATATTTCTTTTTTTAATTTTCTTGTCACGACGTCTGGGTGTTGGTAGGCTGATTTTAGATTTTTACTCCAACCTTTCTTGGTTTTAGAAGGGCATGACATGCCTATATCTGTGTCTCCCCCTCCTTTTACTCCTCCACCTCTTTTCTGATCGCATGACTATATGTACTTATCACTTTTCCATCTGTTAGTTGTGTCTTCTGAGCAGTTTGTCAGCTTTTGGACACCTTTGAAGGTGTTTTCTATGTGTTTCTATGTGTTTTTGTTTGCCTGCCATTGGTTTTAACGGTGTTCGACGAACATACCGGTGTTCAACGAACCGAACCCGAACACTACGGGGGTTGCTCAACTTTATTAAACACGTCTTCCTGTTATCAAATCTTGAATTTAACACAGTGTAGGGTTCCCTCTCCCACTGGTCATCAAGTTTGTGGTTTCTTCTTTTTCTCTTTAGCACAACTTCCCCAGGTGAAAAGGGTTCTGCTGGTGCACTCTTGTTGTACTGTGCTTCCTGCTTGTCTCTTACCCTATTGAGACTGTCTTCGACACAGGCTTGTACTCTCCTGTACTGTTCCTGTCGCGTTGTGTCCCAGCCCTCAATGGACATATCTGCTTCGGGTTCTACTACACTAAGCTCCAGGTCCATGGGCAATTTTCCGGGTCTTGCTCGCATGAGATATGCTGGAGTACAATTGGTGGAACTCACTGGTATGTGGTTGTACAGATCTACCAGGTCAGGTAGCTTGTCTGGCCACTGGTTTCTTTCTTCTAGCGGTAAGGTCTTCAATAGGTCGATGACGATGTTATTCATCTTTTCACTTAACCCATTGGTTTGGGGGGGGTACGGTGTAGTCCGGATCTTCTTACACCTGTACAGATGGCAGAACTCATTGAACAATTCGACTTCAAAGGCAGGGCCTTGATCTGTCAGCACCTGCTCCGGGTATCCATGGGGCCTGCAGAAGTATGCCTGAAACGTCTTCGCCGCAGTTTCTGCCGTCAGATCCTTGACGGGGGCTACCACCAGGAACTGGGAGTAGTGATCCACCATGGTCAGAGCATACGAGTAGCCTGACCTGCTTGCTGACAGCTTGACGTGGTCCAGAGCGACGATCTCCAGGGGCTGGGTTGTCTTGATGGACTGCAGAGGTGCTTTCTGGCTGCTGTAGTCCTTTCTTCTGAGGCTACAGGGTCCACAATCCCGGCACTACCTCTCTATGGAGCTCCGCATTCCAACCCAATAAAACCGACTCTTCAGGAGAGTTTCCTGCTTCTTCCAGCCAAAGTGCCCCGCTTGATCGTGGTAGGCCTCCAGCACCATCTGGATATCTGTCCTGGGCACTACGATTTGCCATACCATCTCATGGGTCCTAGGGTTGACATACCTTCGGCACAGCTTCTTTCTATAGATGAACAGCCGGCTCTTCTCATTCCACAGTTGCTTGGCTTGTGGAGACGCGTCCTTCTCCAGGGAGGAACCTTCCTTAGTTATCAGCTCCTTGATACGGCTGACAACCGGGTCGCTGTCCTGGGTCTCCTTCCAACTGTGGTGAGGTAAAGGGTTTAGTGTCTTACCACGATACCTCCTGGAGGTGCGCTGCTCGTGGACCATCCCATTTCTATGGAAGGCAGGTAGCTCAATCTCTTCCAGGTCATCCACTTCTTCTTCAGTATCTGACTGGTGCGGCAATCTGGATAGGGCATCGGCGTTAGCATTCTTGCGGCCTGCCCGGTACTTAATGGTGAATTGATAGTTTGACAGCTGAGCCATCCATCATTGTTCCATGGCTCCTAACTTGGCTGTTTCCAGATGAGTCAAGGGGTTATTATTAGTGAAAGCAGTAAACTTACTGGAGGCTAGGTAGTGCTTGAACCGCTCGGTGATGACCCAGACCAGGGCCAGGAACTCCAACTTGAAGCTGCTATAGTTCTCTGGGTTCCTCTCGGTCGGGGGGAGCTTCCTGCTTGCATAGGCGAACACCTTCTCTCGGCCATTCTGCTTCTGACTTAACACAGCTCCTAATCCCTCGTTGCTGGCATCAATGTATAGCAGGAACGGTTGGCTGTAGTCAGGGTAGGCTAGGATCTCTTCGCCAGTCAGGATCTCCTTCATCACCTCAAAGGATTCAGCTTGCTCCTTACCCCACTGGAAGGGGGGTTTCTGCCTCTCCCAGACTGTCCTACCAGGAGATCTTGCAAAGGCGCCGCTTTCTTGGTGTAGTCCTTCACAAACCTCCGGTAATACCCGACTAGTCCCAGGAACTGACGTACCTCCTTGAGGCTCTTCAGCTCCGGCCATTTCTGGATGGCAGTGACCTTCTCCGGGTCCGGTGCTACTCCTTCTGGACTGATGATGTGCCCCAGGTACTGAACCTTCCGTTTGAGCAGGTGGCACTTGGAGGGCTTCAGCTTCATCCCATACCGGGACAGCGACTCAAATACCTCTGCCAGGTGCTTCAAATGGTCCTCGTATGTTTTGGAGTACACTATCAAGTCATCCAGGTACAGCAGTACAGTCTCGAAGTTATGGTGTCCCAAGCAGCACTCCATCAATCTCTGGAACGTTCCAGGGGCGTTGCAGGGTCCAAACGGCATACTGTTGAACTCGCAGAGTCCCATCGGGGTAGTGAAGGCCGTCTTCTCCCGGTCCTCCTCAGCAACTGCTACTTGCCAGTACCCACCAGTGAGGTCAAGGGTAGAGAAGTAATTTGCAGACTTTAATGCAGCCAGGGATTCCTCTATACGGGGCAAAGGGTATGCATCTTTATGTGTTATGCGATTTACCTGTCTGTAATCGACACACATCCTCATGCTTCCATCCTTTTTCCTGACTAGGACCAGGGGAGCTGCCCAGGGGCTACAGCTATCTCTTATTACCCCTGCCTTCCTCATGTAATGCAACATTTCCTTCGCTTTCTGGTAGTGTGCTTGTGGGATTGGCCTGTAACGTTCTTTGATGGGTGGATGGTCACCTGTGGGTATATAGTGTTGTACCCCTTTAATCCACCCAAAGTCAAGTGGGTGTTTACTAAATACCCGCTCGTATTCCTGAACCACCCGGTGTACACTCTGTTTCTGATGGACTGGAGTGCCGTCAGTCCCAACATGGAGCTGTTGACACCAATCCTCCAACTGAGCTTCGGAGTCATTATCCTCCACAGTATCTGGTGGGGTCAAGGATTCCACTGTGTGTATGGCGTTGTTATCCACAGTATACAACCTGGCAACAGTGGCGTATCTTGGTAATTTAACTTCATCCTCCCCATAATTTAGGAGTCGTACGGGCACCCTCCCATTGCATACATCCACTACCCCTCTGGCAGTCAAGAATGTAGTTCTATGCTCCGAGCTAAGGGGCTCTACTACCGCCTGGAGCTCCATCCTTTGAGACCTATTGCTGCTCTACACCAAATCAGCTTCTCACTCATCGGGGGGATCACAATGGGTATCGGGTCTGTCACCCGTACATTACCAATTTCACCACCTGTTAGCTTTACCTGTTGCTGGTACATAAGGGCTCGGATCTCTTTCTGGAGCACCCTCAGCCCTGGTTTGGCGGTGTCGGCCATCTGTTGGAGCAAAAACAACACTTCTCCCAAACAGTTGCTAACAATATTTGTGCCAAGTACCATATACAAGTCTGTATCATCAGGATTAGTCTCTACTACAATTAGTCCCTGGTCCTCTTCCCACCTTTACTGCCACATCCTTAACCCCGACTAGGTTAAGGGGAAAGCCATTGGAGGCATACACGGAAAGGTTTGGAGCTGGCGGGTGAAGTTCGTCTATGGATCAGAACCTTTTGTAGAGGACATCTGGCATGATGGTTACCTGAGATCCAGTGTCCAGCAGGGCAGGTGTCGTAATGCCATCCAGCACAATGGACAGGAAAGGTCTTCCTCCAACGAACCAATGGTACCAGTTTGATGGGCCTGCTTGATTTACTCCTGGGTGTCGGCCCTTGGCTCCAGGGTTTGCTCGTTTAAAGGACAGTTCCGCACTGTGTGGCCTGCCTTCTGGCAGCGGTAGCAGATGAATTCTCCTGGAGGGTGACGTTGGTCGCTGGTCCTCCCACGGGGTGGCATTGTCCTCCTCCGGGGCGGCGTTGTCCTCCTACGGGGTGGCGTTGTCCTCCTTCTTGTTCTCATGCAGGGGACATCTTCAGGGCTGTCGGCGAGTAGTATCATTCCCTCCGGCTCGGGCTCCTACTGTAGCTGCAGGGTGCCCAAGACAGTGGCCAGGGTTTTACTTAACTGGCGCACTTCAGAGCGCAGGCTGTCCAGCTCGCTAGGAGGCACTGTTTGCATCTTTGTTTCGGCCGTTAGTGGAGGAGCAGTGGGTGCTGCAGGCACTGGGGTGGCCCCACCCTGGTAACGTTGGACAGCAGTATCTGTTGTTTCCAGGGGCTGCAGACCCTTTATAGCCATGTCCTTAAGTGTGTCAAAGGTGGCATCTGGATGATCTAAGGCCCACCACCGTACAGTTCTGCTCTCCTCCTGGGACCTTAACCCCTGGATGAACTGTTCCATCAGCATTTTATTTTCATCTTGTATGCTGGCTGGACTAACCTGTTTCAGGGACCGCAGGGCTTCCTGTAAGCGCCAGGCATAGTCCCGGGTACTGTCCTCAGTTTTCTGAACACAGTGGTAGAACCTCATCTGGAGATCCGTCTCGGTGCGGTTTTCAAACACCGTCTGCAGTCTCTTAAAGATGATGGATACTGATTCCTGGTCTGCGGCTAGCCAGGTTTAAACCTCCCGCTCTGCGGCACCAGTCAATTGTCCCAACACGACAGCAGCTCTCTGTTTGCCAGTCAAAGAATACATGTCTAGCACACCGCATATTCTTCTCTTGAATCCGGACAGGGTGTCCGGTTTGCCTTTATACTGGGGGAGCCACTTCGCTCCAGGGATATACAGCAGGGCCATAGGTAACAACGGGGTCACGACCCCTGCTGGTGGAGCGGCCGCTTCGGCCTGCGCAGCGCCGGGCACAGGTTGGGCATCAGGAGCGCTAACCGGCACTCCGGCGGCTTGCTGGTCATCGGCCATGGTTGCACCCCCCTAGTGAACCGGAGCCTACCTTCTTCACTTTCTTTTCCAGGTAGGCCGCAGCTCCGCGGGCGATGGTCTTCTTCCAGGACCTTGCGTCGCTCGATTCTGATGTCAGAGCGTCCTCTGGCTCCTTCCAGGACCTGACGCTTCCTGATTCGACGTCAGTGGTGGGGCGTGTCCTCAACTTCGCGCGCTTCCAGCGGTTACACCACTCCGATTCCCGCGGTTACACCCCTCTTCTTCCCGCGCGGCGACAGGAAGATGGCGAACAATGGCAGGAAATCTCGGGAATGGCGGGAAAACTTCACCACAGTGAGTACTACAGTCTCTTAAGGCGCACAGTACCCGGTGGCAGCGGGCACGGAATCCTGTTCGTAACGCCAAAACATGACGCGCTCCAGGGGGCCGTGGGGTACTCGGCAGCCGGGCCTCCAGTAGCTGGGGATATCACGGTGGCTGGCCCGGTCCGTGACCCAGAGCGGTCAGTAAAAGGGGGAATATATAGGGGATTTGGAGAGTTTGTGACGCCACCTGTGGATTGCGGCAAGAGGGAGCCGCCGCTGCAGAGCAGTCCTCTGAGGCAGATGGTAGGGCAGCTTGTGATGGAATGGCTCCCCACAGGTGGAGCGGGCCTCAGGGCAGCGTGGGGTGTAATGGATGGTGGTGCAGGGGAGAGACGGCAGGACGGTCCCGGAGGAAAGACAGACACTCACACGGGGGTAAGCTTCAGTACCTTTACTGGTGATGCTGCAGGCACGGTCCAGGGTACTCCAGGTGAAGGGAACTCTTTTGGACTCTCCCCAGTGAGCGGGTATACGTCCTCCTGATCCATTGCTTTATTCTCTAAGCTTCTGACCTGCCTGGAGCTAGGCCTAGCTTGGTTACTGTCTCTCTCTGCACCTGCTGACCTGGTGGTAGGGCCTTCTCTTTAGAGATCACTCTGCCTGGACGCTGGGACCTCCGTGACTCCTAGCCCTGGTACTGTAGCCAGTGTTTGGTGAATCTGGGACCTGTAGTCCTCCAGGGGTTCCGGTGGTTCCTACTGAGTATAAATGTCCCTGTAGGCGCGGACCCAGTGTCCGGTATATATATTGGGGTGAGCCTGGTATGCTCCTCTGCCCCCTCACTACTTCTTCCTTCTCCTCTCGCCTTCGGCCCACTCAAGGCCCTCACTAGGCCTTCACACGTGCTGTAGGCCGTGGCTCGCCTAAGCACAGCAGCCAGCGTACTACTCTCTGAGCGTCAGCACGCTCTCTGCTCAACTCTGAGCTGTGTTCCTCTCTGTCTCTGAACACTCACTGCACACTCACTGAGCTGCCTGGCTCCACCCTCCCTTTATATATCCCTAACGGGCTCCCTCTGCTGGTCTGAGGTGGTAGGGTGGAGGTGTGTGAATGTGTGGGGGCCTCTTGTGGAGAAGTCCATCCATGCACCATTCTGGGTTCTGTGGCACCAATGCACAGCAGGGCGCCACAATTTGTTTGCCTTTTTTGCCCTGATTTGTAACCTAATTTTAGTTGTTTGGGCCAATTAGGTGCAAGTGACGTGCCTTCTCTATTTGGCACTGTGGTTGTCCTATACCACTATTAGGCATACTGACACTGTTTGCTACTTTTCAGGAATATTTTTAATTTTTTTCACAATTCCCATTTTTTAACTAGAACAATTAAAAGTTATGGCCCGGACGAAGCTCAGGTGAAAACGCCCCGGGTGTGCTCCTGTGGTTGGGTATGTTCTATATTTGAAACATAGCTTTATGCCCTTAGTTGCCATCTTTGGCTACTGGGATGTTCATAATTTACATTGACTCACCTGGTTTACTGGTCAAGTATGTCTCCTGATCTGAACCCAAATGCACACCTGCTGGGAATTCAGAAAAGTTGAGCATCACTCTCCATCCCGCATCCGGGCTATAAAAGATGTCATTCTTGAAGAATGGAAAAAAATTGATGTAATATATATGTCGCCAACTTGTTCATTTCATGCCCAGAAGACTTGGTGCTGTCCTTAAAAATCATGGAGGTCATACAAAATACTAAATATAGTAGTTTTAATGCAGGGTGTACTCATTTTTGCATCAACTAATTTGAGTAAAACTGAAGATTTTGTAATGACATGACTTTCATGTTATGGGTTAAAAAAATATTATATGAAACTCAGTCTTATCAACATTTTGCAAATCGTTCTTGTGTTCAGCGAGATATTAAAATCTTACTTTTCAAAGGGAGTGTACTTTGCAACACCTGGCGTCTCCCCATGGCTCACCACATATATATATAGATATATATATATATATTCCAAGACGATTTACTTAAATCTTTGCTTTTTTTCGAACACACAGTAGATCATAAAAACATGCTTCCTTCTGCGAGCTCAGTGCATAGGAGTTTATCCAGGTATCACTGAGCTGAAGGGCAGTTGCAGAAATCTCTATGGACTAAGCTCCTCCTTGTGATGGCTGCATAGGCGGATTATAATGAGGGCAATCTGGGCTACCGCCCGGGGCTTTAGGGGGTCCATGGCCAGATTGCCCTCATCATAATATGTGCGGCACCGCGGCACATACCGACAGTCAGAGGCAGGGGGGCCCCCGGACCGCTCCCCCAGCAGCGGCGCACGGCCGCTACTTCTTCTTCAGCCGGGCCAGCACTGCACCTGTTAACTTCCCTGTGTGCTGGCCCGGCCGCGTCACAGCTAGGAGACACGGCCCTATGCGCGGCCGTGTCTGCTAGTGTGAAATCACGCAGTGTGCGCTGCACTGCTGCACCAGAGAGGAGCTGGAGGACTGGATCCGAGCCGGGGGATGGTGAGTGTGTGTGTGTGAGAGAGTGTGTGTGAGAGTGTGTGTGTGAGTGATTGTGTGTGTGTGTGTGTGCAGGCAGATATCATTGTGTGATGTTTGTTTATATGTATTTTTGTGTTTCAAATGTGTTTATGCGTGTATGTATATACCTGTATATGTTTGTGTGTATGTGTGATTGCGTGCGACCTGCCGCTGTGTATAGATGGCGCCGAGCGGCCTCCTGCTGTGTATAGATGGCTACGTGCGGCCTCCTGCTGTGTATAGATGGCGCCGTGCGGCCTTCCGCTGTATATAGATGGCTACGTGCGGCCTCCCGCTGTGTATAGATGGCTACGTGCGGCCTCCCGCTACGTATAGATGGCTACGTGCGGCCTTCCGCTGTGTATAGATGGCTACGTGCGGCCTCCTGCTGTGTATAGATGGCGCCGTGCGGCCTCCTGCTGTATATAGATGGCTACGTGCGGCTTCCTGCTGTGTATAGATGGCTACGTGCGGCCTCCTGCTGTGTATAGATGGCGCTGTGCGGCCTCCCGCTGTGTATAGATGGCTACGTGTGGCCTACTGCTGTGTATAGATGGCTACGTGCAGCCTCCAGCTGTGTATAGATGGCTATGTGCGGCCTCCCGCCATGTATAGATGGCTGCGTGTGCTCAATATTAAGTCATAAAATTAATGCAAGGCTATGTGCCCACGATGCAGAAATGCTCCGGATTTTTTTTGAGCGTTTCTGCATCTCCCTGGCAGAAAAAACGCATGCGGATTGTACATGCGTTTTTCCTGCCATGGACAAGTGGATGTGAAGCGTTCTTCACATGTATTTCCGTATGCGGGTTATCAAGCGCTTTCCTAGCGATTTTAGCATCACTTGGAAAAGTACTTGACAACTTGGTCACACTATATAAAGCCATGCAAACGGCATGGATTTATATAGTGTGACCATAAAAGAATGGTAAAAAATAATAAATAAATATATACTTACCTTCTGATGGCCTGCCGACGTCAGCGGTCGCGTGACCCGTCACATGACTAAATGACGTCACGGCAGGTCCTTTAGTCTACCGCGAGCTGCTGGCAAGCCAGGACGCATCGGATAAGGACACCGGGGGCCATCAGAAGGTAAGTATAATATTTATTTTTTATTTTATTCTTTTTTTACAGGTTCTTTGGTACCCGGGTGCGGAGGAGAGTCTCCTCTTCTCCAGACCCGGGTACCATCCGCACATTGAAACACATGGATTCCGCATGTACAGATGCAGTGATGCAGATTCCATGCGTTCCAATGCAAGTCAATGGCGGCGAAAAGGCCGCGCTTCCGCAAAATAACTGGTAGTGCTGCGGATTTTTCCCCAATGATAATCCACATCGGAAATTTCCGCAGCATGTGCACAGCACATGCGGATTATCATTGGGGAACATGGCAGACCTTTTACCAAGCGTTTTTTAAGCGTTTCTGCAGTGGAATTGCCGCTGCGGAAACGCTTAAAAAACGCATAGTGGACACACAGCCTAAAAAAAATTATTATAATTAATATATTAATATTGTGCCAAATGAATTTCACGTGAACAATCACATGATCTATCACAGGGGATCATGTGACATGTGATACATCAGGTGTGTGTCTGTGTGTGTGGGGAGGTGGGTCCACACCTTCTAAACTGCCCGGGGTCCTTGCTACTCTTAAACCACCCCTGGATGGCTGCAATTAAATGCTATGACTCATGACTCTATATTATGAAACAAGAGGAGTTCAGAGCGGAGCCCCCTTCTCACCACTGGCCAAATAGCAGTGGTCTATTTTGCCTTTTTTGGTGATGTTGCTACTGCTTCCTCTTCATTTTTATACTCTCAGCATCGTTCATCAAAATAAAGACACAGATGTCACAGGATCCATCAAAATGAAGCTTATTAGAAGACGAACGATATTAAAGATCATCACAACAACCTTTTTCTGGCTAAGGTTACCATTGTCAGGAAGAAGCAGCCGCAGCATCTTCAAGACCTGTATTCAGGCTTGGACTGGCCCACAGGAGAACAGGAGAATCCTCCGGCGGGCCACCACACTTTATATGAGCAGTACTTGGCACAATGAATCACTATGTGCAGCCAGCATCTTATTCATGTAACAATCTACAGAGATCATTGTTATATGAATTTGTGATTGAGGATAATGTCACATTTGCATGTAGCTGAAAAGTGGGGCCCTGGAGTTGGTTACTGGTGGGCCCTTGACACCCCAGTCCGACACTGCCTAGAACGTTACATTTTTTTTATTGATCGGTTAGGAGGAATTGCAAATTGAGAGATAAACTCTAACACATGATTAGGACTATTTATTTTTGTAGAATTTCACTTTACTAATGCAAAACATATCAGATAATTTAAAGGTGGGTAATATGGGAATCTAATGTGAAGAAGACTACGCCAACATTAACAATTATCTTTTATATGTCTCATTGAGCAAATATGAGATTGTACTCTTGCATCTCAATGCCCTATACTTATATACATCTCAGTTTATTAGCTAAGCTGTTCATCCTATAGGCTATTATATCCTTCAGCTAGACGCTTTATGGTCTGCAATTTATGGCATTAAACTCTAGGGAAATAAACAAACTGATGAAAATCCACATTTTAATCACATGCAGGGGATTGACAGGCAGAATTTATAAAGATAAATCTCTCAGGTGGATACATCTCTACAGATACAATCTCTTCTTAGATTATACTTCATTTCTTTCTATCTTATTAGGGATTCTCTGAAGGCTGCTGCATGTGTTCATGCTCAACGCACAGGAAGTACAGGAAAATAAATATCACAATTGCTGTTTGTTTGTCACCAAAAATACTAAAAAAAATTATCAAAGCGTAATATGTACCCCAAAATCCTTCCAACAAAAAATACAACTCGCAAAACTATTTGTAGATAATGGAGGAGGCGGCTCTGGGTAGGGAATAGAGCTGGAGTGACAGAGGCTTCCAATCTACAGCCTTATTTGCATATTAATTCAAACACTGATTTCTCATTGACAGAGGCATGGACTGGTCATGTAAAAGTATTGCTGGACTTGTCTTTGAAAGCACTACATATATATAGTTATGTAATGTTATGTATAGTTAGTAATATAAATAGTTTTGGGGGTAAAACCCTGCTGACAGTTTCCCCATAAATACAGTATATAGCTCGTATGCAGTTACCTCCCCCTAGTGGTGTCTAAAAGCAGACAGAATTTTTTTGTTTAACTTATGTATATGTCTATATATCTATGCAACGTATTTGAATTCCATACTCTATAAATGTACAGTAATGTGTGGATATATATACAGTAGTGTTCAAAATAATAGTAGTGTGTTTCCCCATCTAGCTTCCACTTGTTGAAAGGGAATAAGACACGCTTCCCAGTGCCTAGGTTGGGCCATGGGCCCTGCACATTATAGGAGTCCCCGCTGAAGAAAGTTGCTGACATTCTCATACTGCTGGAACAGTGCATACCTCTCATCCCCTCCAGCCCTCTGGCCTTGTACTCTTGCTAACACTATCTTTATTTATATATCCAACTCATGTAACCAGGAAGTGCCACCCTTTTTATATGACCCACCCCCTTCCCATGCTGAGCTGGTCTTAAACATTTTAATATAATGTGCAGAAATACAATTCAATGATAAACATGCAATGTAATACTTTGTAGAAGATGTTATATATTCACTTAATAATCACACATTTGGTAAAAAGATATGCGCACCCCTGTCTCTGCCATCTCTTTTTGCTAACTTGAGTCAATACTTACATCTGCATGATTCGACTACAAGCAAAGTGTGTGTATTCTGTAGCTAAAGTAGTGTTTAAAATAATAGCAGTGTGTTCAAAAACATGAGTTAAGCACAAAATCTTTATACTAGTTTTTATTTCCATGCATTAAGAACATTGCACACTGTTTTCTAATTTAAAACATGAAGAGAAATGTATATAATTTTTAACTACTTTACAGAAAATAACAAAAAAATGAACATTGGGCTGTTCAAAAAAATAGCAGTTTCTGCATTTCTTTTTACAAACTCACTATATGTACTCTTTTTTTGAGGATTTAGCATTCCTGTGAATCACTAACCTAATATTTAGTTGTATACCCACATACCCACAGGTTTTAGAACTGCTTCACATCTATGTTGCATAGAGTCAACCAACTTCTGGGAACTGTCAACTGTTATTCCAGCCCAGGATGCTTTGACTACATCCCACAATTTTTTGAGCATTTGTTGGCTTTGCCCCAGAAACAGCATTTTTGATATCACCCCACAAGTGTTCTATCGGATTAAGGTCCGGGGACTTGGCTGGCCACTCGATAACCTCAATTTTGTTGGACTGGAACCCAGATTTTGCTTATTTACTGGTGTGTTGTCTTGTTGAAACACCCATTTCAAAGGCATATCCTCTTCAGCGTAAGGCAACATGACCTCTTCAAGTATTTTAATATATGCTAACTGGTCCATGATCCCTGGTATGCGGTAAATAGGTCCGGCACCATAGTAAGAAAAACATGTCCATATCATGATGTTTGCACCACCATGCTTCAAAGTGTACTGTGGCTTCAATGCACAGTTTGGGGGTCATCTGACGAACTGTATCTGGTCCCTGGACCTAACAAGAACAATTTTACTTTCATCAGTCCACAAAATGTTTCTCCATTTCTTTTTAGGCCAGTTGATGTGCTCTTTGGCAAATTGTATTCGCTTCAGTACATGGTTTTTTTTTTTAACAGTGGGACTTTGGGGGACTTCTTGATAAGAGATTAGCTTCACACAGGCATCTTCTAACTGTCACAGTACTCACAGGTAACTTGAGACTGTCTTTGATCATCCTGGAGCTGATCATTGGCTGAGCCTTTGTCATACTGGCTATTCTTCGATCCATTCAAATGGTAGTCTTCCATTTTCTTCCACGCCTCTGTGGTTTTGCTTTCCATTTTAAAGCATTAGAGATAATTTTAGCTGAACAGCCTATCATTGGGTGCACTTCTATTTAATCAAAGTACGCTGTTCTTCTAAACAATGTCTCGAACGACCCATATTTTTTAGGCTGTCAAGGAGAAATGCATGTACAACATGTGCTGGCTTTACCCTTAAATAAGGGCCACCTGATTCACACCTGTTTCTTCACAGAATGATTGACCTCACTAATTGAACTCCACACTGGTATTATTTTGAAAACAACCCCTTTCAATTAACTATTCAAATACACAGACTCAAAGACATGCAGATCATGAGACTGACATGGAAATACAGTCAACAGCAGATCGATTTCCTCGATCTGCTTATTTTTAAGAACCCAGACGGAAGTCTGGTAACAGACATCTTTCGTAAAGAGACCTCAACCAACTCTCTATTACATTACACCTCGTCCCATCCTCCAAAATTAAAAAATTCCATACCTATAGGTCAATTCCTGAGAGCCCGTCGAATTTGTTCGACAGAAAGGAAATTTTTGGATCAAGCTCAGGAACTGACCAAACGATTTCGTGAAAGAGGATACAGACATCGGGACATTAATAGGGGATTTGCTAGGGCTCTTGAGACTGACAGACAAGCTCTGTTAACTAAACCACAACGAGCACATAACAAAAATAGAAATACTCAATCCAATGTACCCCCTCGTTTTATCTCTAAATTTAATGCTAATTGGTCAGAGATGAAAACAATTATATCTAAACATTGGCCCATCCTTCTCACGGACAAAGATTTGCGCTATAATTTGACAGCTTATCCAACTATTACTTGGCGCAAATCGAAGACATTAGGGGATTTACTTTCTAGGAGCCACTACATACCACCATCAAGCAAGTTTATCTTTGGCAGTAAAGGTCCACCATGGGGAAGCTTTCCTTGTAGCAGATGTTCTATCTGCAAGTATGTTCCAAGGACCTCAAATTTTTGGGGCTCTAGTAAGAGCAGAACATACAAAATAGTGCACCACATATCGTGTGAGACCGAGGCGGTGGTATACCATTTAACCTGTCCATGTGGACATATTTACATTGGAATGACCTCCAGGCCATTCAAGGTCCGTATTCAGGAGCATATCCAAGATATTAAAATTGCGAGAGCCGTGACTGCCTGGAAGGTGGGGGGGGGGGGGGGGGGGGAGTCCACCCTGCTTCCTGCTGTCCCGGTGGTCTGTGATCGGCGGTATCTGGGCGACTCGTGGTTTGCCTGTGGACTGGCCACCTACGTGGCGCTGACTGACCCGCCCGGGTCCAGCCATTACGCCACTCACATGCCAGCTCACAGCTGCGGTCTCGGCGCTCCTCCGTCCGGGCGTCTGGGCGGCATCAGCGTCGTGGGCGTTGCTCACGGTTGCCTGGACGACAGGGGGGAGGTGTCTTCCTCCTTCCTGCTGAGCCGGGCTCAGCTGGACTGCTTAGATGCTCGGGGGGGGGGAGTGGTGCTCAGACTCGTGCTCTCCCCATTGGTTTGACTTGGATCTTTATTTACATAAATACTCCTTCCGTAACAAACCTGGCCACGCCTCCTGACGAAGCCACGCAGGCGAAACGCGCGTTGAGGCGCACTTTCTTTGCCCCTGCTGCAGACCTTCCACATTCAATGACCACCCTGTCCCAAGGTAACGTCTGACATCCTTATGTTATTCAATTATGTACATTGACGCTATTTTTTATGCCTTACAGGGCTCTTGCCCATTCATTACTATTCAGACTAAACCTTAGACTCATAGTTTTGGTGTCTTTCCTATCAGTTAGATACAGACTGTGACATCTTTTCATATATACTCTAGCACAATAAATGTGGATACCTCAACAGTCAGGTTTAGGGTCTCCTTACTCCTTGTTTTTTTTTTATCTTACCCTCTATTCTGCTTCCCACCCGAGTCACTCATACACTGTCTTCATATTGTTTTCTATCTAATACATTTTTGTATAATAAAATATACTTATTTTGCCTCAATAGCTATACCTGTGGCTGTTTTTTAGTTGAGAGTGGTGTCCTCCTTATACATTTTGGTGAATTTGGTCACACTTCTTTACCTTTCCCCTTTTTAGGGTTATAGGACCATGTTTAGGAGCTTTTTGTAGGTTTATATAGGTCATGAATACTGAGTCTGTTGGTTTTCTTAGAATCTACTGCACCAACTGGTAAATTGTTTGACATGTGGTAATATAATTTATACCAAAAAGAGTGATTAATCTGGTCACTCATATTGGACTGCTATTATTTTGAACACTTCTGCATATGTATATATATATATATACATATATAAACCCCTTTATAGCCTAGGGCGTGTTAGTACGTCTTAGGCCACCACCCCCGGTTCAGCACAGGCTCCGGCGCTGAGCCCGCACTGAACCAGGCACATGTCAGCTGATTCTTACAACATCGGATCTACCCCAAAATGGTATCAATAAAAACGTCAGCTTGGCACGCAAAAAGTAAGCCCTCACCTGTCCCCAGATCACGAAAAATGGAGATACGACAGGTCTCAGAAAATGCCGGCATTTTTTTCTTTTTTTTTAGCAAACTTTGGAATTTTATTCCACTACTTAAATAAAAAATAACCTATACATGTTTGGTGTCTACAAACTCGTAATGACCTGGAGAATAATAATGGCAGGTCAGTTTTAGCATTCACTGAACGTGGTAAAAAAAAAAAAAACACAACTGTGGAATTGCATTTTTTTTGCAATTTCACCGCACTTGAAATTTGTTTTCCGTTTTCCAGTACACAATATGGTAAAACCAGTGACTGCGTTTAAAAATACAACTCATCCTGCAAAAAATAAGCCCTCACATGGCCATATTGACCAAAAAAATAAAAAGGCTATGGCTCTGGGAAGAAGGGGAGCAAAAAATGAAAACGCAAAAACGGAAAAACCCAAGGTCCTTAAGGGGTTAATAAACAGAGGTTTGGACCTCACTAGTTGGTACTAAAGGTAGACATTCACTTAAGTGTCAAATGTGGGAAGTTCTGACAATTATCAAGTAAGTAGATGCCATTTGATGTTTATTTCGTGGCAATATTCACCTTGAACGATAACAGTCAAGAATGTGTTTTCATTAAATCCATCAGAGTTCTAGCCTGTTATTAAAAAATGTTTTCTCTAATTTCTCTCTCTGCTACAACATCACACATTATAGAAATGTGAAAAATGATGGGATAAAATTGACTAACAATATATTTTACTCAGCCACATCTTCCCGCTAAAACATTATTTAATCCTTTTAACTGGAGAATGTAATTGATTTTTCCTTTAGTACATTTAAAAAAAAAATGATATGACTAAAGGCAGTGCTAACAATACAGAGAATTTCCTCTTTATGTACAGGTATCATAACTTTGGCAATTAACAATAAGAAGAAAAAATACTAAGTAGCAATTAAATGATGGCAATTCTGTACAACTAATGACCTTCTCGTCACAGCAGTGTAATGGGTTTAACCTCTTAAACATCTACTGCTAAAAGTGTTTATACCATATAATTAGTAAAGTCCTCGGACTTGATAGTCATTATAAGCCTCCAGAATCTTTAAAAGATAACCATACATTTAAGTAACTTTTCAGAACAAGCTGTCATGTGTAAGTAAATGTGTACGTAAACGAGAAATATCACTATTTCTGGCAATTATATGACTTTTATCCTGCGTTTTCATCTGTTTTTCCTTCTACATGATCTATCTCTTAATGAAGCAGTCCCATCAAAGTTTTTATATTAATATATTGCAGTCATCATATTATATAGCACTGTGTACTTACAATTGCTCATTTTGTCTTTCTACCCAGATAATTCTTCTCTTTTCCATTAGCTCTAGGACATCATGTGATTAAAAACTGACTGGCTGAATCCTTTTAACCTCTATGGAGAAACAGGAGGTCAATTTTCCCTGCATGAGTCATGAGTCACTGCAAAAGTTCCTGGCAGGGGGGAGGAGGAGCAACTGGGTCAGGAGTTGAAAAGGGGAATGATAAATGAAGGGAAAATATACTTCCTGTTTCTACATAGAGCAGAGAAAAGAGAAGAATTTACTTGGTAGAAAGGCAAAATGAGCAATTGTAAGTACTCAGTGCTATATAATATGATGACTGCAATATATTAAGAGGATAAAAACTTTGATGGGAGGAGGAGGAGGGCTTCTTTAACTTGCAATGACAAGCTTTTGCTGTGGTATCCCAGTACCCAGTGTACTGCTGCTGAGTGAAATAGTTGTCGTGTGGCAGTGGATTTGTTCCAGTGTGCCTCTGTGAGTTAAGAGATGTAATACATTTTCTGTCCATACCCTGAGGATTCATAAATGTACATTGTAAATTGTCCTTCGCTGCCATCTACTGGTCAATGTATACGTATGAAAGTTAGGTGATTAATTTCCTCACAACAAGCTGCCATAGAAACTTCACTTCCGGTGAGCTGGAACAAACCAATTAACTGTAGTCCTGTCTAGTCAAGGGAGAAGAAGAAAGCGTCACTGCTCCCTGATTCTGTTCCAGTCCACACTGAGGGAAGATAATTCTCCACATAATCTCCTCCACAAAGGAGTGAAGCCTCAAACTGTCATCAAAGATAAGGCTGGACAAATGCTCTCCTGCATACTGATCTTCCTATGCTTCCAGCCGGAAATCAGATCCATTGTGTCTGCCACTCCACAAACTTTGTCCAACTTGCCCCCTGCAATAAGGAACGGTAGGGCCTAAACCATGACTACTTCAACTCTACTAGTGTGTCACCATGGGGCGCCAACCTTTGAAGGTCCCTCCATCAGTGTAGCATTACCTGGAATGTGCATAATATTTTCTCCGATAGGAAGTGAACAGAACTGTGCTCCAGCCTCCCTGAGAGGCCCTAAACTTGTTTTTTTTTCAGAAGGAGAAGGCTACTTCTTTCATACACACAATATGCAGTGTAACTTATACTGTGAATTACCGCCACTTTACCTTTAAGTGAGAGACTGTACTCTGTTTTCTGCTTCAGTAAAGTGCTATGTTTACAAGTTCACATGTGTCTGGCTGCTTGAAATTGCAGGAACATCAAGGGCGCTCCAACACCTGCACTCAGACTCTACAGGAGTGCCCCCAGGGGGCACCCTAGGCCATCTACATAAGTGCCACCTTCCGCTATTGACAATTGTTATGGACATGAGGGAAGTGTCCAGCGACCCACTTCAGCAACCATGACATTAAAATTCTGCTGCCAGTGGAACTACATCTCCCAGCTGGCCCTTCTGCAACATCTGGTGCTTCCCCCATTTCTTCCCACACTGCAATCACTGACAAACACAGCACGGTACATTTTTTAGCACACACAGACAAGCTGCAGCAACATAAAGTATATTATACAGTAGAACTGGACTATCTGGATTGAAATCAGCTCTGAGATGAGGTAAAAGACTTGTCAGCAAGCTCAGCACAATCTCTTTGTGTCTCTCTCTGCTTGTTTTCTCTTCCTGCTCATTACTCCTCCTCCTCCTCCTCCTTATCTCCTCTCTTCTCGGCTTTTTTATGGCCAAAGACCATATCAAGGGAGAGCTGAACTTTCATGTGACCATAAATCAGCTAAGAAGAGTTCAGTAAAGACATAAAAAAAATATAAAAGTTACAATAAGAGTCACAAACTCCCTGTTAGAACATGCAAATTGACTGATTCTCAGTTAAAGGGTTATTTTCAGAAAAACAAGTTGTCCCCAACTCAGTGGATAGGGGATAACTAGATGATTGCTTGTGTTTAGACCACTGGGACAATAAGGGGTCCCAAGAACGGGACTCTCCAGCTCCATCTAGAATAGAATGGAGGTACTCATGCTCAACCTTTGTTCAATTCATTGTCTATGTTACTGCCTGAATAATACAAGCTATTTTTGGCATTTCTATTGACAATGAATGAAGCAGATGCTGAACATCACTACCTTCTTCATTCCAGACGGGACTTCATTCTCAGGATCACTGGGAATCCCAGTGTTTAAACCCACAGTGATCAGCAAGTTATCCATTAAATAATGCTGGTGGATCATAGACCCACTGCACAACAGGCCGGGCTTACCCTGGAGGGGTGTGGCTAAGCGGCTACCTGGTTTTCACTGGAACCCCTGATGGTGGAGTTAGGCTTGAGCTGCAGGTAGCCACCAGATTCCACTCCAGGGCAGTCCCCAGTACTGTGGTAGCTGACCCCAAGGGTCAGGATAGCAGTCACGGACACAGACTCAGAGTCACTGGCAGGACCGGATTCTTAAGCTAGTTCAGACTGTGCGGATTCGGAGTCCACAGTACGGATTTGGAGTCCAAGGCAGGAACGGATTCTGAAGCTGGTTTAGACAATGCAGGCACTGGAACACTAGATGGGTAACAGGTAGAGGTGCAGGTTGAGATTACACAGGTTCAGGTACACACAGGACGGGTTCAGGAACAGGGACCTGACAGCGCACTTAGAAGCTTGAAGCCTAACTAAACACTAATATTGCTTAGGCACCTCCCTACACGGAAAGGTGCCTTAAGTACTTAGTGCCTTCCAGCTATTGGCTGGGGGACACATGAGCGCATGCACTCCCTTTAAGAATCAGGGAGTGCCGGACTAAGCTCGTCACCAACAGACCTGCGCAGTTTGCGCAAACCCTGGGACACATGAGGCGCGGCGAGAGCCGGAGCAGAGGATGAGGCTGGGCGGCCGAAGAAGTGAGTATGTCAGCATCCCTGCCTGAAGGAGGGGGAAGCAACATGCAGGGACGCCGGCGTTACACATTATCTAGCAGATGGGGATGAATAGCGTTTTTTTGGAATAAACCTTTAACTCATTCTGCACCCAGCAAAAGATGGTGCAGCAAAGAGGATATGCAAGGCAGCAAAATTCAATTGTAAAAAAGCTAAAATAATTTACAAGCATTTAAGCATAATAAAAATGGATCCTGAAGATGTTGATATCCTTTACATTCACCTCGTCTCTGCTTGGTTGTTCACAAGGAATAAGCTTTTCACAATCTTTTTTTTTCTTTCTTTTTTTTGGGGGGAGGGTGATCTGCTGGAGCTATAGAGGAAATACATTGGTAATTCAGGACACTGCATTTTCATCTAAGTTCTTTATCCCACATGATATCTTTCTTCATACATCTCATTTTCATACTCTGCTATTCATGATCTCAAAGTGACCGGGTGCATATGGCTGACTTCATTATTTACTTATCTGCGACATACAATGAGTTCTCTTCAATTCTACAGGGATCAACCTTCAGGTGCCGGTAGAAGCTGGGAAAGTGCAGCGTACTTGTACAGCTTAAATAGAGGTAGGTCATCTAGAGCGTCGATAACCATCTGCCGGGGACCTGAGATGCAAATGGAAAGGCATTGTAATCTTTTTTATACGAGACATTATTTTTATATAGCGATGGTAATAAACAATGATTTACTGCAAATTAAAGTGTTAAGTTCTTTGCTGACTGTGTCTGATTTGAAGGAAATCTTTACCCATCCCTATGTAAGCATTGCTCTCAAATTATTGAAATTGTGCATGCAACATGAACCAATCTTTTAAATGACAATGAAAGATGGAACCTAGAATTTCCCCAATGGTCATTCATTCTTTTATTATCACAAGACACCTAATGCCAACTAAAATGCCCCTATGATACTGCCATGCATGTTATAGTTCCAACGACCACTGTAAATTACAACAGTCACAATATCCCTGGTGCTTTCCACAGTGTATCTATATCGACGAGAGACACATCAACCACATCCCGCAATGTCCTGGAGTCAGCCACATCGGACTCACATCCTATATACATAGGAAAGAATTCCCTGAAATATACAAATATAAAATTCCAAAATTAGACGACTCACTGAAAAAAGGGATTTACCATAAAACTTCACTTTTAATACACATCATAATAAATAAACTCAAACACTACATACAGTGCACTCTAGTAGTTCAAATCCTGATTCAACCATGCATATCACATTTTCCCTTAATATAATGTAAAAAAACAATAAAAATACTTGAACAAGGAAATGACCAACACAGAATTCAAAAACTCCCTAGTCTCTCTGGAATGAATTAGGAATCGGATGATATAGCTCGTATCTATTTCTATATCATAAATAATCAATATAAGCTTATGTCCCGTCTACGTGTTTCATCGCCCCTACAGCAGACGACTCATCAGGAAACAGTAACTTTCGACATTAGTTTCATATTGCTATAAAAGAGACTCCCATAAAATACCCATAAAAAAACAGTTCTACATATCCTCACTCAGAAATGGGCGAATAACAAAAGGCATTATAAGATCATATCCAGTTTCGTAAATAATTAGTGAGGCCCCATCCTTCGATGAAACCCTCATCAGATACTCTTAGAATTTCCAGTGACACCTATATAATTACTCATGCTCCCAGGACCAATAGCATCATGCTGAAATATTGCCTATATGCATGCATAAATATATATCACACCATTCAAAGAGTACTATTATGTCCTCCATTTAACGTGCAGGTGTCCCTTTAATGTCTGAGCTTATTGCTACCACCCAAACTAGCATAATCCTATATCAGATACTTAGTATCACAATAGATATAGACTCTTGTATAATGTTATAAATATAGTTATAATTATACAGATCAAAGGCTGGGGGCATTGCATCACTGCCTGCACCCCCTTTCCCCCGCTGTGAATAGATAATTGAAGCAGGTTATCTGATGGAAAGCAGACATGGAATCTGTACAGATTAATTAACAAGTAGCTGTCAGTTTGAAGGGCAAACTTTGACTGAGTATATCTTAATTACTAAACAGGTGCTAATTACTGCATGGTGCAGACAAAACACCAGAGGTCTCTCATGACAATGGAAGTACAATATTTTCCATGCCTTATCTATAAAATCCAAGTTTGACACAATCCATGGATATATCTCTGATCATGGAACATATTCGTATCTGTCAGTAAAAATCGCTAAAGTTTTGTCAGATGGCAACCCACAGGAATACAATATCTCCCTGAATTATGGGTATATCATATTCATGTGTGGTATGTATAAAATGCTTGAAGGATGTTCAGTAAGATAACAGTCATATTGTTTCTTTAGGAGGTTCCTTGGGAAAATATGGCCGATTGCGTAAAAATGTCCTAAAACTGGATTAGAATCCAGCAATATGCATGATTGAATCGGTGATTATGGTGCAGTGGATGTAGTATATCATATTTGAGTTTATTTGTATTAAAAGTTGGGTTTTATGGTAAATCCCCTTTTCAGGACGTCATCACATCCTAAATTATGTGCTTTCCCCCACCGTGGCAATCTGCACACTTCTACCTGTTTGAATCAATCTTAGACAGAAGCTTGATGGGAGGAAGTGGGACATCTCGGGACATTGTGAGTAATTTGGCAATTTCTCATTGTATCCAAGTTGCTTAGATGTTTTTGGCTATAGCTGGGTATTTAAGTAGCTAAAACCTGTACTTATTTGCACTAATATAATATTACCATTGCATGACCTGCTTAATTCCAGTGTAAACATGATATATACAATATTTCAATAAACTCATCCCATTTGATACATAGTAAGTAACTTGGACCCTGCTAGTAAAATCTGCAACGCAGAACAGATGTCAATCAATAAATCTTCATCTGATTGGGGACAGGAATAATAACACAGGCTTTGGAAAAAAAAATAAAATATAATAATCCCTTTGTGAAAAATCCCACTTTTTCTGCTTAGCTGCTTCAGTTTGGGGATGCATGTCATGAATTAATTGGCTGATCATAGTCATAATCTCTATTTGGAATCTCTCAGCGATAGAGACAGTAGTGGAAACAACACGTCAGCAATACTTATCCTGTCATTTGCAAATTTAGAGCACTGGAAGAATAATGCATCATACAAAACCACATACTGTAGAATAAGAAAAAGCAACTTTATTTCAAGTTCATAAGAATCTTTGACAAAGACTATGGCAGTCGACTGCTTGTATCTTCACCCTTAGATTTGGATCCGTTTGTCTTTTCCGTTTTAGGAACAGACAAACGGAATTCATGCCCAGAACTGATAACCTAACTGAAGCAACTGAAGGCAGCAAGGCTGCTATTATTATGGGTTCAGTCTTGAGTTCTGTTATGGGCCCCAGTGGAAAATATGGACTTGGGCCTCCCACCTGCATGTTGATCAGAGGTATGGGCCCTTATAGCATTCTAGATCCTATAAAGACACATGTGTTTGCTCCCATATAATGATGTCCCCCATCCTGGCCCCTTCCTGGTATAATGTTCACCATCCTGTGCCCCTTCCTATAATAATGTCCCCCATCCTGGGCCCCTTCCTATAATAATTTCCCCAAGCAAGGGCCCTTCCTATGATAATGTCCCCCATTCTGGCCCTACTATAATAATGTCTCCCACCCTGCACCTTCCTATAATAATGTTCCCCATCCTGGCCATTTCCTGGTATAATGTCCCTCTCACTGGGCCTCCTCCAGTAATAATGTTCCTCATTCTTCCCCAACACATTTAAAAAAATAAACAATTCTCACCTTCCTCCTTTACAATGACGTGTGGTGTCCTCTTCTATAGCCGATGCAGAAGCCAGCAGCTGACTTCGGCTTGCCCAGAATGGCGCTTGAGGTCACTGCCATGTGATGCCTGTAAAGGGCACACCAATGACAGCCTCCAGACCCTGATTCGGCAGCAGCCTCAATTGCAGTGCCGATAGCTGGCGGGTCTCTGTGCCGCAATTCATTTCAGCTGAATGTGCATCCTTGGACATACCTCCAGCTTAATTAGATACAGTGTCGAAGGGCTCCCCTCCTGCATGAGCCCGGTCCATCTGACAAATAATGAAGCTCAGATGGACTCCATAATAATCCACAGTGCCCTCTGCTTGCACTCACATTAGGCATATATTGGATCAGTGTTGCCATGAAATCCATTTGTCTTTTCCACAATTGGAACAAGCAATTAACAAACAAACAAACGGAATTAATGCAGGTGTGAACCCCACCTTATACTTGACAGTTCCAACACATCAGTTGGACACAATCAATTTAAACCAATAGTTGACAAACCCCCATGACAAGTACTTAAAGGGGCATTCTATGTTCATCAAAATAGTTTATTAATAGTTATGGGCGAGCACTAAAATGCTCTGGTGCTCGATGCTCGGGTCGAGCAAATTGGAATACTTGGGTGCTTGACTTGAGTAAGTATATGGGAAACTCGAGCATTTTTCAGGCGGCTCCCCCCGGCGGTCTGCAGAGGGCCTAAAAATTACCCAAATAGATGGGAACAGTGCTCAAATGACATGGGAACTGCACGGGGAAGACCCCTGGAAGCATTTCTGACTCCCAGGTCACTGCTGTCAACAACGTTGTCAGAGGTATTACGCCACTTTTACGGACTCACAATAAAACATACAAAAACGAATGCAAAATGGATTTTCCGGGGAAATATGTTGAGGAACATCCTTTCCAGGGTAATGACTTGTATATAAGGCAAAATAAATAACCAAAACCAAAAATACTCCTCCACACCTTGGGCTATATTCACATGCAGCATTTTTGATGCGTTTTTGCACTTTTGCATTGCTTTCAACCAAGACAAATGCATTCACTGGGAAATGTCATTTTAACATTTTACAACCTTATCTGGCCATGTGGTGTGTGACACATCTTCAGCATACAGTGCTGAAAAGACATGGGAACAGCATGGGGAAGACCTCTGGAAACATCTCTGACTCCCAGGTCACTGCCTAAAAGTGTGCCCATCATAAGTGATTCTTGGCGCATGCGAAGATGCCTCCCGCCCATGCACCTGTCGTTGCAGACTTGCAACAATCACCATCCACTTCCTTGTCCCAGTGCAGCATTCAGTTGTCCCTACCCCATTCCTTGGAATTCAAGCGCAAATAAGCAGCCAGCCACTCACCCACCCACAGGCTGCAATGCTATACTGCCAAATTTTTGACAGCTGCTTGCACTTGAAATGTGGCCTTTTAGGCTCATGGAGGCGGAAGCTTTTCATAACCTCATGCCGGCGGCAGCTGGGTGTCCATACTCGGTCCCCAGCCACCACTATTTCTCCCGGTATAGTCTCCACCTACCACAAGCATGGGTCCCACAACATCACCCGTGCCCTCCCCAGTGCAATTACTGGGAGGGACCGCATACCCACAAACACGTGGTCAAGTGAATGTGGCCAGGGACAGTACGGAGCCAGTCCACAGCTTTTTTTGCTGAGTTGTATTTCACCACAGCCATATTGTTTAGCTTGGTGAAAGGACTTGGGAAATTATATCTACTTCAGCTGTAATTTCTCCCAGGAAGTCCTCTAAAGCTGCTTTCACTTGAAATGTGGCCTTTTAGGCTCATGGAGGCGGAAGCTTTTCATAACCTCATGCCGACGGCAGCCGGGTGTCCATACTTGGTCCCCAGCCGCCACTATTTCTCCCGGTATCGTCTCCGCCTTCTACAAGCATGGGTCCCACAACATTACCCGTGCCCTCCCCAGTGCACTTACTGGGAAGGACCACCTAACCACAAACATGTGAACAGGTGAATGTGGCCAGGGACGGTGCGGAGTCAGTCCACAGCTTTTTTTGCTGAGAGTTGTATTTCACCACAGCCATATCCTTTACCTCGGTGAAAGGACTGGCATAGAGGGAAACCGTATCTACTCTGGGTGTCATTTCTCCCAGCTAATGCAGCTTGTTGCAGAAGCAATGGTGGCCCATCCAACATCAACTCGCACTTGTCAGTGGTGCTTTGACACACAAACATCTTTCTTTGCGCATTTAATTTCATGATTATAGAGTTGGGCAATGGCCTGATCTACAATGCAGTTTGAGAAATAACATCCATAAGCACGTCCGATCCACATTAAAAAAGCAGCCATAGAGTGTCCGGAAACCTTCCCCCACACTTTTCTTAGCCAGGGCTGCTTCTCGGCAGGGTTGGATAGGCCCACCAGAAAACCGGAGACTCCTCCGATGGGCCCTGGCTTCTCCTTCAGGAGAGTTCATAGTGCCAAGGTGAGGCCATGATGATGATAGAGGCCACCATCTGCTTAGTTTTCTGTTACTTGGAATGCAAGCGCAAGTATGCAGCCAGCCACCCACCCACCCACTTACCCACAGGCCGCAATACTAAACTGCTTGATTTCTGGGCAGCTGCTTGCACTCGAAATGTGGCCTTTTAAGCTCGTGGAGGCGGAAGCTTTTCATAACCTCATGCCTCATGCCTCGTGTCCATACTCGGTCCCCAGCAACCACTATTTCTCCCGGTGTTGTCTCCTCCTTCTACAAGCGCGGGTCCCTGAACCATACTGCTGGTACTTTTCTGTGGGAATCTGCTTGCCTCCTACCAGCATTGAATATTTCCAGTAAACTATGGTTCGACACCATGGTATTAGCACTGCCCCCAGTACCAGTAGCGAAGCCATCCCCAATTTCCTTCTCAGGAATTTTATTTGGTAGACTGAATGGCTGCCCAAATTAATTCGTTTCTCACAAAGGAGCAGAAGATAGAGTGGCAGTAGGTGCAAGTTTCTCCAGCCTGTTAGATATTAGAGGGTGCACAGCAGCACATTGGATCAGTGGTTAGCACTGGAGCCTTGCAGCGCTGGGATCCTGGATTCAAATCCCAGCCAGGACAACATCTGCAAGGATTTTGTATGTTCTCTCCGTGTTTGGTGGGTTTCCACCTCAGTAAAAAAGCAGCCATAGAGTGTCCGGGATCCTTCCCACACACTTTTCTTAGCCAGGACTGCTTCTCGGCAGTGTTGGACGGTCCCACCAGAGAATCCTTTGGTGTGCCCTGGCTTCTACATCAGGAGAGTTCATGATAGCGCTAACTTTGCAGCTGCTAAGGGGCTCTTGAGCGGGTGAGAAAGGTTAGCCCGCAGAATCAAATCATCTGGTGGGCACAATGTTTTTGAATCTGCTTCTCAGTGGGAGTTTTATTTAACCACGTCCATATTCATTAGCTCGGTGAAAGGACTGGCATAGAGGGAAGCCATATCTACTACGGCTGTCATTTCTCCGTCACCAGGTTCCGCCCATTGTCACACACGACCATGCCTGGTGAGCGGTGAGAGCCACAGACCAGGCTGCTGTGTTACAGCTTTCAACAACTCTGCAGCGCTAAGCGGTTTGTCACCTAAGCATAAGCATGTTATCTTCAGCACAGCCTGTTGCCGCTTGGCCAAGGCAGTGCTGCAGTGCTTTCAGCTTGTGACTGATGTGGTCATTTCAGAGATGGAGGAGGAGGTGCAGGAGCTGAACAATGTGATTACATTGAGGTTACATTGGCGACTCTGTTTTTTATACTAAAGAAAGATCCTGTTTGTTTTTTTACGATATTTTTTAAGATAAATGCATTCTCCGGGAGATGTCATTTTAACATTTTACAACCTTATCTGGCCATGTGGTGTGTGACACATCATCAGACACATCCTGTTTCATTTATGATGGAGGGACTCTGAAAGTCACAAAGCCTATTTTTATAGGGCCATCAGGCAGCCCTTACTATTCTTAAAAGGCCAGCAGTCGGCCCTCACTATTGTTAGAGAGCCATCATCCGGCTATGCTTTGTTGTTCCATTATCAACAAGTGGGTCTCCTATACTGTTATTGCGTATTCAGTGACTGCAAGGGCTGCCAAAAATTTGGACCCAACCCAATACCCCTTTGAAGAGACATAGAGGAGGGTCTCAGTAAAAAAAATGTCCCCATTATAAAGGAGCAGGTCTCCTATAGTGGTAATGCCCATGCTGTGACTGCAAGGGCTGACCAAAATTTGGGAAAAACCCCACCAAATAGTTAAAGACACATAGAGCAGGGCCACAGTAATGACATGTTTCCATTACAAAGGAGCGGGTGTGCTGTACAGTTATAGGGTATGCAGTGAGTCCAACGGCTGACCAAATTTAGGAAAAAAAACACTAACATAGAGTAGGGCCACAGTATAATTTTTTTTTTTACGGGCATCATAAACACTCTTTAAAAAAATTATGTGGGTGTTGCATCACGGACCACGGTCACCCTGGTGATATGGTGGTGGAGGATGAAGATGAGGAGAAGGAGGAGGACAAGAGCAAATAGCCAAAATCAGGAAGCGTATACCCATGTGTGGGTGTGAAGAGGTGCTTGGGAATACACCTCCCAAAAAAAGACACTGGATTTGAGTTTATGTTACGCTGCTATCATTCAGTGGTGTTGAAAAGTCCGGCCCAATCCAGCCCTTGTTCATTTTTATAAGAGTCAGCCTGTCAGCATTTTCAGTTGACAGGCGCATGCGCTTATCAGTTATAATTCCACCAGTGGCACTAAAAACTCGCTGTGATAAAACGCTTGCGGCAGGGCAGCCCAGGACTTCCAAGGCGTAGAGAGTCAGTTCATTCCACGTATCCAGCTTGGATACCCAATAATTATAAGTCACAGAGGCATCACGGAGGACGTTGGTACGGTCAGCAAGGTACTCCCTCAGTATCTTCCCAAAGTTTGCACTCCTTGTGAAAGTACCCCGCGCCTCAGGGACTGTGCG
This sequence comes from Phyllobates terribilis, assembly GCF_046119375.1. Taxonomy (NCBI): domain Eukaryota; kingdom Metazoa; phylum Chordata; class Amphibia; order Anura; family Dendrobatidae; genus Phyllobates; species Phyllobates terribilis. The sequence continues at coordinate 321,182,637 of NW_027362769.1, forward strand.
ATGGGAGGGGCTGAGAAAATTCTCCCAGAACTTTGACAGTGTTCCCCTGCCTCTGCTGGATTGAAGCTGTGTCTCTCTCGCCTGTACTCCTTGGTTGTCCAACGAACTGTGACCTCTGCCACCAGCGTTTTCAGATGGGAATTTTTTTTAATAGTTCAAGGTCCTTCTGGTACTGCCCCATTTTTGTAGACCTGTCCACCTCAGGAATAAGAGATATAAAGTTCTCCTTGTTGCGTGGGTCTAGAAGTGTCACCAACCTGTAGTGACTGTCACCCAAAATTTTGAGAACGCGAGGGTCATGGGAAAGGCAGCGTAACATAGCAGTCTGGCATGCATGGGTGAGTTTAAGAGGCAAGACTTCCATGTCCTCACCAAGTGGATGACTGACCATGCTCTCCTCCTCCTCCTCTCTGTCCTCTGGCCATCCACGCTGAACAGACAGTATGACAGTTGTGCAGGTAGTACCATCTATAGCGCATGAAACTAGCTCCTTTTCTTCCTCCTCCTCCTCCTCTTCCTCATTGTCACCCAATCCACATTGGGATGAGATGACGCTGGGCTGTGTGTAATCACCCTGTATGGTTCCTTGCTCCATCTCATCGTGCTCCGCCTGCAATGCATCCTCTTTGATTGTGAGCAGCGAGCGTTTCAGAAGACAGAGAAGCAGGATGGTGACGCTAATTATGGCATCATCGCCGCTCACCATCTTGGAGGAGTCCTCAAAGTTTTGGAGGATGGTATATATGTCTGACATCCATGTCCACTCCTGAGGTCTTATGTGTGGAGTCTGAACTGAATTCCGACAGCCTTGTTGATGCTGGTACTCAACAACTGCCCTCTTCTGCTAACAAATCATTCCCAACATCTGCAGTGTAGAGTTCCAACACGTCGGGACATCGCTTACCAGTCTGTGAGCCTGAAGCTGCAAACGTTGCTGAAACACGGCAAGGGCGGCGGAAGCTGTAGATGACACAGGCGGCGTACTTTAACAAACAGATCTGGCAGCTTCGGGTAGGATTTGAGAAACCTCTGAACCATGAGGTTAAGCACATGGGCCAGGCATGGTACGTGTGTGAGCTCGCCTTGCCTCAGAGCCGCCACCAGGTTCCGGCCAGTGTCACACATGACCATGCCTGGCTGTAGGTTCAGCGGTGTGAACCACAGATCTGCCTGCTCTTTCAGAGCTGTCCACAACTCTTCAGCATTGTGCGGTTTGTCACCTAAGCATATTAGCTTCAGCACAGCCTGTTGCCGCTTGGCCGAGGCAGTGCTGCAGTGCTTCCATCTTGTGACTGATGTGGTCATTTTGGAGAAAGAGGCTGAAGAGGAGGAGGAGGCTGATGAGGATGAGGTGCAGGAGCTGTAGACTGTGGGGGCAACCGTGATTGACCTAGGGCCCACAATCCTTGGCGTCGGGAGAGCGTGTTCCGTTAAAGGTCCAACTGGGTCCCGGCTTCCACTATGTTAACCCAGTGTGCCGTCAGCGAGATGTACCATCCCTGCCCACAAGCATTTGTCCACGTGTCCGTAGTTAGGTGGACTTTCCAGGTAACTGCATTGTTGAGGGCACGGCTAATGTTTTGGGACACGTGCTTGTGTAATGTAGGGACGGCACACTGGGAGAAAAAGTGGTGGCTGGGGACAGAGTACCGAGGAACGGCGGAATGCTTCCATCTCCACGAGCCTAAAAGGCAACATTTCTAGCGCAAGCAGTTGCGAAATGTGGGGATTAAGGGATTTAGTAGTGTGGCCTGTGGGGCATTAGCTGCGTACATGCACTTACGTTCCAAGGACTGGGGTATGGGCAACTGAACGCTGCGCTGGGACAAGGATGTGGACATACTTCCTGATGCTGCTACTTGAGAGTGTGCAATGACAGGTGCAAGGCAGGAGGCATCTTCACATGCACCATGGACAGGGGATTGGCTTGCATGCACAACAGCGGAAGAAGCAGTAGTGCCACCCGCAGACACTGTTCCTGGACCCTGGCATTCGGCCCACAAAGTCTGGTGCTTTGCTGCCATGTGTCTGATCATGCTGATGATGGTCAGGCTGGTCGTTTTTCCACCCCTGCTGATGCTGGCCTGGCATGTGGTGCAAATGGCCTTTTTGAGGTTATCAGCAGAGACTTTAAAAAACAACCAGACTCGGGAAGACCTAACAGTCGTACTGGCAACTTCCTTCGTGTTGGTGTTACGGGGAATGGTTGCCTGCCTTCTTTCTGTGGCCACCACACTGCTTCTTCCTTCCTGTTGGGGTGCTCTGCCTACCTGCCCCTGTGTGTTGCTGTCCTCGCTCTGCATGTCCTCTTGCCTGGTTGGGTCAGTTACTATATCATCCACCACCTCGTCTTCCACTTCCGCACTCTGGTCCTCCTCCTGACTTTCTCGCAATTGTGTCTCATCATCGTCCACCTCTTGTGACACTTTTCCACTGTCGCCTTCGTGTGACTGATGCGCCCACTGGGCCGTGGGGTACTCGGTAGCCGGGCCGGTCGATGCTGGGGGATGTCACAGTGGCGGTGACCCGGTCCGTGACCCAGGGCGGTCAATAAAAGGGGATGTAGAGAAGAGGGGATTTATAGTTTTTATATTAAGTTCGTGACGCCACCTGTGGTATGCGGCTAAAGGGAGCCGCCGCTGCAGAGCAGGTCCTCTGGAGCTGATGTTAGTGCAGCAGAGTTGGTTTAGCTCTCCACAGGTAGAGCTTAGGTCCAGGGCAGTGTAGTGGAGAAGTCATAGATGTTGCTGTTACAGTGTAGTGCAGGCAGGTGATGGCGCAGCAATTATTCACAGAGACAGTGGGGTGCAGTCTTCAGGGTTTACTCACAGTTGTTAAGTTCCTCAGGTTACACTTTCCAGATTATAACCGCCCACGTCGTCCTGTGTTCACCAAGGAAGGGGTTCAGCAATCCCTCAGATAATTCAAGAGCGATTAACGGGACCCCCTTCTGTGTGCCTTTCTCAGTCGTCTTCCTGCGCTGGCTCTCACTCTCCTGCCCTGCGCCTCACAATCAGTGTCCCAAGCCGGTAGCCTCGGATCTTGTCGGGCGACCTGCTGTCCCCTGGACCCTCTGTGGCCACCTTTTCGGCGATGTAATTGTGACTGTGGCAACTGCACCCTAAAAGTACAAAAGCCTCCGGTTTGTAGCTGAACATTGCAATTGTCACTAGTTATGGGCCGGTCCCCTCTGCGGCCTGATCCCTCCAAGTCCTGGTAGATTCGGGCGCACGGGTGGCCTCCAGCACTTCCCGTACCCCTAGGATCCCCTCTTTCCTTCTTGGAGCCTTCCTTCCTGCTCCTCTCCTCTTTTCAGTCAGTCTCACCTCTGGGCCACTCACTAGGCCCGCTCCGCCTGAGCAGAGCTCCTGCAGAGCTCCTGCTCCCACTCACTGTCCTCCTCTGACTGGAACCCTTCTAGATGGTCCCACCCATTCTTATACACCTACTGAAGTGCTCCCCTAAACTCCTTCCTCCACCCACACCCACTTCATGGTTCCACCCTCTCTTGGTTCCCCCCACTCCAGCCAGGGAGAGGGCTCAGCAGAGGAGCAGCGCATCTTGCCCATCCTGCTGGTCTGGAGTAGTGTAGTGTTGGATGCAGGTGTTTGGGTCCCGGGCAGTACTCCATCCTTACCTGAGAGTGGGATACCACACCTCTGGGTGAGATGCAGTACCTCTGTGGCGACTGAACCCGCAGGGGCGCCACATACCCCCCTGGTAAAACACAACATGTCCGCGAGCTGGAGCAGAGTAAAAACAAGGTATTTTAGACATACAAAAATTTTTTAGATGCATCACACAGAAGATTAACTAAAACTGTTTCTTCCCTTTATGGGAGGCACATTTCTTAAACGTTGCAGGTTACTATATAAAACTTCTTTTTAAATAACATTTTTCCTCACACATAAAACAGTTTTCATATTAAACATTTTCAATAGACTACAGTGCAATCTATAGCCAGTTGTCCATTTCACTGAACAAGGTGCAATCTGATGAACATGAGGGACCCGTCCGAAAACCCTCAACGTAGGCCCTGGGCGTGGCTGCAGGGCATAGGTGATCCAGCTGTTGGACCACGTCTTCGGCCACGCCAAACAAGTTTTTGTTCAGTGGTCTTTTTTAATATAAAACCAATAAGAGGCACTTTAAGAAGTGCAAACTATTTACAATGGAAAGTTTTTAGCTGCTCACCATCTACAGGCTAAGTGTCCTTGTACCTTTACTTGGTACACACAAAACTGACAACAAAAACTCTTTAAACACACAAATTGATTATCTCAATACCCTTCCGGGTAACTATAAACAGTACAGTTACACATAAATTACTTAATAGTGGTGCTCCCTCCTGGGAGACACCTGTTTGCTGTAGGCTGGCCCAGCCGGGTCATCAGCCTCCAACCACAGGAATTGGTCTCCTTCTTCCTGGTGGGCGACTGAGGACTCAGGAGCGGGCAGTAACGGGAGGCTTTGATCCTCCACCTCCGCGGACTAGTCCCAGGGCGTGCGCCCGTGCACCCATTCGGGTGTAGGGACCAGTGGCTCTTGCAGGGAGCCCTGGAGCAGGTCCGCCTCACCAGCGCCCGGGGTAGATGGTTCTGGGCCCAGGAGCAGATCTGAGGTGTGAGCGCCCGGGTACGGAGGTTACTGCAGGGGGACCAGGGATGGAGCAGTGTCAGCTGTGTCCAGGACAAGGATTTCACTCCTACCTGCTCCCGCGACCGCTTCCGCTCGGCCTGACACCTCCCGGTCCATGCGCAGCTCCGCCGGGGCTGGGGCGCTGCCGGTCTCATGCAGCACCGACTGCTGCTGGGTCACCAACTTCTCCAGCAACTCTCTTCTCCATATGGCGATGGCAGCTTGCTGGGCCTTCTCCATCCGCCGGCCCAGCTCTTGTACCTCATCACGGAGGAATCCTGTATCCTCCAGGGACAGTTTAGCCACAACTCCCTCCTGGTTGAGGGACACAGCCCCAGGCGGCAGGCCATGGGCCGGAGTTTGAGGCTGGTCTCCCTCCATCGTGCCTGCCAGGTGCGATCTGGCTGCTCTGCTGGAGACTCCGCCCTGTCTCCCAGGTTTCTTCTCTCCTCTCCCCTTTCTTGGGCGGTCCCATGGCTGCTTGTTGTTGTCGGCCACACCTGGGCGCCGCTTCCCCAGACTGGTGGCCAGATCCAGGTATATGGCCACAGGCGCATGGGGCGGATTGCGCTTTTGGCGCCATTCTGGGACCCGGCCCACGATGGGAGGTTCCTTGTGGTCCTTGATAACGCACATAATGGCGCCCGTTCTTCTGGGGCGGGCGCCACATTCAGTATAGAACACAGTCTCTAGGCACACAATACCCAGTAATAACGGGTGGGTTCATATCCTGTTAGTGACGCCAAGTATGACGCTCCCCCTGGGCCGTGGGGTACTCGGTAGCCGGGCCAGTCGATGCTGGGGATGTCACAGTGGCGGTGACCCTGTCCGTGACCCAGGGCGGTCAATAAAAAGGGTTTTAAAGAAAAGGATTATAGTTTTTATGAAATGTTTGTGACGCCACCTGTGGTATGCGGCTAAAGGGAGCCACCGCTGTCCTCTGGAGCTGATGTTAGTGCAGCAGAGTTGGTTTAGCTTTCCACAGGTAAAGCTTAGCTCCAGGGCAATGTAGTGGGGAAGTCATAGATGTTGCTGTTACAGTGTAGTGCAGGCAGGTGATGGCGCAGCAATTATTCACAGAGACAGTGGGGTGCAGTCTTCAGGGTTTACTCACAGTTGTTAAATTCCTCAGGTTACACTTTCCAGATTATAACCGCCCACGTTGTCCTGTGTTCACCAAGGAAGGGGTTCAGCAATCCCTCAGATAATTCAAGAGCGATTAACGGGACCCCCTTCTGTGTGCCTTTCTCAGTCGTCTTCCTGCGCTGGCTCTCACCCTCCTGCCCTGCACCTCACAATCAGTGTCCCAAGCCGGTAGCTTCGGATCTTGTCGGGCCTGGACCCTCTGTGGCCACCTTTTCGGCGATGTAATTGTGGCTGTGGCAACTGCACCCTAAAAGTACAGAAGCCTCCGGCTTCTAGCTGAACGTTGCAATTCTCAGTAGTTAGGGGCCGGTCCCCTCTGCGGCCTGATCCCTCCACGTCCTGGTAGATTTGGGCGCACGGGTGGCCTCCAGCACTTCCCGTACCCCTAGGATCCCCTCTTTCCTTCTTGGAGCCTTCCTTCCTGCTCCTCTCCTCTCTTCAGTCAGTCTCACCTCCTGGGCCTCTCACTAGGCCCGCTCCGCCTGAGCAGAGCTCCTGCTCCCACTCACTGTCCTCCTCGGACTGGAACCCTTCTAGATGGTTCCATCCCTTCTTATACACCTACTGAAGTGCTCCCCTAAACTCCTTCCTCCACCCACACCCACTACATGGTTCCCCCCACTCCAGCTAGGGACAGGGCTCAGCAGAGGAGCAGCACATCTTGCCCCTCCTGCTGGTCTGGAGTAGTGTAGTGTTGGATGCAGGTGTTTGGGTCCCGGGCAGTACTCCATCCTTACCTTAGAGTGGGATACCACACCTCTGGGTGAGATATAGTACCTCTGTGATGACTGAACGCGCAGGGGCGCCACATGACCGTGGCTGCTCAAATATTTGGGCATCTCTACATGTGATCTCCTCTTGCCCCGCTTCAAGTGGACCAAGCGAGTGTCCAATTGTGGGATCAGTTGTCTCTGGGCACTCGGCCTGGTGGACGGAAGGAGGATCAGGGTGAGAAATATGCAGTCCAAACTCACAGCTACTGAGACTTGACCGTGTAGAAGACAAAGTGGTGGTGGCTAAGTGACTGGAAGCATTATCTGCTATCCAACCAATAACCTTTTGACACTGCTCTGTGTTCAATAGTGATGTTCTGCGGTCCCCTATTAATTGGGACAGGAAGGTCGAGCGAGATTATGTGGATGTTTATTGTGGCACAATTTCAGCTTGCCCACGGCTTCGGCCTCTTCATGAACCATCACGTCCAGTTCCCCGTCCCTTGCCACGTGCCTTGCCCATTTTAAATGGAGGACAATATCTTACACGCTCACTACAAATGACTGAATTTGGAGCGAACTTATATGTGATCCGTGTGACGGAGAAACCACAGTTTTAAATACCTGGCCTGTAGGTAACTATTTTGAACAGCAAACTGGTGTCAATTGCTTCACTGACACACCAACAAATTTTTAATGGAGGTCAAAAATGGCAGTATTTTCCGAAAATGTATATGTGATCTGTGTGATGGAGAAAACACAGTATTAAATACCTGGATTTTTAGCGCTGTAATATTGAAAGGACCTGGCTGTATTCTGCAGTGTCAACAAGTAAATGGCGCAGAAAAACTGTGGTCTCTGGATTGCTTTTTAAGCCAATAATGAGGATTAATATCCCCAACAAATTATTCCTGGCCCCTGAGACCTGGGCCTATTTCTAGAAATATCTAACAGCAGCAGCAGACAGAACTGGAATGGAGCCTCTTGTGCTATGTGCACTGCAGTCTGCTATATACCCTGCCTGCCTGCATATATACACTGCCTGCCTGATATCTCTGCAGATGGATTAGTCCTCAGAAGGACTGTTTGTTGAGATGGATAAGTGTCTGCAATATAGTTTGGTATACCTACACTAACTAGAAACAAGCAAATATATCCCTAGCTCAGCAGCAGCTCTCCCTACACTGTCTGATTCCAGAGTGACTGTGACGAGCATGGCGGCGCCAGGTCTGATATAATGCCTGCCACTCACTGTATGGCTATGGCATTACAGTGAGTGGCAGGCAATCTCTGCATGTTCATTGGCGCCAAACATGCAGGGAAGAGACCCAAGCTCCCGCCGAGCAACCCCAGAAATACTCGGCTACTATGTGGGGCCATTATTTTGTATCAAGGACTATGTGGGGCCATTATTCTGAATGGAGGACTGTGTGGGGCCATTATTCTGAATGGAGGACTATGTGGTGCCCATTATACTGTGTGGAGGGCTGTGTGGAGATCACAGTTGAGCATCATACTGTGATGAGGTCACCAAACTTTGCCAGAGGAGTTGAGGAGGAGGGTACAGTAGGGTCATCCTACCAAACGTGTGGAGAGCACTGTGGAGGAATTCACTGCGGGGGTATCATACTGTGCTTGGGGGCACTTTTGTTGCCAGCATACTTCATGGGGGCAATGAAACGGCAATCTAGGGGCTTCAATAGAAGTAAAATTACTCCATAAGGACTGCAAATTTGTGAGCTATGCTCCTCTGTGACCCCACTGAATATTAAGGTTTTTTCTTTTTTTAATAAATATCAAGGTTAGCCCTTGACTTTGTCCAAGTTTTTAATTTTGGCCCTCTATGTATTTGAGTTTGACATCCCTGCTCTAAGTCAAAGAAACAACCATGGGAACACGTTTTGTCCCTTAATTTGCCAATCTGTACAAGGACGATGTCAAGCAAACAAACACTTCTTCCATGTATGCATAGTATAAAAATATTGTTTTATACAAAGGTTATATAGACAACCTCATTCTCATTTGACAGAGTATGTAGAAAGGATAAATCCAAAGGATTCAGTTAAGCCAGAAATGAGGAACTATTTAGAAGGCGCAACTCCGCTAACAGTCAGATGGCATTATAAAATATACAGTATATACTGTATATACCGTATTTTTCGGACCATAAGACGCACTTTTTTCCCCCAAATTTGGAAGGAAAATGAAGGGTGCGTCTTATGGTCCAAACCTTACTTTACCGGTGGTGGTGGAGCTGGGATCGCAGAGTCCTCCGGCGACAGCAGAGGTGACATGCGGCTGGAGCTGGGGTCTGTACCTGTGCTGGAGTGGCTGGTGAAGAAGAGGAGCTGGGGCCTGTGCCGGGCTGTAAGTGGCGTCCGGCGATGCGGCAGAGGAGCGTGTGTGGCTTCCGGTGTCCGCGGCCATCTTCCTGAGGCTGTGATCTACAGGAAAATGGCCGTCGGAGACGGCGCATGCGCCGACCGGGAGCTTCGGCGGACATTTTCCTGTAGATCATGGCCTCAGGAAGATGGTCGCTGCCGCCGGAAGCCGCACACGCTCCTCTGCCTCACCGTCGGACGCTGCTCACAGCCCGGCACAGGCCCCGGCTCCTCTGCCTCACCGCCGGACGCTGCTCACAGTCTGGCACAGGCCTTGGCTCCTCTGCCTGACCGCCAGGCGCCGCTTACAGCCAGGAGACAAGCCCCAGCAGGAGACAGGCCCCAGACTTCAGACAGGGCCCCAGCAATTGACAGGGCCCCAAACTTCAGACCGGCCCCAGCAGGTGACAGGCCCCAGTCAGGCCCAGTCAGACACCGACCCCGCAACATTCCACCTCTTCTGCTGCCGCCGCCGGGTTCTTGAGGCACAGGACAGAGGGACCTGTGATCCTGATGCACCATCACCGCAACTGACAGCTGCTGGAGCACGGGCTTCATGTATACAGGGTCCGCAGCATTCCTCCACTTCCGCCGGGCTGGTTTCCTGAAGGACCCTGCCTCCTATGACCCCCGCTCCACCACCCCCCAGGTAAGATACCGTACCTATTCAGACTATAAGACAGACCCCATCTTATAAAAAATATTTTTTTCCCTATTTTCCACCCCAAAATTTGGGGTGCGTCTTATGGTCCGAAAAATACGGTATATATAAATAGATTTGATTGTAAAAAGAACATTAAAATTTGTTACAGGACAGTAACAGCTCTTGATGAATTTGTTAGACATCTCAACAGGCAACAGTTTTGACCTTAGTTTTAGTTGTTGAAAGAAGAGAAGAGAGAATTTATAGACTTTTTTTTTTATAAAAAAAAAGTCAACTCAAACAGATTAATCAATTTTAATAGCCACCATTATAAAAAATGGAAAAAAAAATTACCACTTAGGCAATACAAAATATTATGGAGAAACTGCACCAGAGATGAGGATAATGATCAGATACTTCCAAGAAAACGAATGTCCGGATTAACAAATCAGCATACAACAAAGCAAAGGCCCTAAGATGAAAAGAGTATTTACAACCAAATGTTAAGGAAATACTTACAATTTGCATTCAAACTTCATGACAAAATATAATAATTAGCATGGATATATACCAAAAATAATAGAAGAACATTGGCACATGATCTTTAATGATACCTTTTTAAACGGGTGCTTGCCAAACACTTGAAGATTACATTTAGGAGGGTCAATCATTTGCAGTTATTTTGGCACCAAGGTAAATTATGCAAAACAAACAATAAGCAGAAAAAAAACGTACCGTACCTTCTATCAAAGGAAGTTTCTTGTGCAGCAGCACCTGTGCTAAATGTACAATAATCAAGAAGGCCAAAAAATTTATCAAAAGGTTTGGAACTTTTATTGAATTATTTAAAAGAAATTTATAAAAACATACATAAAGGGGTGTTTTGACACTTGTCTACCACTTGTGGGCTTTATGGCTTTTCTCTATATGATCTATTGACATATTTATAGATCTATACTTTCATGGCATTTTGACTATATTTTTCTATGCTGAATACTTTGAGGTGTGTACTTGTTATCCACTAATGCTTATTAGATAAATGAATTTTGGATACTGATCCTTTTACTTATTTATTTAATTCTTCATATATTTATTACTGGGTTCATTGATATGATCTCCTTTTGTTAGTCTTGTTATACAGAATAAATGATTGATTACCCTTGTTACTAGCACTGCAGGCACCTTCAGTGGTTCACTTCCCATTTATGTATGTTTTTATAAATTTCTTTTAAATAATTCAATAAAAGTTCCAAACCTTTTTATTAAACGTGTGCATCTATACTTCTTTGACGTGATTGGGTGTTTATTGAATAGAAGTATTGTACCAAATAGGCTTTTCACTTTTTGGACTTACAAAAAATTTATCAGTAGAATCTGTAGAACATCTCATTTAACAATCGATAAATATTTAAAATCGCTCCTACAAGTTTGTAATGTGAACACGGCCTGCAATATGTAGGCCTCATCACTTTGAGCTTAAAGAAGTTGTCCACTACGTTCACATTGATGCCCTATCCTACGAATAGCGGCACTGGAGATTTTGTTTAATTTTGATGACTTTTTTGGTCGATTTTTTTTATGTGCACTCTGGTGGAGATTTCCAAGTGTCACCAATAGCAGCTTCCACCATATCTTTTGGAGGTACCTCCAGCTCATGCGCACATGGTATAAACGCCACTTTCCACAGCGCTCACCATATTTTTGATTGTTCATGCAAGGCCACCCCAGCTTCTATCACCATTATTGGTGAAGGCTCAACTAATAACTTCATGGCATTGTTGAGCACCTAGTAACCCACTAGGAGAATGATAAAAATAAACTACTGTACTGTCTCTTGTTTTATTATGTGAATTTATTAATACCTTAATTTATTCATTTATTTATTACATACTACTTTTTAACCTTTACTAATAATATGAAATTAATTTTACATGTACAGATACTATACTTGCCTGCTGGAGAACATGCACATAGTTGACATCTGATGTTTTGCCGTCTTTTTATCCTTTTCAATCTTGTAGCCACTGTAGATTACTATGCATTGTCTTTTTGTGTTTTTTTTAATCTGAAGAACTTCCTAGGGTTATTTTTAGACTAATATAAATCATTTTATCTGTTCTGAAAAGTGCTAGTGCCCCAAATATTTATTAGAATATCTACACCTCGCACCCTATAAACACGTTCCATGTGGCCTATTGGGATAGCTGTTTGAAACTCCCAAACTTTACGATTGTAAAATTTTGATGTTTCTCCATGTCCAAAGAATACCTGCACAATTTGGGAATTTAGTTTGTATTTCCTCGTATTTAAAATTTCTAATTCTGTTGCACATTAGATATACAGTTGAGGAATGTTATTTAGCTGTGGTTATAGATACATCCTTTTGGTTGACCCTGCCTTCTGTGAAGTTTGATTTTTCAAAAAAGATCCAGGATGTGGGTCTCTGGGAGTCCTGCCTTCCCTCTTCCTCTTCCTTTAGTCCTGCAGTAAGTTACAGCAGCTGGAGCTTCTTGTGGCTGTTGTAACTTGATCCAAGCAGCTCTGTTAATATCGACAGAAAAAGGAGGAGAGAGTACAGAAAAGCAGCTCAGACGGAGAGCAAGGTCTGCTCTCCAAGGCTTCTCTACAAGGCCGATATGTTAAAATTATTTGCAGAAGAGTTAAGAAAATATGTGTAACGTGTATGTATTGTATGTATTATATAGCAGTACTATTCATTAAATATGTATGGCTTATTGACTCAATGGTTGCATAGTTGCCAACTGTGCAGAATTTGCGGGGAGCGTCCTCAATATTAAGAGACAATCCTAGCAAATCCAGTAAACTGTACCCCTATGATGCTTGCTCAATGAGTGGTCTTTGACTACTTGGGAGGCCAACATGGCCCGCAGAGTCATTTATTCCAATGTCTTGGCACACCTGCTAAGGCCATTATTTTAAATAGAAGCTGATCTGCAGTACCTGCACGCGGCCACTACACATCGAATGCAGCTATGAAGTGGAGGTCCGATCAATATGTTACATTCGCTGCCGGAGCTCGGAGCAGCTGATCGTTGGGAGGTGTTGGGAGTAGGATCAGCACCGATCTGATATTGATGACCTATCATGAGAACCAGTCATTAAAATGTACGGACAAGACAACCCATTGAAATAAATTTTAACCATCCAATACAAGTTTATAAAGTTTACTGCTAGAAGAAAGTGAAACAAACCGCCTTCCCCATGAGGAGAGAAATAAAAATCCTTCCTGAATCCAATGATTGGAGATTGAATGATCCCTGGATCAATGTAGTGACAATACTGGATGGGACGTCACCCTAACACTGTTGTAAATAAAATATATGTTAACTAATCTGCAGTCTATTCTCCATAATAATTACACATGTGCTATGAATAATAATATAGGGAATGTAGGCATAGGCGGATTATAATGAGGCCTCCAGGGGTCCTGGGCCTCAGGAGTGTCTATGGCCAGATTGCCCTCATTATATGTGCGGCGTCGCGGCACATACCGGCAGACAGGGGCGGGGGGGCCCCCAGACCGCTCCCCCAGCAGCGGCGCACGGCCGCTACTTCTTCTTCGGCCGGGCCAGCATTGCAGCTGTTAACTTCTCTGTGCTGGCTTGACCGCGTCACAGATAGGAGACACGGCCCTGTGCCCGGCCGTGTCTCCTAGCTGTGACGTTACTAAGTGCGCGCCCGGCCTGCACTGCTGCACTGGAGAGGAGCAGGAGGACTGGAGCCGGGGGATGGTGAGTGTGTGAGAGTGTGTGTGTGAGTGGTTGTGTGAATGTGTGTGCAGGCAGATATTATTGTGTGATGTCTGTTTATATGTATTTTTGTGTTTCAAATGTATTTATGCGTGTATGTACAGTTCAGACCAAAAGTTTGGACACACCTCATAAAGATTTTTCTGTATTTTCATGACCAAGAAAATTGTACATTCACACTAAAGGCATCAAAACTATGAATTAACACATGTGAATTATATACTTAACAAAAAAGTGTGAAACAACTGAAAATATGTCTTATATTCTAGGTTCTTCAAAGTAGCCACCTTTTGCTTTGATGACTGCTTTGCACACTCTTGGCATTCTCTTGATGAGCTTCAAGAGGTAGTCACCGGAAATGGTTTTCACTTCACAGGTGTGCCCTGTCAGGTTTAATAAGTGGGATTTCTTGCCTTATAAATGGGGTTGGGACCATCAGTTGTGTTGTGCAGAAGTCTGGTGGATACACAGCTGATAGTCCTACTGAATAGACTGTTAGAATTTGTATTATGGCAAGAAAAAAGCAGCTAAGTAAAGAAAAACGAGTGGCCATTATTACTTTAAGAAATGAAGGTCAGTCAGTCCGAAAAATTGGGCAAACTTTGAAAGTGTCCCCAAGTGCAGTTGCAAAAACCATCAAGTGCTACAAAGAAACTGGCTCACATGAGGACCGCCCCTTAACAACTGTTAAGAGGAGACTTTGTGCAGCAGGCCTTGCAAGCAAATTAAATGAAGATAATACCAAAGAATTTGTGATTGCAATCATTTTCAGGAAGAAACTGAGTATTATCTGACAGAATTGCAGGGGTGCCAATACCTTTGGTTACCACTGTATCTCATATAATACTACTTAACTGAATACTATTTTCTAAATTTCTACCTATCACCACCTGCAAAAGTTAGGGAAGAAAAATCTAATATTCTCAGATCTATAGGAATTTAATACCTATTGCACATCTTATATAGGACTTCTACATTACATTTATTGTTTTCATTAAATAGTTATCAAATATTATATTTTTCTGTTGTACATAGAAAGGGTTCGATAAGAGAAAAGCTTATTAAATACCAACATTATTAAAACTGTGTAATAGCATGAAAAACAGATATTAATGATAAATTTGCAAAAGGAATCCATGGACATTGTCCTCTACAACATTGCAGCATGAATTGCCCTGGGAATGTACTTAGTAGCATTATTATTAACTACTTTGGATGTTCACATGTGGCAGATTTGTATAATAAGGCTATGTGCACACATTCAGGATTTGATTGCAAAAATTTCTGCAAGGTATCTGCATCTCTTGGTGGCAAAAACGCATGTTTTGCCATTATTTTGTTGTGTTTTTAATGCATTTATTATGCGTTTTTGTACAGCAATGAATGCTTTTTGGATCTAAATAAAGATATTTGAAGGAATAAAACCTGGGACATCGCTTTAACCCTTGGATTACCATCTGACCTGAAGTGAGTATATTGGTTAATTTAAATGATTGAAGAATATGTCTGTTGTATTTCAAATGAAGTGTTTTACTCTGTGTGTGTATTTATTTAACTCTTTACTTACAGGTTTGTTTAATAATGAGGGTGTTTGGTTGACACCTCTTCTGCAGTAAACAAAGGGCTTGGTGTCAGTGACACCTAATCCTGTAAACCCTAATTTCATTAGCATTAATTCCCATTCATGTCATTTCAGGGGCAGCTGAGAGCTGCTATGTTTAGCCTAGGAAGGGCCCATTAGGTCAACATGTTCCCTGGCTATTAATAACAGTTCCCAGCTGTTTAGTTAGCTGCTACATCCTCACGATCAGCAACCAGCAGCGCTTTGGACGCAGCGTGTTTTTTCGGAGTCCAAAACGCAGTGTTCTAATGCAGCACTTGTTTTGTCAATACATGCACATCCACAGCATGTAATTACATTTTAATAGGTTAAAATCTGCAGCGGAGACTAGAGTCTCTGATACGGAAATTGACATGTTGCTTGTAAGTTTGGGTATGTGCCCATGATCAGGAAATACTGCGGGTTTGAAGATGCGTGTTTATGCAGCATCAAACCTGCAGCGGCCAGATGTTACAGCATAGTGGATGGGATTTCTAGAAATCCCATGTCCACTATGCATGCATCTGAAGCTGTGGATCACCCGCGGACACTGACATGCGGCGTGTCTTTCAGGACTGCAGCATGTCAAATTCACTTGCGGAGTCGCTAGTCTCCGCAACAGAAATTTGACCACTAGAATGTATTGAATGCGGTAAATCCGCATGGTTCAGTGAACACATGCGGATTTGCCTGCGTTCAATAGAACGCAACATTTTGGACGTGGCAAAAATATGCTGTGTCCAAAGCACTGCCAAGTCTGAATCATGGGCACATAGCCTGAAATCGTAATTTTCATAACCAGTAGAGGGAAAGCCGACAGCTGGGAGCTGATATTAGTAGGCACAGAAGGGGCCATTAGCCAGAAATGTTCCCTGGCTATTAATAGCAGCCCACAGCTGTTTGCTTAGCCTTTACTGGCAAGATAACAAGGAAACCACAGAAAAAAATTGATGTAGGGTCCCCCTATAAAATCTAACCAGCAAAGGCTAGACAGCTGTGAGCTGATATTAATAGCTAGGGAAAGGTCCATGGATACTAGCCCCCTCTGAGGCTAATAATATCAGCTCTCAGCGGCCCCAGAAATGGCTCATCCTTAAGATGCGCCAAATCTGGTGCTTAGCCTCCTCTCTTCCCACTTGCCCTGGGGGGTGGCAAGAGGGGTAATAGGGTTTGGGTTCATGTCAGCCTTCTTTTGGCAGCTGACATGAAGCCCAAGATAGTAACGGAGGGCGTCTATAAGACGCCCCCATTACTTACCCCATAGTAAGGTTTTGGATGTTTTTTAAATAAAGACACTGCCAGAATAAAGAATAAAGTCTTTTATTTTAAATATTATTCCACATGGTTTTAAACTTTTATTTACAAATAAAAAACACTGTATACTCACCTAACGCCCAATCCCAGATGCCCTTGTATCCTGTAAGAAACCAAAAATACACTGACAGGAGCGATTGCGTTCCCGTCAGTATATTGACGGATGATCGGATCACCGTAGGACACTCTGGGTACGGCGGACAGGTGAATATAAAGTGTTTTTTTATTTTAATATTGATTTATTTTATTTTTTTTACACAGCGAACAGACGCCAGCTGAGGAGACTACTCCTGCCCTCAGCTGCGCCTGCTCCCGTGGTCGGATGATGGGAGGAGTAGTCTCCCGCCGTCCATTCCTTGTGCGTTTTTGCCGCATTTTTGACTAATTGACTTGAATTGAGTCAGTCAAATATGCAGCAAATATCCACAGCAAATATTTTTATACCTGCGTTTTTGCTGCAGATTTGACTGACTCAATTCAAATCTGTGGGTGAAAAACGCTGCAGAAACTCTTCACAGAATGGACATGCTGCAGATTTAAACGCAATAACAATCCTGACAGGAA
Source organism: Phyllobates terribilis (assembly GCF_046119375.1). NCBI lineage: Eukaryota > Metazoa > Chordata > Amphibia > Anura > Dendrobatidae > Phyllobates > Phyllobates terribilis. The sequence goes on from NW_027362769.1 coordinate 321,199,406, forward strand.
AATTCCGGATCATGTACACAGCACATCAGGATTGTCATTGCATTAGCTGGCACACGGATTACCTAGCGTATTTGGAACATTTCCGCTCGGAGAAAACGCATCAAAAACGCAGAGTGCGCACATAGCCTTAATGGGGTTGTTTCTTAGTTATATACATGACTTGAGGTCTTTGGGCCTGTTGCAAAAATCTGCCCCATGCGTTCTTGTCTTCTAGGAACTCTGCTGCATATTTGCCAGTTTCCAGGACGTCTGCTAGCCGCCTACAGCTTCTATGGTATTTGGAGTTTGTTACTCTGGAGTTTTGTCTGCTACATTTCTGAGGCCTCCATGACACCTCCTGTCTGCCTGCGGCTTCCAGTCCTTGAGTCTCCAGTCTGCCTACGGTTTCTTGTAACTCTGCAATGTGTCTGCAGTCTTCAGTAACCTTGCAATCTGTCTGCGGTCTTCAGTAACGCTGCAATCTGCCTGCAGTCTTCAGTAACTCCGCAGTCTCCCTGTGGTCTTCAGAAGCTCTGCAATTGCCTGCTATCTTCAGTAACTGTGCCACCTGTCTAAGGTCTTCAGTAACTCTGCGGGTCTGCGGTCTTCAGTAACTCTGCAATCTGCCTGAGGTCTTCAGTAGGTCTGCAATCTGCCTGTGCTCACAAGTAGCTCTGTAATCTGCCTGTGGTCTTCAGTAACTCTGCAGTGCTTGCAGTCTTCAGTAACTCTTCAATCTGTCTAAGGTCTTCAGTAAATCTGCAGTGCTTGCAGTCTTCAGTAACTCTTCAATCTGTCTAAGGTCTTCAGTAAATCTGCAGGGCCTGCAGTCTTCAGTAACTCTGCAATCTGCCTAAGGTCTTCAGTAACTTGCAGTGCCTGCAGTCTTCAGTAACTTTGCAATCTGCCTGAGGTCTTCAGTAACTCTGCAATCTGCCTGAGGTCTTCAGTAACTCTGCAATCTGCCTGAGGTCTTCAGCAACTCTGCAATCTGCCTGAGGTCTTCAGTAACTCTGCAATCTGCCTGAGGTCTTCAGTAACTCTGCAATCTGCCTGAGGTCTTCAGTAACTCTGCAATCTGCCTGAGGTCTTCAGTAACTCTGCAATCTGCCTGAGGCCTTCAGTTCCTCTGTTAACAGTCTCCTGACTGCTATCCATGTCCTGTGTGCCTCACCCACTTGCCGCACCGACACCCAGTGACAATGTGCAGACCTGGACCTTGGACTTAGAGGATCATCCTCTATGGGCCAGCTGTAGAAAGTCGAGCACTGAACTCACTATCTCCGGAAGTCACATAGAGACTGAATGGATGCTATGCAACCACTCCATTACGATGGAGCATTTCAGTACCCTCCTTGTTCTCAATATCATGGGGGTCCCATCAGTCAGATCCCCACCGATCCTCAAGTTATCACCCTTCATTGGAAAGGAGATAATTATTAATGTTGGGAAAAACCCTCTAATTGGGCTGAACTTAAATAACCATCATTTTAATTTTTATTTCATGAATCAATAGTACTCAAGAAAATAAGCAACTGTGTAATGTATCTTATCAAAGAAATCTCTCGTTCTCTGCATTCATTATTCTCAAAATTCTCAATTCACCGATAAAATATGTATTTTATTTACTCTATCGCTCTGCAGATTGCCAAATCCTGACAGCGTGTCACCCATCCTCATGTCATCTCCTGTTGAAATCGATTGTATGCTATTGTCTCACATCATAGCTGTATTCTATTCCTCTGACACATATATACTCTTCTTGTCTTATGCCTCACTTTATTGCACCCTAAGCGCATATGGAAAATGGCAATGATTAAATGTCTTCTAAAAAATACAGTAACATATAACAAAGAACATCCTAAGTAAAAAAAAAATATGCTGAAAAAATAACTTGATGTCGTCTGAGATGATCAGAGGAATGGCAATGCTAAAGTAAAATGTAAAACGGTTGGTTGCTACTTGCTAATTAATATTGTTTTCTGAAGGATGACATATCACTTTAATTTATGCCATTTCTTTTTTGTTTAAGAGCCCAGCATCTGTTCATCAGTAATTTCCACCCATCACAAGGCATTAGTGCATAATGATATGTGAACAATCACTCATACGGTGGAAATGATAATATTGTATGATTACAGTGTCTATACATCAGTCCTTTTATAGAACTTTGAAAAGTTTAGAAACTAACATCTATATTAAAGGTAATATGTCAGTAGGATTAATCCTCCTATGCCGTCTATATGGGCAGGCAGATCATAAGAAGCTGAATAAAATGACACCTTGATATCTGCGATCTGATATTTCGCTATTGCTCTTTGAGCTGTGGATCACCCCTTTGCAGCTCTGCACACTTGTTACTCTTCAAACTCTATCCAGGAAGTACAGTCCTGTCCCTATTACTAATCCCTCCCCCTGCGGGCTAGTCCAAACACTTCTGACCCTGCTGTCTGTTGCTGGGCAGAACTTCCATACACTACACACTATTCTAACAATACTTATATTATACCTTTCTCTATCACATCCTGCAGTACTATACATTATGCGTATAACACTTCAACACTTATCACACTTTATCATAATGCATCACACTGGAACATATCAGATGATATATATTATAGAAATATATAAAAGGCACACGACTTCACATAACGCGATTGGAGCCATCAGGGGTAGTAATGTGACAGTTCAGTCCCCACCCCTTACAGGTGCATGCGCATTATAGTACTTTGCTCTGCGAAGTACGCCTGACCAGGAGCGCGATTGGGGGATACTGTGTGGATGACGTAGGATGCGTCATCCACATAAACAAGTGAGCTCAGAAGATTAAAATAATTCCCTCAGTACAAAAATAAACAGTGAATTATATTGAGATTTTCATAGAAATGCACAAAAAGATTGACTTCCGGGCTACACAGAGGACACTGTGTGATCTGCGTAGTCAGAGTGATGGTTGTGTGGAACATAGGTTAAACATTCAGGAATAAAGTGCCCCGGTAAGAGAATTAAGTGCAGCAGTATTTCTGGATGTTGATTACTATTGTGGTCTTTCACTCCATTGTCTATGGAACTGCAGTCCCATAGACAATCAATAGAGTGGAGGTGCGGATGTGCAGCCACTGCTCCATTTCAAGTCGTCATTTCTCATTATTGGTCATTACAGGTAATTTTTTGGCCAGTTCCCATTATTCCTGGGATTCCAAGTGGTCAGACCCCCAACAATCAGCAGGTTATTAAGCATTGGATAGATGATTTCTTGCAGTGTTGAGAATACCCTTTAAATGTTTAGCTTTTGCATTTTTAGGCTTTAAAATACACTAGCGTTTTATAGATATCATGTCTTACGAGCCATTATTCTATATCCCTGACTCATAATATTATTTCTTCAATGTCTATCTCCAAGCAATTACAGAAAATGGAATTGCTTTTCTCCTTTGGAAAACCCTGCGCAATCCACATTCATTGCAGCAGTTTCAGTACAGACCTCTGATATCGCTCCTTTCATTCTCACCAACAATCCATATACTAATCACATCTTATTTAAGCCAGTAACGAGGCCGTTATTATAGCTGAACTCATCAATACCTGAATATTACACTTTACATATTGTAGGATGCCGGTTTATTGAGCACACGCTTCTAGGGACCAGAAACTATTCCCTTCCTCATCATCTATTCATATTACAAACGTTTTCAATCTTTACTCTAAAATCTTCTCCACAACAGAAACAGCCATGCCTATTATTTGCATAATGATCATTTAATCTATTGTTAAATCCCAGAATACAAGGGAATGCTAGATACAATGAATATAGCTCTGAGCTTCCATTGTAAATGGTATGATTCAAGGACATCACAATGATCTGCATTGCCAACCAGTTTCTAGCAAAAGGGCTGTTTGGAAGAACTCTAAGGTCTTGTTCAAAATTAGCAATTTTTGTAAAATTTTTCAGTCTATTTAAAAAACCTCATTCACATTTTGCATTTCAACACTACGTAGTTTTAGGACTTAGTTAAAGGGGTTTTCCCATGAATAAAAGTTATTTTTAATCAATAGATCTTGGAATGATAATAACTTCTCCAATTGGACGTGTTTAAATAAAATGTTCCTGTGCTGAGATAATCTTATAAATGTGCCCCTGCTGTGTACTGTTTAATGGCTGTGTCTGACCATACAGGAACATGGTCTGATCATACCACATCTCCTGGCCAGGAGAGGAAGTAAAAGAGTATACAGACAGGACAGCAGGGGATCACAGCTGATTCTTTCGTTGAAGCAAAACATTGTTTAAAAACAGGCAGGGAAATGTTTTACCTCACAAAAATAATCAGCTGTGATCCTCTGCTGTAATGTCTGTATACACTTTTGCTTCCTCCCCTGCCCAGGAGATTTGGTATGATCAGACCATGTTCCTGCACGGTCAGACACAGCCATTACACAGTACACAGCAGGGGCACATTTATAAGATTATCTCAGCACAGGAACATCTTATTTAAAGACATTCAATTGGGGAAGTTATTATTTGAAGATCTATTGATTAAAATGAACTTTCGTTCGTGGGAAAACCCCTTTAACCCCTTTTAAAGCCCATGACGTACTAATATGCGTCTGTGCCCTGGGACTTAAGAGCCTGACCCGTATTAGTACGTCATCGCGATCGTGCGCGCACACAGGCTGTGCGGGCGCGATCGCCGCTGGGTGTCATCTGATAGTACCGGGTGTCAGCTGTGACAATGTGCAGGGAGCTGTCCCGCACCGCTCCCGGCACATTAACCCCCGCAATGCTGTGATCGAAGTCGATCGCAGCATTGCGGTGGCTAAGGGGAGGTGATCGGTATACTCACCTCCTCTTCCGGCCTCCAGCGCTGTCTGCCACGGCTTCCCGGGTGTTGCCATGATGACCCGATGTCGTCATGACAACATCCGGGTCACCAGACAGCAGGAAGATTGTTTGGTCATGCACAGTGCATGACCAAACAGTCTTCTCACTGTGCAGCGCTGACTGCCTGCATAGCACAGGGATGGTGCTCAGAATAAAAAAAGTGAAAGTCCCACAGTGGGATAAAGTAAAAAAGTAAAAAAAACTCTCAGAAAGTGAAAAAAAAAAAAAAATTGTAAAAATATAAAAAAAAAAAAAATAATAATCCACCAAAAATAAAAATATAATGTACCCATCAATAAATATTATGAAAAAAACAAACAAACAAACAATAAAAGTGCACATATTTGGTATCGCCGCATCCATAACGACCTGACCTATAAAACTGTCCCACTAGTTAACCTCTTCAGTGAACACGGTTAAAAAAAAAAAAAAAAGAAGCAAAAAACAATGCTTTATCATCATACTGCCAAACAAAAAATGGAATAACATGCGATCAAAAAGACGAATATAAATAAAAATGGTACCGCTGAAAACGTCATCTTGTCCCGCAAAAAACAAGCCGCCATACAGCTCCATCATCCAAAAAATCAAAAAGTTATAGCTCTCAGAATAAAGCGATGCAAAAAAATATTTTTTTCTATAAAATAGCTTTTATTGTGTAAAAGCGCCAAAACAGCTGCCTTATCAATTTTACCACACGCGGAGTAGAATAAAAAAAAAACAATTCCTGAATTGTTGGTTTTTGTTTATTTTGCCTCCCAAAAGCTGTAATAGAAAGCGATCAAAAAATGTCACGTGCCTTAAAATGGCACCAATAAAAACGCAAAAAACAAGCCGTCACATGACTCTGTCGGCCAAAATATGGAAAAATTATAGCTCTCAAAATATGGCGATGCAAAAACTAGATTTTACAAAATATGTGTCTCTTAGTGTGTGACAGCTGTCAATCATAAAAATCCGATATCATTCTGGTATCTCTGTAGTTGCACAGACCCGAAGAATAAGGTCGTCTAATCACTTATACCACACTAGGAACGGCGTAAAAAATAAACGCTAGGGCTGGGGTTGGGGTTAGGGTTGTGCTAATGTTAGGGTAGGGTTAGGGTTGGGATTGTTTTTTTTTCAAAAGTAAAAAAAAAAAAAAAAAAAATGACGATATGGCTACTTGAGTTGGCATCGGGTGCTCGGGTATGCATTGAGTATCGCGGGTGCTCGAGTCTCCGCCCCATATGCTTCGCGGCCAAAAAAACGTCGGGGGATTGCCTGCCATGCACGAGCGATCCCTGCTTGTTTTTTTGGGGGTGTCTAATAACCGTCAAACATGCGGGAGGGGACTCGAGCATTTCACTTGAGCACCCGTGATACATGGTGCATACCCGAGTACCCGATGCAAACTCAAGTAGCGAGCACTTGCTCAAGACTAATGACAACTTATTCAATATGATGACCTAATGTTATCAAATTCTGTGTCGTACCTTTGGGTTCAAAATGTTCACTATACCCCTTGAAAAAATCCTTGAGGGGTGTAGTTTCCAAAATGCGGTCACTTGTGGGGGGTTTCAACTATTTAGGCACATCAGGGGCTCTCCAAACGCGACATGGCGTCCGCTCTCGATTCCAGCCGATTTTGCGTTCAAAAAGTCACACAGTGCTCCTTCCCTTCTGAACTCTGCCGTGCGCCCAAACACTGTATTTTCCCCACATATGGGGTATTGGCGTGCTCAGGAGAAATTGCACAAAAGTTTTTCTCCTCTTACCCTTGTGAAAATAAAAAAATTGGGGCTAAAACATTATTTTTGTGGAAAAAGTTCGATTTTTTTATTTTCACGGCTCCATGTTATAAACTTCTGTAAAGGACTTGGGGGTTCAAGGTGCTCACCACACATCTAGATAAGTTCCCTGAGGGGTCTAGTTTACAAAATGGTGTCACTTGTGGGGGGTTTCCACTGTTTAGGCACATCAGGGGCTCCCCAAATGCAACATGGCGTCTGCTAATTATTCAAGCAAATTTTACATTCAAAAAGTCAGATGGCGCTCCTTCCCTTCCGAACCCTGCCGTGCGCCCAAACAATGGTTTTCCCTCACATATGGGGTATCTGCTTACTCAGAAGAAATTGCACAACAAATTTTGGCGTCCATTTTTTCCTGTTACCCCTGCGAAAATAAAAAAAATTGGGTCTAAAGTAACATTTTTGTGAAAAAAGTTAAATGTTAATTTTTTTCTTCCACATTCCAAAAATTCCTGTGAAGCACCTGAAGGGTTAATAAAGTTCTTGAATGTGGTTTTGAGCACCTTGAGGGGTGTAGTTTTTAGAATGGTGTCACTTTTGGGTATTTTCTGTCATAAAGACCCCTCAAAGTGACTTTAAATATGATGTGATCCCTAAAAAAATGGTTTTGTAAATTTTGTTCGAAAAATGAGAAATCGCTGGTCAACTTTTAACCCTTATAGCTCCCCAATAAAAAAAATGTTGGTTCCAAAATTGTGCTGATGTAAAGTAGACATGTAGGAAATGTTATTTATTAACTATTTTGTGTGACATATCTCTCTGATTTAAGGACATAAAAATTCAAATTTTGAAAATTGCAAAATTTTCAACATTTTCGCCAAATTTCCATTTTTTTCACAAATAAACGCAAGTGATATCGAAGAAATTTTACCACTGTCATGAAGTACAATATATCATGAAAAAGGGAATTAGTCCTACCGGTAATTAGGTTTCCAGGAGTCCAGCCTGACTGCACACCAGCACACCAGGAGGTAGTCCTTCATGTCCGACTAGGGGCAGGAACACACGAGAGGTTAAAAGGCCCCTCCCCACCCTCCATCGCCAGTGTTTTTCCCAAGTACCACACCAGGATGGATGCAACACAATTTTATTGAAACTACCGATACATGTTAAATCCTCACATGCTCTGGCAACTCAAAAGGGGAAGGGAATATAAGGGTGCTGTCAGGCTGGACTCCTGGAAACCTAATTACCGGTAGGACTAATTCCCTTTTTCCAGGACGTCCCTCCAGACAGCACACCAGGAGAATGCCAACTAAAAGGTCCTAGGGAGGGACTACAGCCTGGAGTACTTTCCTCCCAAAGGCTGTCTGCTGATTGGACAACAAATTCAGTCTATAATGTTTACAAAATGTATTCAACCCTGACCAGGTGGCTGCATTACATATCTGCTCTGAGGAGGCTCCTGCTCTCTCTGCCCATGAGGTAGATATGGATCTGGTGGAGTGGGCCCTTATGCCTTCTGGCACTAACATCCCACTAAAAACATAAGCATGGGAAATGGCCGCTTTGATCCATCTGGCCAAAGTCAATTTTGATGCAGTCTTTGCTTTGTTCTTCCCCCAGAACTGAACAAACAGATTAGAGTCTTTCCTCCATTCTTTTGTGGCGTCTAGATAGTGGAGAACCGATCGCCTGACATCCACCGAGTGGAAGCCCTGTTCCCCTGGGTTTCTCGGCTGATCGCAGAAGGCGGGCAAAATGATCTCCCTATTCAGGTTGGAGTCCGACACCACCTTGGGTAAAAAAGAAGGATCTAGTTTAAGGATTAGGCGATTGTCCAAAATCTGCATATAAGGGAATACTACCGAGAGGGCCTGAATCTCCCCCAGTCGCCTGGCCGAAGTTATGGCCACCAAGAACACGGTTTTAATTGAGAGTGACCTGATACTAATATCCTGCAGGGGTTCAAAGGGGCTTTTACATAGGGCGCTTAGCACTAAATTTAAGTTCCACGGGGCCACCTTTTCCCTTATAAAGGGCCTTAATCTACCCACCTCTTTCGAGAATCTGGACACCCACGGATGTTTAGCCAAGGGATAGTCTAAGTATGAACTTAGGGCCGAAATCTGGACTCTAAGCGTGCTGGGGCTTAGTCCCTTGTCATACCCTGCCTGGAGAAATTCTAAGACTTCTTGAACTGGTGGGCCCGGAGTCTCTACTATTGCGTTCCCGTATACCGCACAGCATTTCTTCCATACCTTTGAATAAATGGCCGTTGTCACCGGTTTTCTACTAGCCTGAAGGGTCGTGATGACCCTATCAGAGAGGCCTCTGGACCTCTCAGGATCCAGGCCGACAACTGGAGCCACTCCACCGCAGGATGCTTTAGAGGTCCCTGTGACCGAAGGTCGTGCCTCAGAGGGAGAGGGAAGTGATCTTCTGTTGTCATCTGCATCAAGAGGGGGAACCAGCTTCTTTTTGGCCAGAAAGGGACCACTGTGATCACTGTGGCCCTGTCCTCCCGAATCTTCCGTAGCATCCTTGGGATTAAGGGTATGAGAGGGAAAGCGTAAGCTAGCGGCATATCCCAGGTCTGGGACAGCGCGTCGACCCCCGCTGGATTGTCCTCTGGGCATCTGGAAAAAAACTTTTGTGTTTTTGCGTTCTTCCTTGAGGCAAAAAGGTCCATTGAAAGGGTCCCCCATCTCTTTACTAACTGAAGGAAGACTGCTTGATGAAGTTCCCACTCTGATGGGTCTATCCTTTCCCTGCTCAGGAAGTCAGCCACCTGATTTTGGGAGCCCCTGAGATGAAGAGCTGAGATGGAGGAAACCGTATTTTCTGCCCAAGCGAAAATTTCCTCTGCTATTGACGCGCCCCTGGGCCTGTGTCGCGCTGCGTTGCGCACGCGGGAGCTTACCCGGAGCCGGATCTCTTGAGGGTTGTAGTCTCGTGGCGGTGACCCGGTCCGTGCCCAGGGAGTCAAACTGAGCGGCGATGTAACAGCGGTAGATGTAGGACGACTACGCCACCCGTTGAATGCAGCTATGGAGCTGCCGCTGCAGGGCAGACCGCTGAGGCCGGTGGAAGGATGGTGCAGCGTGGATGGTATAACCCCCAACGGGAGGGGTATGGCCTCAGGGCAGCCGACGTGGATGATGGGGGTAGCAGGAACCACTCAGACGGTGCGGTGTAGTTCAGGGTCTTTACTGGTGACAAAGATAGACCCTCCCGGAGTACTTGCTAGTGATAGGGGCCTGGTCAGTCCTTGAGCAGATGGGATCTCCCCTGGCCAGGCGGAGTTGTAGGCCTTCCCAACTAACTGTACTCTTCTGGCTACCTTGCTAGAGGCGGGAATAAGTAGCCCACGTCCCTGAGTGTACCGTGTGGTGCTCACCCGTATGGCCGGTGACTCGGGGCCTTCTAATGGCTTCCGCTCCACGATGGCGGTGCTGGTCCCACGCGTGTGACCGTGCCTTCGGGCTTCTGGGCCAGAGGACCTGAAATCCTCTGCCGGACGGTTTCTGCTGCTGGGTAGGAGTTAGTCCCCACAGCCTCGGACTCCGGGTCCGGTAAGAAATCTTCTCAGTCAGGGCGAGCTCTGCAGCTGCCAGCCCCTGACTCGTTGTAACACTGCTCCCCACAGAGCTCCTGATGTTTCTTGCTATGCTGCTTCTCTTCTCTACTCTTGTTCTGTCTTCTTTCTCCCTAACCCTGCCTCAGCCCCGGGTTTATATAGGGGAAGTCCTTCCCCTCCCAAGACTGGGCAGGAGGTGTGGCATGCACAGGATCCCTGACCAAAGGACCTCCCACCTGCTCTCAGACGTAATATCTCTATCACTGTGGCAACCAGACCCCTGGGGTGTCACATTCCCCCCTAGTGAAATTTAGTACTCCGGGACTAAACATATTTTTTTTTAGAAAAACATAACAAGGTATAACAATAACAATACAATAAGAAAAACACATAAGATGGTTACGGCGTGTCCGCAACCGGGTGCAGTTTTGAAAAGCAAGGTGTCCATTTCACCAAAACAGGGAGACGTAACCAGGTAGGGGTCTGTCCTACCCCGAGTCCTTAACAGTCTTTAGTCCATCCTGGGTTACGCTCCAACTATGTACAAGGATTCCCGGTAAATCCACCAAGGACTCCTAAAAAGAACTAGAAACACAAAATTATACACAAGCAACTATAAACAAGTAAACATTATAAGATAGCTTAAACATTTAGATCCTCCAACGTGCGGGTAGCTGGCCTCTAGTGGCCCTAGTGGACCTACGGAGCTGACTGTCTGGCCCTGAACTACAGGGTGTAGGAGCTGTCAAGGGTAAACTGGGCAGCTGTCTATGGGCCCTCTGACTCACTAGGGGTATGGCAGGCTCACTATAAGCAGAGGGTTGATTTTCCGGGTCTGCTTGTGTAGAGTCTTCTGCCTCCTGGACCGGCTGTTCTTCCAGCTCTACCGGTTGCTCCGTAGGTTCTTGGGATGATGGTTGGAGGAAGGTGAGTACGGGTACCACAACTGCACCATTGACTTGAGTCCAAGACCGAGGGAAGTCCCCGAGCACGGTACTAACCATATCTTCCCTTTCCTCTACGGGTCGATGGTCTTCTTGTTCCTCTTCAGGGTTCCTCAGTTGTTCGGGACACTTCTTCAGGTGGTCCCGGGATACAATGGCTGTGGTTTCCCCTCCGTCTTTACTGATGGTACAGACCTTCGGGTTTTCGTGGCTGGAGGGCAGTACGGTGTACGGGTCCTTCTCCCACTGGTCGTCCAACTTGTGGAGCCGTCTCTTCCTCTTCAAGACCTGCTCTCCGGGTACCAGGGGAACAGCGGGAGCATACTGGTTGTAAGTTTTCTCTTGTCTTTCCCTAGCCTGACAGAGACTTCGCTCCACGCTCTCCTGTACTCTCCGGTACTGCTGCTGCCTCTCTGTGTCCCAGTCTGTTTCTGGTGAAGTGTCCTCGGGTGTCAGGACTCCCATTTCCAGGTCAACAGGTAACTTACCAGGTCTTGCCCTCATTAGGTAAGCCGGGGTACAGTTGGTGGAACCTACCGGGATGTGGTTGTATAGGTCCACCAGATCGGGCAACTTTTCAGGCCACAGACTGCGTTCTTCCAGGGGCAACGTTTTTAGAAGATCCATTACCACCTGGTTCATTTTTTCACAAAGTCCATTAGTCTGCGGATGGTAGGGTGTCGTCCTTATCTTCCGGCAGCCATACAGATTGCAGAATTCCTGGAAGACCTCCGCTTCAAAGGCAGGTCCCTGGTCCGTCAGCACTTGGTCCGGGTACCCGTGTGGACGGCAAAAGTGCTGCTGGAAGGCTCTAGCTGCTGTTCGAGCCGTTAAGTCCTTGACGGGGACGACAACCAGAAACCGGGAGTAATGATCCACGATGGTTAACGCGTAGACGTAGCCACTTCTGCTTGGGGTCAGTTTTACATGATCCAAGGCTACCAGTTCCAACGGTTGCCGGGTGACGATGGACTGCAGGGGAGTCTTCTGGCTGGCGCGGTCCTTCCTTCTCAGGTTGCACGGGCCACAGTCTCTGCACCACTTCTCAATGGTTCCCCTCATGCCTACCCAGTGGAATCGCTCGAGCAGCAGGAACTCCAGCTTCTTCCACCCGAAGTGTCCAGCTCCGTCGTGGTATGCCTCCATCACCATGGCTGCGTCTCTTCGTGGCACCACTACTTGCCAGAGTAATTCATGCGTCCGGGAGTTAACCATTCTGCGGCACAACTTTCCTTTGTAAAGGAACAGTCGACTCTTCTCTGCCCATAGTTGTTTGGCTTCCTCCGGAGCGTCTGGTTCAAGGCGAGCCTCCGGCCGAGTCAGCATCTCCTTCACCAGTCGGACGGCAGGGTCGCTGTCTTGCGTTTCCGCCCAGTTGTAGTGAGGTAAGGGGTTCAACGTAGCAGCCTGCTTACTCCTTACCCGGTGGGAATACTGGATAGTCCCATGACGGTGGAACGCAGGGAGTTCAATCTCTTCCAGTCCCTCCGGATCTTCTCCTTCGTCCGGCAGGTTGGGCATCCTGGACAGGGCGTCCGCGTTAGTATTGGAGCGCCCTGCCCGGTATTTGATTATGAACTCGTAGTTGGACAGACGGGCCATCCACCTCTGCTCCAGGGCACCGAGTCTTGCCGTGTCCAGGTGTGTCAACGGGTTGTTATCCGTGTACACGGTGAACCGGGAAGAAGCAAGGTAATGCTTAAAGCGCTCAGTGACTGCCCATACCACGGCCAGGAACTCTAGCTTAAATGAGCTATAATTCTCGGGGTTCCTTTCGGTGGGTCGCAGTTTTCGGCTGGCGTAGGCGATTACTCGTTCTCTCCCCTGCTGGATCTGGGACAGTACGGCTCCTAGCCCGATGTTACTGGCGTCGGTGTAGAGGATGAAGGGCTGGTTATAATCCGGGTACGCCAAGATTTCATCCCCCGTGAGGGCCATCTTCAGCTGGCGGAAGGACTCTTCTTCTAGCTCTTCCCATTTGAAGGGCGGCTTCTGGTTCTTGGCCTTCCGGGACTGGCCTATCAGGAGGTCCTGCATAGGCGCTGCCTTTTTGGTGAAACCGGGAATAAACCTTCGGTAGTAGCCTACCAACCCGAGGAACTGCCGCACTTCTTTTACGCTGGAGGGGCTTGGCCATCCCTTAATTGCGGTGATCTTATCGGGGTCGGGAGCCACTCCGTCAGCGCTCACCACGTGTCCCAGGTACTGCACCTTTGGTTTCAGGAGGTGACACTTGGAGGGTTTCACCTTTAGGCCGTAACTCGCCAGAGCTTCGAACACCTCCGCCAGGTGTTTCAGGTGGTCCTCATAAGTTTTGGAGTATACGATGACATCGTCCAGGTACAACAGGACCGTCTCGAAGTTTCTGTGGCCCAGACAGCACTCCATTAATCGTTGGAAGGTTCCTGGGGCGTTGCAGAGTCCGAACAGCATGCAGGTGAACTCGCTAAGTCCCATCGGGGTGGTGAATGCGGTCTTCTCCCGGTCCGCCTCTGCTACAGGAACCTGCCAGTACCCGCTAGTGAGATCCAAGGTAGAGAAGAAGTTAGCAGACCTTAAAGCAGCCAATGACTCCTCTATCCTTGGTAAGGGGTACGCATCCTTGTGTGTGATACGGTTGATTTTCCGGTAATCTACACACATCCTCATGGTGTTGTCTTTCTTTTTGACTAAAACTAGCGGGGCTGCCCAGGGGCTACAGCTATCCCGGATTACCCCAGCCTCCTTCATGTCTCTAAGCATTCCCTTGGCGTGTTGGTAATGTGCAGGGGGTACGGGTCGATACCTCTCTTTTATGGGAGGATGATCTCCCGTGGGGATGCGGTGTTCTACCCCCTTGACTCGCCCGAAGTCTAACGGGTGTTTACTAAACACTCTCTCATACTCTTGAACCACCCGGTAGACTCCCTGTTTCTGGTGGGAGGGAGTGGAGTCAGTTCCCAAGTGTAGTTGCTGACACCAATCCTCCATTACTTTCTTAGAGCCGTTACCTTCCTCCGGGTGAGATGGAGGCAAGGGTTCCACAGACTGTATAGAGTTTTGGTTGATGGTATATAATTTTGCTAGCGTGGCATACCGGGGCAGGTACACTTCCCTCTCCCCGATATTGATTATGCGAACGGGCACCCTCCCATGGCGTACATTGACCACCCCCCGTGCTGTCAAAATTGTGGGCCTACTGTCTGAGTAAACTGGTTCTACCATTGCCTGGTAATCTCTACCTCTCAGACCAATAGCTGCCCGGCACCAAATCATCATTTCACTTTTTGGGGGCATGGCAATAGGGAAAGGGTCACACATTCTTACGCTACCGATCTCACCGCCGGAGAGTTCCACCTGTTGCCGTCGCATCAGTGCCCGGATCTCTTTCTGGAGCACTCGCTGCTCGCCGGAGCTGGCGTTCTTGGCAACCTGCTGTAGAAGGAAAATCACCTCTGCAAGACAATTTTCAATTACATTAGTTCCTAGAGTTATTTTTGGGTGGCTCTCATGTTTGTCAATGTCTACAATGATCAGTCCCTGTGCTGCCAGTTCGACTCTACCGATTTTGATGGTCACCTCTTTAAATCCGATCTGTGGCACGGGTTGGCCATTGCTGGCGATGATACTCAAGTCGTCGTCAGGGTAGCGGGTAATATCCGAGTCATTCCAGTACTGCTTAAAGAGCACGTACGGGATGGTGGTGACCTGTGACCCGGTGTCCAGTAGGGCACTCATGGGAATGCCATCCAGTACCACAGGCAAGACTGGACGTCCTCCCACATATCTGTCGCGCCAGTTCGATGGGCCTGGTGATCTTTTTCCTGGGGGTTGGCCCTCTACCCCAGGTTGTGCCCGTTTAAAGAACAGTACCTTTCCATATGTCCGGGTTGATTGCAGCGGCGGCAGATGGGTCGTCCGTCCTCGCTGTATCGGTCACTGGGTCTTCCTCTGGCCGGTGGGGTCCTCCTTGGTCGACGCCACGGGATGTCCTCCGGTCCGGATGCCAGCTGGATCTTCCCTGGGCTGGAAACCTGTAAGGACTGCACAGTTCGGGTTAGCGCAGCAACGCTCTTAGCTAGCTCTTGGACCTGATGGCGTAGGTCTGGAGCCGGGTCATTGTCCAAAGCCTGCGCATCAGCTCCCACAGGCCCTGCGGACAAGGGCGCCGCCTCCTGGTGGTAAGTGATAGCTGGGCGCCTGTGGGTCACAACGCCACCCGGTGCCGGTTCTCGGAGCACCCGGATGGCTCTGTCCTTGAACTGTGCAAAGTCCAGATGGGGATCCTGTAAGGCCATTGCCCGCAACTGGGTTCGGTGGGCATTGCAATATAAACCCTCTATAAATTGTTCAGTCAACAGCCTGTCCTCGTTTCCCACCCCATCAGGGTCGGTCTGCTTTATGGCCCTCAGGGCCTCTTGTAGGTTTAGTGCATAGTCCCTTATACTCTCATGCGCTCGCTGCTTGCACCCGTAGAATCTAAGCTTAATCTCGGCTGAGGTGCGGGTATCAAAGGTGTCCTTCAGCCGGGTTAGTATCCCCGCGACAGTCTTCCTCCCAGGTGGCCAGGATTTTACTTCCCTTTTGGCTGCCCCAGTTAGTTGGGCCACCAGGATGCTCACTTTTTGCTCTTCTGTGAGGGGGTACACCTGGAAGAGGCTATCCAGCTTCTCTCTAAAGTCATGCAGGGTATGTGACTCCCCTGAGTACTGGGGTAGCCAAGCTGCTCCCGGGATATAGGGCATGGTGAAGGGCATAACTGCAGCAGCGGTAGCGCTGGCGGGGGTTGAGGCAGTGAAGCTCTCCTCCGTATCCGACATCTTCCTCCCCCCTAGTGGACCGTGGCCTACCTTGCGATGATCCTCTTCCGTAGGCCGCGGCTCCGCAGTGGATCGTCAGGGTTGAGGACCTTCCGTCGCGCTCCTGTGACGTCGGCGTCTGCTGGGCTCCTTCCAGGACCTTACGCAACGTCCGGACGTGAGGCGGGGCTTCAGTTCTCGCGCGCTTTCGGAGTCCACGCCCCTCTTCTTCCCGCGCGGCGTCCTCAAGATGGCGTCCAATGGCGGGAAAACTCCACGGATGGCGGGAAGAAGGCAGAAGATGGCGCCGGATGGCGGGAATCTTCACATATGGCGGGAAGAAGGCTGAAAATGGCGGACAACCGGCGGGAATCGATCTGTGATGGAGTCCGATGGCGGGGACCCTCCGGAACCGGCAGGAGACTTCTTTTTGAGGTAAACTCGTTCTTTTCTTCAGGCACGCAGTACCCGGTTGTTGTGGGCACGTAATCCTGCCGACTACGCCAAAGTTGACGCGCCCCTGGGCCTGTGTCGCGCTGCGTTGCGCACGCGGGAGCTTACCCGGAGCCGGATCTCTTGAGGGTTGTAGTCTCGTGGCGGTGACCCGGTCCGTGCCCAGGGAGTCAAACTGAGCGGCGATGTAACAGCGGTAGATGTAGGACGACTACGCCACCCGTTGAATGCAGCTATGGAGCTGCCGCTGCAGGGCAGACCGCTGAGGCCGGTGGAAGGATGGTGCAGCGTGGATGGTATAACCCCCAACGGGAGGGGTATGGCCTCAGGGCAGCCGACGTGGATGATGGGGGTAGCAGGAACCACTCAGAGACGGTGCGGTGTAGTTCAGGGTCTTTACTGGTGACAAAGATAGACCCTCCCGGAGTACTTGCTAGTGATAGGGGCCTGGTCAGTCCTTGAGCAGATGGGATCTCCCCTGGCCAGGCGGAGTTGTAGGCCTTCCCAACTAACTGTACTCTTCTGGCTACCTTGCTAGAGGCGGGAATAAGTAGCCCACGTCCCTGAGTGTACCGTGTGGTGCTCACCCGTATGGCCGGTGACTCGGGGCCTTCTAATGGCTTCCGCTCCACGATGGCGGTGCTGGTCCCACGCGTGTGACCGTGCCTTCGGGCTTCTGGGCCAGAGGACCTGAAATCCTCTGCCGGACGGTTTCTGCTGCTGGGTAGGAGTTAGTCCCCACAGCCTCGGACTCCGGGTCCGGTAAGAAATCTTCTCAGTCAGGGCGAGCTCTGCAGCTGCCAGCCCCTGACTCGTTGTAACACTGCTCCCCACAGAGCTCCTGATGTTTCTTGCTATGCTGCTTCTCTTCTCTACTCTTGTTCTGTCTTCTTTCTCCCTAACCCTGCCTCAGCCCCGGGTTTATATAGGGGAAGTCCTTCCCCTCCCAAGACTGGGCAGGAGGTGTGGCATGCACAGGATCCCTGACCAAAGGACCTCCCACCTGCTCTCAGACGTAATATCTCTATCACTGTGGCAACCAGACCCCTGGGGTGTCACACTATCGCCTGGAGCCATGCATGTCTTGGTCCTCCCTGATGTTGAAAGAAGGCTACCGTGGTGGAATTGTCCAAGAGAATTCTTACGTGTTTGCCTGCTAGTAGCGATTGACACCTTTGTAGGGACTCCCAGACTGCTCTTAGCTCTCTGTAATTTGAGGACCGGTGTCTGATCTCCTGAGACCAAGCCCCTTGTACGTATCTGCCCTCTACATGAGCCCCCCAACCCCACTGGCTTGCGTCCGTGGTAATGGTAATATAAGGGGATTCTATCCACTGGACTCCCCTTCCCAGATTTAAAGGGGATACCCACCAGGCTAGGGAGCCTTTTAAGTCTGGAGTTAAGGGCATCTTTTTGTCCAGGCCTGACTGACGTTTGTCCCAAGCGGAGCTGATTTACTTCTGAAGAATTCTGGAATGTGCCTGACACCACTTTACACCGGGGATGCACGATGTCATGGTCCCCAGAACACTCATAGCTTCCCTGACCGTTACTTCCCTCTTTCTGCGAAAGGAGCTGAATTTTTTTACCATGTCCCGAGCTTTCTTTTGAGGGAGTTTGGACAAGCCGCGGTGTGAATCTAAGAGCACTCCCAAGAATATCTTCTGGTTGCTTGGAGCTAGGTCTGATTTTTCTAAATTTAGAACCCACCCCAAGTCTGACAATACTCGCATTACCCGACTATGATGAAGAATTAACTGTGCGTCTGAATCTGCTACTAGAAGAAAGTCGTCTAGGTAGGGAATTATGACTATGCCCTCTCTCCTTAGATGGGAGACTACTTCCGTCACTATTTTGGTGAAAATACGGGGTGCCGATGACAGGCCGAACGGAAGACATTGGAACTGATAGTGGCTTACGCCACCTTTCCCTCTTGTTGCAAACCTGCGGTATCTCTGTCTTGAAGGGTGTATGGGAATATGGTAATATGCCTGCTTCAAATCCAAGGTACACATCACCGCGTCTTTGGGCACCAGAGGTATCACCGATTTTATTGACTCCATCTTGAACCTCTTGTACTTTACCCACTGGTTCAGGGGTCTGAGGTTTATAATTGTCCTGTACTCTCCCGATGGTTTCTTTATGGAGAACAGTCTGGAATAATGGCCCCTGTATCTCTCTGAACGAGGGACCGGTGTTATTGCTCCGTCCTGGAGGAGCTGCTTGAGGTCTACTTCCTGCCTTCTGAGGGCTGACGTTGAGCTGGCTTCCGTGATCTGAAATCGACGTGGGGGGAATTGAGAAAACTCGGTCTTGTATCCGTGTTCTATAAGCTGTAAAATCCACTGATTTTGGGTTATTCTCTGCCAACTTCCTAGGAAATGATGCGCCTCCCCCCCCACTGGTCCAGCGTCATTGACGCCCCTGTCTCTGACTAGGCCCGGGCAAGTCCCTGCGGACTCTACCACCCTTCGAGTAGCTCCATCTACCCTCTTTAATCTTTCCTCTATAATTCTGGGACTGGGTGGGGCGGCTCCTTCGAAAGGAAAAGGGGCGTCTAGGTCGTCCTTCCAGAAACCCCGCTTTTCTATCGGCTGCCTTCTGCAGAATGCTGTCCAGTACAGGTCCGAAAACCTGTAGGCCGGAAAATGGGATAGCACAAAGTTTGTTTTTGGACTGCATATCTCCTGTCCAAGACCTCAACCAGAGTGCCCTACGGGCCGAATTCGACAGTGCATCATTTCTTGCCGCGAACCGGACAGATTCTGCTGACGCATCTGCCAAGCAGTTTAGTGCCATCCTGACCATGTATAAAGCCTCGGCTATATCCTCCCTGGAACCACTCTGTACCAGTTTGGCTTCCAGGTCTTCCAACCATAAACCTGCTGATCTGGCCACGGACGTGGCCGCAATATTGGTCTTGATGATTGCAGCTGAAGCCTCCCAGGCTTTCTTAAGTAGACCGTCCACTTTTTTGTCCATTGGATCATTTAGACTCGCATCCTCAAAAGGGATTGTTGTCTTCTTGGAAACTCGGGCTACTGGTACGTCGATCTTTGGCACCTCTTCCCAAATTCTGGACTCTTCCGTTTCAAAGGGAAGACGGGACCTAAACTCCCCCGGGATTGATAAATGCTTTTGTGTTTTTCCATTCCTCCAAAATCATGGACCTGATGTGTTTATTAACTGGAAAACATCTACTTTTCCTTGCCTGTAGCCCACTAAACATCTGATCCTGGATGGACTGAGCTACCTGCGGCTGTTCAATGTTCATAGTATTGAGTAACGCCTGTAATAGCTCCTCTGTGTCAGCCGAGGAGAAGAGGTATCTTTTATTCTCCTCCCACTGACCACAAGGTAAATCGAAATCCAGCTCCTGGGACTGGTCTGATCCGTAGGCTCCCTCCTCTTCTTCCGAAGAGACTATGAAATCCTGCCTGGGTTTTTTGCAGGGAGGTTCGCCTGTAGAGGCCTGTGCTGCTAAAAGGGTGGACACCGAAGACTGCACTTCCTCTTTAATCATAGCTTTTACTTCGGCTCTAAATGTGGCCTGCTCCTCTGCCATAACTTTTGCTATACAGTCCTTGCACAGCTGTTTATTATATGTGTCCTGAAGCCTGGTATTACAAGTTGGGCATCGCCTAGCTCTCTTCTTAGAAACTGATCCCTTTGGGGTCCCTTTATCCTATGGACAGTATCAGAACACAGGCAGCTTGTTAGGATAAATCACCATAGCTCAGCGACCAAAAGGGGGCCCTATAGATGTTCACTTACGTGACCCAGGGAGATGGCCGTGGAATCCGTGTGCTGCGCGGGGCTACCCTCCATAGCTCACTATAGGTGTAGTGCCTAACCGACAGACACACATGAACAGTTTTTACCTGTCTGCCGTCTTCGCCGCCATCTTCCCCAGGCTTCTCCTTCCTGCTGACCTCCGAACCGGAAGTGCGTTCCAGGGTGGAACGCACGCCGCAGCCGCGTCACCGGAAGTGCGCCAGCCGGCAGAGGCAGCGCGTCCAGAGCCCTCCGAGGAGGAAAGCGGCGCCTTCCAGGAGCTCTGCTCCACTGGGCTGGCTGAGGGACCGGGATGGGTTTCAGCCAGCAGCCTGTCTTGACAGCGGGAGGAGACAGGTATGGCAACCCTTCCATCCCCTGGGCTGCTCCCTATGGTTTCAGCGCTGCTGCGCCCTCTCATGTGCCTGTCCGACTAGGGACAGGAAAAACACTGGCGATGGAGGGTGGGGAGGGGCCTTTTAACCTCTCGTGTGTTCCTGCCCCTAGTCGGACATGAAGGACTACCTCCTGGTGTGCTGGTGTGCTGTCAGGAGCGACGTCCTGGAAAAAACAATCTCAGAATCAGGGGGATCCGTTGAAGCATTCTAGAGTAATTACCTCATAAAGTGACAGTGGTCAGAATTGTAAAAATTGGCCTGGTCATTAACGTGCAAACCACCTTGGGTTGTAAAGGGGTTAAGCAATTTCTTTTGCAAGTGCTTCTAAGTTTATGATGACCACTATCAATTATTTTCAATTTAATTCTCTTGCAGACTGCAGCAGTTTTCACTGTATTTTGCTGTGTACTGTCTACTTTCAGCAGAGCCTGTTGTATAGAGGCATAACTGGTCCATTTTCAGTAGAGTGCAATATTTGGTTTAGGCCTTAAGGAGTATTTGATTTCATACCCAAAAAGCTTGTTTGTTGGTGCCATTAGATCATAGAATCATATTTTTGTATTTTTCTGAACCACCATAAAATGTTTTATAAGTTTTTTCTTTCTTTTTTTAAAAAATGATTGTCCCATTCCTGCTGTTCCGTAATAGTGAAGTCAAACAGGGAGACAGATGATTCATTAACTTGAACTGAATATTCACAGACTGGTCCAGACTGGGACTGAAAAGTAGGCCAACATAAGATGTGCAGTATCGTACATTCATTGATTCCCTACTATAACAATGAACAGAAAACAGTAGAGATTTCTTTATTACCTAGTCACCGTACTGGAACAATGCAATAATAGTACTATTTTTGTCCCCTGAATATAGGACTGCGATGGGGAACCCTTTAGGGATGAATCCTATAGCATTTTATGGCTACAGTTGTGGGAAATAGGGAGAGTAAATTCTACCGTTATCCCATCCATCCCCCATTTCACTCCTTGTTTTAGAGCAGATGTCACACATTAAGGCCAGCCTGGCATTCATAGTTGCGTGTCCACCTTCAGAAATTTCCAAGGGTGAGATGTTATTCCAAAAGTAAGTTCCAGCTTGCAGCATTTAACCAAAAAGTTGTAAAATATGTTGGAAAAATAGTCCTGATTAAAGATATTCAATTTGTGTCTGCTGCTCATTTCCAGATATGTGTCTCCATAGTTACAGACTACAAGCAAATCCTGTGTAGTCTGATTTTATTAAAGGGAATCTGTCACCAGGTTTTTGCTATATTATTTGAAAGCAGTATGATATGTGGACAGAGAACCTAATTTCAGAGATGTGTGATATCACAAAGTTGAGGATCCAAAGAAAAATGCATGGTACCTACAGAGAAACATGGTGGTGGCAGTGTCATTATGTGGGGCGAATGAGTGCAGGATACAAAGAAAAATGCATGGTACCTACAGTGAAACATGGTGGTGGCAGTGTCATTATGTGGGGCGAATGAGTGCTGCTGGTGTCGGGGAGCAACATATCATTGTATGCAACATGAATTCACAGATGTGCTGCTCTATCATGAAAGAGAAGATTCTACTGACGCGCCCCTGGGCCTGCTGTGTCGTGCGGCATCGCGCGCACGGGGGAGCTTACACGGAGCCGGATCTGTTGAGGGTTGTAGTCTCGTGGCGGTGATCTGGTCCGTGCCCAGGGAGTCAGACTAAGTGGCGCTGTATCAGCGGTAGATGTTGGACGACTACGCCACCCGTTGAGTACAGCTAAGGAGCTGCTGCTGCAGGGCAGACCGCTGAGGCCGGTGGTAGGATTGTGCAGCGTGATAGTATAACCCCCAACGGGAGGGGTATGGCCTCAGGGCAGCCGACGTGGATGATGGGGGTAGCAGGAACCACTCGGAGACGGTACGGTGTAGTTCAGGGTCTTTACTGGTGACAAAGATAGACCCTCCCGGAGTACTGGCTAGCGATTGGGGCCTGGTCAGTCCTTGAGCAGATGGGATCTCCCCTGGCCAGGCGGAGTTGTAGGCCTCCCAAACTAACTGTACTCTTCTGGCTACCTTGCTAGAGGCGGGTATAAGTAGCCCACGTCCCTGAGTGTACCGTGTGGTGCTCACCCGTATGGCCGGTGACTCGGGGCCTTCTAGTAGCTTCCGCTCCACGATGGCGGTGCTGGTCCCATGCGTGTGACCGTGCCTTCGGGTTTCTTGGCCAGAGGACCTGGAATCCCCTGCCTGACGGATTCTGCTGCTGGGTAGGAGTTAGTCCCCACAGCCTCGGACTCCGGGTCCGGTAAGAAATCTTCTCAGTCAGGGCGAGCTCTGCAGCTGCCAGCCCCTGACTCCTTGTAACACTGCTCCCACAGAGCTCCTGTTGTTTCTTCCCATAGCTGCTTCTCTTCTCTGTCTCTACTTCTGGCATGGCCCAGGAGCTGGGCCCAGCCGGAGCCACAGCTCCCTGTCAGCCCTCCTGGCTGAACTCTCCCTCTGAACTCCCTAACCCTGCCTCAGACCCAGGTTTATCTAGGGGAAGTTCTTCCCCTCCCAGGACTGGGCAGGAGGTGTGGCATGCATAGGATTCCTGACCAAGAGACCTCCCACCTGCTCTCAGACATAACATTGCTGTTACTGTGGAAACCAGACCCCTGGGGTGCCACATTCCCCCCTACTGAAATTTAGTACTCCGGGACTAAACATATTTTTAAACATAACAAGGTATAAACAATAATAGTACAATAAGAAAAACATATAAAGATGGTCACGGCGTGTCCGCAACCGGGTGCAGTTTTGAAGAAAAGCAAGGTGTCCATTTCACCAAAACAGGGAGACGTAACCAGGTAGGGGTCTGTCCTGCCCCGAGTCCTTTACAGTCTTTAGTCCATTCCTGGGTTACGCTCCAACCATGTACAAAGGATTCCCGGTAAATCCACCAAAGACTCCCATAAATTACTAGAAACACATAATTATTTACAGGATATGGCCGCTCTCAGTCCTCGGCCAGTGGGGATAAGGAATGGCTGCTCACAGTCCTCAGCCTGGTTTAAGATAGGGGCACATGGGGAACAATTCACTAATCCCAACGGGGACCATATTTTAATTAGCAGCAGTCCTTGTACCCTTACGGGTAACTATTTACAGCTCTTTATTCACGCTACTTCTCTTCAGTAGCTATGTCCTCTTTGTGCTCCCTCCTGAGGGTAGTCCTCAGACCTGTCCGGGTCCTCTTGGCTTTCCTCGTATTGGTAGTACTGCAGCTCCTCCTCGGTTAGCTGGGTTAGTATCTCTGCGACAGTCCTCCTCCCAGGTGGCCAGGACTTTACCTCCCTTTGGGCTGCCCCGGTTAATTGGGCCACCAGGATGCTCACTTTTTGCTCTTCTGTGAGGGGGTACACCTGGAAGAGGCTATCCAGCTTTTCACTAAAGTCATTCAGGGTATGTGACTCCCCTGAGTATTGGGGTAGCTAGGCTGCTCCCGGGATATAGGGCATGGTGAAAGGCATAACCGCAACAGCGGTGACGCTGGCGGGGGTTGAAGCGGTGAAGCTCTCCTCCGTATCCGACATCCTTCTCCCCCCTAGTGGACCGTGGCCTACCTTGCGATGATCCTCTTCTGTAGGCCGCGGCTCCGCAGTGGATCGTCAGGGTTGAGGACCTTCCGTCGCGCTCCTGTGACGTCGGCGTCTGCTGGGCTCCTTCCAGGACCTTACGCAACGTCCGGACGTGAGGTGGGGCTTCAGTTCTCGCGCGCTTTCGGAGTCCACGCCCCTCTTCTTCCCGCGCGGCGTCCTCAAGATGGCGTCCAATGGCGGGAAAACTCCACGGCTGGCGGGAAGAAGGCCGAAGATGGCGCCGAATGGCGGGAAAACTCCACCGATGGCGGGAAGGAAGCGGAAGATGGCGCCGGATGGTGGGAATCTTCACCACAGGTAAGTTTGAACAGTCTTTTTCAGGCACGCAGTACCCGGCGGTTGCGGGCACGAGATCCTGCCGACCACGCCAAAAGTTGACGCGCCCCTGGGCCTGCTGTGTCGTGCGGCATCGCGCGCACGGGGGAGCTTACCCGGAGCCGGATCTGTTGAGGGTTGTAGTCTCGTGGCGGTGATCCGGTCCGTGCCCAGGGAGTCAGACTAAGTGGCGCTGTATCAGCGGTAGATGTTGGACGACTACGCCACCCGTTGAGTACAGCTAAGGAGCTGCTGCTGCAGGGCAGACTGCTGAGGCCGGTGGTAGAATTGTGCAGCGTGATAGTATAACCCCCAACGGGAGGGGTATGGCCTCAGGGCAGCCGACGTGGATGATGGGGGTAGCAGGAACCACTCGGAGACGGTACGGTGTAGTTCAGGGTCTTTACTGGTGACAAAGATAGACCCTCCCGGAGTACTGGCTAGCAATTGGGGCCTGGTCAGTCCTTGAGCAGATGGGATCTCCCCTGGCCAGGCGGAGTTGTAGGCCTCCCAAACTAACTGTACTCTTCTGGCTACCTTGCTAGAGGCGGGTATAAGTAGCCCACGTCCCTGAGTGTACCGTGTGGTGCTCACCCGTATGGCCGGTGACTCGGGGCCTTCTAGTAGCTTCCGCTCCACGACGGCGGTGCTGGTCCCATGCGTGTGACCGTGCCTTCGGGTTTCTTGGCCAGAGGACCTGGAATCCCCTGCCTGACGGATTCTGCTGCTGGGTAGGAGTTAGTCCCCACAGCCTCGGACTCCGGGTCCGGTAAGAAATCTTCTCAGTCAGGGCGAGCTCTGCAGCTGCCAGCCCCTGACTCCTTGTAACACTGCTCCCACAGAGCTCCTGTTGTTTCTTCCCATAGCTGCTTCTCTTCTCTGTCTCTACTTCTGGCATGGCCCAGGAGCTGGGCCCAACCGGAGCCACAGCTCCCTGTCAGCCCTCCTGGCTGAACTCTCCCTCTGAACTCCCTAACCCTGCCTCAGCCCCAGGTTTATCTAGGGGAAGTTCTTCCCCTCCCAGGACTGGGCAGGAGGTGTGGCATGCATAGGATTCCTGACCAAGAGACCTCCCACCTGCTCTCAGACATAACATTGCTGTTACTGTGGAAACCAGACCCCTGGGGTGCCACACTACTATCACTCTGTGCCTTTGGTAAACGTGCATTTTTCCAACGCCACAATGATCCAAAACACACAACTATTGCATTACTGAAGAACAGGGTGAAAATGATACAGTGGCTAAGTTTCTACTCATCTAAATCCAGCCAAACACCTATGAGAAATTCTGCATTGACAAGTTGTCATCACTCTCCATCCAGCATCCAGGCTCTAAAAGAACAAGGCTCTTGAAGAATGAAAAAATATAGACGTTGCAAATGAAACATGTCGTCAACTTGTTCATTCCATGCCTAGAAGACTTGGTGCTGTCCTTAAAAATCACAGAGGTCATACAAAATACTAGATGCAATAGTTTTTCATGTGGGGTGTACTTATTTTTACAACAACTAATTTGAGTAAAACCGAAGGTTTTGGAAAGAAAATTATATGATTAACTGTACTTTCATGTTATGGGTTAAAAAAATGTTCTATGAATCCAAGTCTTGTCAGAGTTTTGGAAATTGTTCTCGTGTTCAGTGAGATATTGATTAAAATCTTTCTTTTCAAAGGGGGATGTACTCTTATGCTGACCACTATATATACACACACTGTATACACACACACGCAAAATTATTCATGTCATCTTTAGGACGAACTTTAATAAATCATCTATAATTATATTTCTTGAGAGATCAGCTGTAATTGTCGCAAGATGACAATTTTAGCACGGTGGGTAAACACGGGGTATATTAATAATGCATAAAATCCCATTAAATCCGTTTATTCTCCATGTTCATGTGACTGCAAATGAATACATTTTAAATAAGCATTAACTTGGAAAATCCACAAGACGACGCTTGTATTATTTATTAAAGGATTCACTGAACATATTCATGAATATTTTTTATATATAAAAACTGTAATAACAAGAGCCACAGGCATTAAATAAATAACATGCATACATATTCTAAATAAAAGATTCATCTCAGTGATTGTATGATACTACTCAAAGCTTGATTAAATATCTATTAGTAATTTTACATTTGATTTTACTTAAAAGGAGCCTGTCATCCTGATCGTTCTTATTAAACCAGTGCTAAACATATCCCTGGTTAAATGAGCAACTTTAGTAGACAGCAGAGAATTCACTTGCTTTGCTCATTCCAGTTTTATGGCTGTTGCTGCAGAGGGTCTCCTCCTCATTAGCATGCCCACTCAGCTTTGATTGATGTCCCACCCAATCTGCACTACTTCCTCATGACTGGAAAGAGCAACAATTTGCAAAGTTAAAGGGGTTCTCCAGGAATATATATATAAAAAATGCAAAAACTAAACATCATTATAAATAAATTCCTAAAAAAGTGTGATATATTAAAGTTAATGTGTCTAGGGAGATAACTGTGAAACTAAAATGGCCACCACCTTGTTACACTAACAGAAAAATGTCCTAGATTGTTAATACTACATGTGCAGTAGGAAGCTGTTTCCCCTCCTCGATGTGAATGAAGATGTGCTATTTATGGATATTCTGATCTAATACTGGAGCGATCTGAGGTGAGAAGAGGCTGCTCACACTGCTATCCACCCTGTCTATCTGATCTAATACTGGAGATATCAGGAGTGCTGAGGTAAGAAGAGGCTGCTCACACTGCTGTCCACCCTACCTGATCTAATACTGGAGATACCATGGGTGCTGAGGCAAGAAGAGGCTGTTCACACTGCTGTCCACCCTGTCTATCTGATCTAATACTGGAGATACCAGGGGTGCTGAGGTAAGAAGAGGCTGCTCACACTGCTGTCCACCCTGTCAAGATATCAGAGGTGCTGAGGTAAGAAGAGGCTGCTCACACTAAGGTCCACCCTGTCTATCTGATCTAACACTGGAGATACCAGAAGTGCTGAAGTAAGAAGAGACTGCTCACACTGCTGTCCACCCTGTCTATCTGATCTAACACTGGAGATACCAGAGGTGCTGAGGTAAGAAAAGGCTGCTCACACTGCTGTTGTGAGGTGATGGGGAATATGCCACTGACCGTCACCTACCATTAACGTTTGCATGTAATTTGCAGCTGCTGTTCTATTTTATTAGTAACTAGCTGTACTACCCGGTGTTACGGATCCGGTTGGTGGAACCTCTGTGCTGCGGTGCAAGGAGGGACCCAGAGGGGCATAACTAGGTATCAACTCGGAGCGACCTAGGTCGTACGGTGGCTAACGACTCCGTGACCAGGGAGGATCCGAGCAGAGGGACCAGGTACTACTCTGGGGACGACCTTGTAAAGGAGCAGGTGACTCCCACGGTACAGATGGCAGGGACTGACAGATATTGCAGATGGGCACAGCAGGCAGGCTGACGAGTGATCCGGGTGGATGGACTAGCAGACACGGCAGGTGACAGGCAGGAGCCTCTAGGTAGGCTTTCATGTGGTCATGGCAAGTGACGGGCAGGAGCCTCCAGGTAGGCTGACAGGTGGTCACGGCAAGTGATGGGCAGGAGCCTCCAGGTAGGCAGACAGGTGCTCACGGCAAGTGACAGGCAGGAGCCTCTAGGTAGGCTGTCAGGTGGTCACGGTAAGTGACGGGCAGGAGCCTCCAGGTAGGCTGACAGGTGGTCACCGCAAGTGACAGCAGGAGCCTCCAGGTAGGCATGGCAGGTAGCAAGCAGGAGCCTCCAGGTAGGCACGGCAGGTAGGAAGCAGGAGCCTCTAGGTAGGCACGGCAGGTAGCAGGCAGGTGCTTCCAGGTAAGCAGGCGGGCAAGCCCATAGACAGACTGGCAGACTGAATGGAAGACAGACTGTCGGGCAGGAGAGTAGTCAGGCTGGTGGACTGGACTGGTAGTCAGGCTGGCAGGCAGACTAGTAGTCAGGCTAGCAGTGGGACCTGAGGGTTGAAGGAGAGGTAAGTACACTGCATCAACTATTGCTCGGGCACCTCCATTTTGGAGGAGGTGCCTTATATATGGGAGGACCTCCGGCAATTGGCCGGGGACTCCTTAGGGCGGTGTGCGCGGCCCCTTTAAGAGGGAGGGAGCGCGCGCCCTAAGCACAGCGCCCGGGAAGCTGCACGCGCCGGCAGCAGCAGGAAGAGGAGCGCTGGAGAACGCCGGGCAGGGAGCACGGCGGTGAGAGGGATGGCATCTCTGCCTGGCAGGGGGCAGAGATGCCGATGCTACACCCGGCTTCGCCCGGGTTAATAACTGCTGTTAGCAAAATAGAATGTGTTAACAAAAATTTATTCTCCACACAAAAACCACAAAACAAATAGATAGAAATTTCATTGGCTCTTGAGGAAGCAGTTCTTGTTCTCTTGTCTGCAAGCCTCGCTTCCCTCTCTTCAGAAAGTTCAATGGCTCTTGAGGAAGCAGCTCGTTTTCATGTCTGCAAGCCTCGCTTCCCTCTCCTCAGAAAGTTCATTGGCCCTTGAGGAAGCAGCTCTTGTTTTCATGTCTGCAAGCCTCGCTTCCCTCTCCTCAGAAAGTTTATTGGTCCTTGAGGAAGCAGCTCTTGTTCTCTTGTCTGCAAGCCTCGCTTCCCTCTGCTCAGAAAGTTCATTGGCTCTTGAGGAAGCAGCTGCTGTTCTCATGTGTGTCAGCCTTATTTCTCGGTCTTCACATTTTTCATTGGCCCATAATGCAGCTTTTCTTTTCGCATCAGCTGACATTCGTACCATGAAATTCCTTTTCTTATGAGGCATTATTGTGGTAAAAATAGTCTGTAACTGGCAGTTTCTATATCCTCTCACATAGAAGTAATGTGACTGACATTAGCCTTTCCACCAACACACCCTAACTGACATCTTATTACCTTACACAAGCTTTGTTACAGTTATATGAAAAAGTTTGGGCACCCCTATTAATCTTAAGCTTAATGTTTTATAAAAATTGTTGTTTTTGCAACAGCTATTTCAGTTTGATATATGTAATAACTGTTGGACACAGTAATGTTTCTGCCTTGAAATGAGGTTTATTGTACTAACAGAAAATGTGCAATCTGCATTCAAACAAAATTTGACAGGTGCATAAGTATGGGCACCTCACCAGAAAAGTGACATTAATATTTAGTAGATCCTCCTTTTGCAAAAATAACAGCCTCTAGTCACTTCCTGTAGCTTTTAATGATTTCCTGGATCCTGGATAAAGGTATTTTTGACCATTCCTCTTTACAAAACAATTCCAGTTCAGTAAAGTTTGATGGTCGCCGAGCATGGACAGCCCTCTTCAAATGATCCCACAGATGTTCAATGATATTCAGGTCTGGGGACTGGGATGGCCATTCCAGAACATTGTAATTGTTCCTCTGCATGAATGCCTGAGTAGATTTGGAGCGGTGTTTTGGCTCATTGTCTTGCTGAAAGATCCATCCCCTGCGTAACTTCAACTTTATCACTGATTGTTGACCATTATTGTCAAGAATCTGCTGATACTAAGCGGAATCCATGCGTCCCTCAACTTTAACAAGATTCCCGGTGCCGGTATTGGCCACACAGCCCCAAAGCATGATGGAACCTCCACCAAATTTTACTGTGGGTAGCAAGTGTTTTTCTTGGAATGCTGTGCTTTTTTGCCGCCATGCATAACGCCTGTTTGTATGACCAAACAACTCAATCTTGGTTTCATCAGTCCACAGGACCTTCTTCCAAAAAGAAATTGGCTTCTCCAAATGTGCTTTTGCATACCTCAGCCGACTCTGTTTGTGGCGTGCTTGCAGAAATGGCTTCTTTCGCATCACTCTCCCATACAGCTTCTCCTTGTGCAAAGTGCATTGTATAGTTGACCGATGCACAGTGACACCATCTGCAGCAAGTTGATGCTGCAGCTCTCTGGAGGTGGTCTGAGGATTGTCCTTGACTGATCTCACCATTCTTCTTCTCTGCCTCTCTGATGTTTTTCTTGGTCTGCTACTTCTGGCCTTAACAAGAACTGTCCCTGTGTTCTTCCATTTCCTTACTATGTTCCTCACAGTGGAAACTGACAGGTTAAATCTCTGAGACAGCTTTTTGCATCCTTCCCCTGAACAACTATGTTGAATAATCTTTGTTTTCAGATCATTTGACAGTTGTTTTGAGGAGCCCATGATGCCACTCTTCAGAGGAGATTCAAACAGGAGAACAACTTGCAAGTGGCCACTTTAAGTAGCTTTTCTCATGATTGCATACACCTGGCTATGAAGTTCAAAGCTCAATGAGGTTACAAAACCAAAAAAAGTGCTTTAGTAAGTCAGTAAAAAGTAGGTAGGAGTATTTAAAACAAGAAAATGATAAGGGTGCCCATACTTATGCACCTGTCAAATTTTGTTTGAATGCAGATTGCACATTTTCTGTTAGTACAATAAACCTCATTTCAAGGCAGAAACATTACTGTGTCCAACAATTATTACATATATCAAACTGAAATAGCTGTTGCAAAAACACCAATTTTTATAAAACATTAAGCTTAAGATTAATAGGGGTGCCCAAACTTTTTCATATAACTGTATACTGAGAATGTCCTTTGTTCCCTACATTAACCAATCACAGCTCAGATTAATTAACTGTAGCAAAATAGAAGCTGAGCTGTGATTGGTTGCTGTTGGCTGCCTGATAAATCTTTATGAGATGAGTTTTGTGTGTGCTGAGGGTGGTATATGTGTTCAAGCACGTGGTAGTGTGTGGCGCATTTAGTGTGTGTGTTCATGTCCCCGTGTGTGGTGAGTATGAGTATCCCATGTCGGGGCCCCACCTTACCAACTGTACGGTATATACTCTTTGGCGCCATCGCTCTCATTCTTAAATTCTCCCTTGTTCACATGTGGCAGCTGTCAATTTGCCTCCAACACTTTTCCTTTCACTTTTTCCCCATTAGGTAGATGGGGGCAAAATTGTTTGGTGAATTGGAACGTGTGGGGTTAAAATTTTGCCTCACAACATGGGCTATGACGCTCTCGGGGCCCAGACGTGTGACTGTGCAAAATTTTGTGGCTGTAGCTGCGACGGTGCAGATGCCAATCCCGGACATACACACACACACACACACACACACACATACATACATACATACATATGTACACACATACATACACACATATGTACACACATATGTACAGTACATACACATACAGCTTTATATATTAGATGTACATGGACATTGAGAATATT
This sequence comes from Phyllobates terribilis, assembly GCF_046119375.1. Taxonomy (NCBI): domain Eukaryota; kingdom Metazoa; phylum Chordata; class Amphibia; order Anura; family Dendrobatidae; genus Phyllobates; species Phyllobates terribilis. Next base: position 321,231,092 of record NW_027362769.1, read on the forward strand.
ATTGGCTGCAATACTAATCACCAGCCACGAGAGGCCACCGTTTCCCCTGTAACTGCTCAATGACTCTGGCTTAAACTGGTTTGTGCAGATTTTTTTTTCAGAGACAGTTACCCAGTTCTGTGAGGAGACATAGAAACAACTATTCTGTTGGCAGAGACTTGTATCGTGTTAAATGGACTGTGTTCTGCTGGTTTGAACTGCAATTTGGACAGAACCAGAAGGAGGCCCCAGGCCAGGGGGCAGTGCAAGCCATTGGGAGGAAGTGCCTGACAGGAAGTGGTTGATTCGGTGGCCATCTTGAGAGAGCGAGGCGAGATCTAGAAGGAGAAGGATGTGTGACATCTCCATCGAGTGTCATCCGTGGAGTCAGTGTTCAGCATGGACAAAGATGGCACCGGGTAGCAGAGGATACTGTCCTGTTTGGCGGCCATTTTAACTCCATAGTGATCTGCTAATTGGAGCTATTTCGGAATTTCTTTTTAATGATATTCCCACTATTTATTTTTTTCTATTCCCAAACAACCCCTTTAAGTTTCTGCATCACGCTAAGGCTGTTAATTTATCCAGGGGCAAGAGTTTAGCACTGTATTAACATACAGTATGGTGGCATGCTCCTGGTTTACTTGGACTGGATGGACAGATTCTCCTTGAAAAGTGGTGGTCTGGCTTACATGACTCCTCATCATATTATGATGAGTCATAATACTGCAGGGTACATCCTTAGTTATTAGAGTGGGAAGTTCTGTAGATGGTGCACAGGTAGTGGCTGCATTTGGGTCCTTCTGCTTGATGAGGCCCAAAGGATCCTTAGATATATAAGAGAACACAGATTTTGGACTGGATCCTGCAGTCTTGTATTACTTTCTTTTACCTGCTCGAATACTTGAATATCATTTTTTATCATATTGTATAATTTTTCAAACACCAGGTCGCAATGCTTCATAGAATCACATTATATAAACCATCCTACAGGTAGGACACAGCACAATGCGTTTCAAGATGAAATGCAAATACACTTTACAGATAATTGTAGTATGAAGTCTCACTTGAAGAGTCGACATGATGGTATCTGACAGCAACGGAATAAGATCAGGAATAATAAATGTCGTTTCTGACACAGTATATACACATGAAAGTAATATTCTTCACATCCATTAATTCCTCCTTTCCCATACTGTATAATTACAGATCCTTGATCTACATTAGCCACAAACGAAAGAGACATGTGAACAGACGACGCACAAACAGAAAAATACTGTATTATACATGTATATATATTGCATCATACCCTACAAATATTCTCTGCTGACTAATATATGAATATTAATCAGAGAACTGCATAAATATTAGTGGGAAAATTCTCAGCATTTGTAAGAAACATTTCATAATACCAAACAAAACTAGTGTTCCAGTTTGGATTTAGGCAGACATATAAATAGCCGCAACCGATCAAAAGATAAACTGTTGATACATCCAGAGGTCTAGTAGGAGGAGTATCCTTTATTTTCTTGGATGAGTCTACAACACGGCGCATTTGTCTTGTCATTTGATAAAAGAGCACACAGCTCCGAAACGAGTCTTGGGTTAGACTCATCCAAAAAAAAATAAGCGGATACTCTTTGTTGATACATTTAAAAGTCCATTAGAAAGAGTATCAACAAAGACTATCCGCTTATATTTTTTGGGGGGGATGAGTCTAATCCATGACGCGTTTCGGAGCGTTCTGCTCCTTTTTCAAATGATAAAACTGTCAAGTTATTTGATAAAGGAGCAGACCACTCCGAAACGTGTCATGGTTTAGACTCATCCCCCAAAAGAAAATTAGCAGATAATCTTTCAACTGGACCTCTGAGAGTATCTGCTAATTTTGTTTTGGGAGAGGAGTTTAAAGCATGACGTGTTTCGGAGCGGTCTGCTCTTTTGTCAAATAACATGACAGACAGCGGTGAATCACATCATGGTTTAGACTAATCCCCAAAAAATATAGGATACTCCTTTTACTCTTCTACTGGACCTCTGGATGTATCCACAGTTTATGTTTTGATCAGATGGGCCAACTTAATGTCCCCCTAGATCCAAATTGGATGACTGTTTTTCCTGTGTAATTCCACGGCCACCCTACACTACCAGATACAGACTTCGGCAGCACATCACGTATTCAGTGGTGTTGTGTCCATTTCAGCATAGCCAAGTATGGTGGGCCTTTAAATTCTATTCTGCTTATTCTAGCTATCAGAACATATTTACCCTACAAGTGCCTCTTTTTTCCCTGTTCTGGTTCACTTCCCTACACATAGACAGATATTCTGAATAATGCCATCAATGCTTAACTAGTAATAAAAGATTATATGAAATCAGGGCAATGCATAAAATTTTGGAGCTCCCTGGCAAATTCCCCTTATCCCCATTTTTACATTCAGGGGAAAATATAGACATTTGATCTAAAATTGTGTTATCACGGTGATGGGGGAAGGCACATGGCACCGCCTAGTGCAATAGATGCAAGACGGGTTCGTAACTGCAGAGCAGCTCACCTTAGGGGGTTGTGCAGCAAGCGGGCACAACAACGGGAGTCAGCATATGGTGTGAATCCAAGTAGAAAAGGAACAGCAGCTGCTCCGGAGCTTACTTGATGTTGTTAGGCTCACCTGGTGAGGTGGATCCACAAATCTCCAGATCCTGGTAGATACATGGACCCGGGACATTGGTGCAGCTGGTTGAAGGGTATATGGAACTCCGAAAAATTGGATAATCAGGTAATACGGGATCCAGAAGAACAGATGAAATGGAACCCAGCAAAGTTGAATGCATGGATGAACAGAGATCAGTAATAGTAAATGTATTTTCTGCAACCAGTGGGTTATTTCAGGAAAAGAAAAAGATGAGGGTTAACCGGCTGGGTTGAAGGTATGCAAGATTAGTGAGGGTTTTGCAAGTAGAAGGACACTAAGCACAGATGGAGGAGCACAAACACAGAACTCAGACTTATTCCTGAGACATAGATAAATTTCTTAGTTGACCTAGGGAGATTATATCAAAGTGCCACATTGAGCAACTTACAAACGTCAACGTGGGGCACACCAGACGGCAGCAGCCCCAGGGGAAGGAAGTAGAGCCCAGATACCCGGTACAAGTGCTTAACAAATATCTGGGAATCCATATAATTAACATAACGTTCGGAAAAAATATGCTGAGCATTGGGAGCTACTGGTTGGTGAAGTACAAGTGGAATTCAAACTGATTCCAGTGCAATGTAATTTTGATGGGTATTTTACTGTTAAAATGTCTACTTCATATCTTAAATTTTATACCTGTTTGTTAATTTTTTTTCATACTTTTTTAATAACATTTTAACAATTAAATAACTAGCGAATTTACATTCTGCTGGATCCACTTTGGATTTGATCTGGATTTATCAACTTGTCCAAGACTCAGCATATTTTTCTCTGTACTTCATATTAAGCATCGCTTAACAAAAGGAAGCCATTTTATATATTTGGTGATTTAAAGGAGTTGCCCAGAAATAGAAAAAAAAACACCAAATTACCAACATAAAAGTAAAAGTAATTGTACATACCTTTAATTAGTAAATCACATTTATTTTGTCTGAAGAGGTAATTACAATAGAAGGAATTAAAGACAGAAGAGATAAAGGGTTAATGTCGGCATCCTCCGTGGTCTAGGACAGTCCAGGCATGTATGGTAACTTGCCCAGTGATTTAGGATAATTAAAAGGCTGTGAAAAGTTTATTATCAGCTTTCTGGTGGTCTAGGGAAGTAAAGGAGTTAATATCACCATAAGTAACAGTTTATTATAGTAAATAGGTTAATATCAGCCTAACCACATGGTGAGAAAGTGATCGATATTATTGCCCTCCGTGGGTAACAGTAAAAAACTAAAGATCATAAAAAGTAATGACAAGGAGTGCAGTCAAACATTGTGTAAAATGTTTATTTTAGGACCATTCAAAGCGTTTATCAAACATGAAAAAGGTGAGGTGACGCTGACAGTCATTTAAAGGGGTTTTCGTCTCGTTGATTGAATTTTATCTAGGGAAGCCATCATTATATAAGAAAAAAAAATTATCCCATATTTATCATCAGAATTTGCCCCCTGATCCAACTCTGCCGGACCAGATGTGACGATAACAAGACAACCAGTGACCTGACCCCTGAGAAAACGGATTGGCTGCAGGGACAGGTGACTGGCAGCTTCCAGTTCAGCAGGGCTGCAACCGGAGGAAGAATCTAGTGGTCATTATGACTTCTTTATTTCTTTTCTAAAAGGATAGTCTCACTATGTCAACTTTTATAAAAAAGAGTGGAAAACCCCTTTAAACATAAGTCTACATTATACACGAGACCTATTCATTTTATACAAGAACACCAGTTCATGCTCATTTGTGATATGTTGAAGTTTGTGTTGAGCGCAAGTCCTCGCTACTCGAGTTTGCCAAGGGTGCTCGGGTATGCATGGAGTATCGCGGGTGCTCGAGTGACATGTTTGAGTCCCTGCAGCCACAAAATATGCAGGGATTTCCCGTGTTTGTCAGGCAATCCCCGCATGTTTTGTGACAGTCTAACAGCCGTGAAAAATGCGGCCTCGAGGATTCGAACATGTCACTCGAGCACCCGCGATACTCGGTGCATACCCGAGCACCCTCGGCAAACTCAAGTAACGAGCACTAGCAATCATCAGTAGTTGTAGTGATTGGGCTTTAGGCTAGGTTCACATTGGGGGGGCATATTATGAGATTTTTAAGAAATCTCATGTACAGTTTGACAGAGTATTTGCAGTTTACATTGACCGGAGATGCGCACTAATCAGCGGCACACCAATTTATGCTGCAGATTTCATTCTGTGCGATGCAAAATGCCGCACAGTGGAAACATCACGCTTACAAGTACCCTAAAAAATTATTTATGATATAAAGAAAATATGATGACTTAAATGTAACAGAAAACAAAACCAAAATGCTTATGTGAATATGTAAACATATTACTGTAACAGTCAATTATTGGAGACACTGGGGCAGACAAAAGGCCACGATTGCAGTAGTAACGAATCTTCTAGTCAATGTGAGTTCTGTCCTCTGAAACTTTCCTGTCTGTTGGTGGGTCTCCAGCTTGAGAGCCAGGATCAATCTGGTTTGGGGTCCTGGATAACAGTCTAAATGAAAGAAGATAAAATAAATAAATAGTTTAGTTTGTAAGAGTGGGAATGGGTTGTGGATGTCACACACAGTGTGGGAAAGACTAAGTGCAACACGAAGGGATGAGGGGAAGGAAGCCCGGACACTAGGGAAAGGGGGAGTGAAGACCCCTAGGCAAATCTAATAACACCCTGCCTACCCTACCGTCCCTATATTGGTTCCACACCAATCGCCGAGCAGGGAATCTATGACCTGTATATCCCTAGAGCTAGGCCCTAGCTAGGGAGGGGGGGGGGGGGTGAACACTGGTCAGTGCCCACTATAAACTAAATACAACAAGGGAGACAAACAAGGGGGAGAAAGTTAGCTTGAGCAGACTCGAGAGAGATAACACCAAACATCCTCCAAGGCACCAGAGAGGAAGTAAGCAGACAGCTATAGCTCCAAGCCTTCACAAGGGAAGATGTGAATATCACCGGCAACTCCCAGAAGCAGACAGAGTTTATAAACACCTGGCTCAATGTGTGTCAATCAGAGCAGGTTAGAGGTTGCCGCTGGGTCCAAATGTCAGAAGGATTAAGAAGGCGTCTGCAATTCCAAACGCAGAGACCTTCTTCAGCCAGATGCAGAGTGACTGTCTGTTGCATCTGACACACCCGGGAAAGTAGGGGACTAGAAAGTTGGAGGGGGGTTATTTTCAAAGAGACTGCACCACTCTGATCTTTGGGTTGCACCTGGTATTAGATTAACCTCTTTGCACATTAATGGAGTTGAGGAGCAATATCATACACGGCCCAAGTGAGGTGCTGTTTCCCAAAAAAAACAAGGGAAGCTAAGAATAAAATTAAGGAAACATTAGCTTAAAGGGCCAGGAGGTTCATTACACGAGTCACCCAATCCATCTTTTTTAATGAAACAAGATAAAGAGGTCTATATCAGCATGCAGGTTATAGGAAGCGGAATTAAATAATACGGTGATATCAGCGATCCGATGCCTTATTGTAGAGAAAATCACATTTTTCTTATATGTAAATGAGCTGTTAGGATCTATGGGTCGGACATCGATCTCCCTTAGAATCTGCCTCCAGAGATTGTTGTAAATGAAAGGAGGAGTTACCAGTGTGAGACATGTAATGACTGACAGTCTGTTCTCCTGATCACACTGGTAATGCCCCCTTTTATTTACAATAAGCTCTGGAGGAAGATTCTCAGGGAGATCTATGTCCGGCCCATAGATCTTAACAGCTCATTTGTATATTTAAATAAACGTTCATTTCTCTGGAATAAGACATCGGATCGCAGATCTCAAGGTATCATTTTATTTAATTTTCTCTGGCCTGCATGCCCATATAGACGGCTTAGGAGGGTTGATCCTACTGACAGATTCCCTTTAACAACTTATTGATTTCAATGAGCACTACGTAAAACTGCATTATTTGTGCAGTGGTGTTGCATGGAAATTGAATACTTGCGTCTGAAGTTCCCTAAAGATTATTGGTGATGATCTCCTTGGAGTCCCAGCATCGAATCAAAACACAATTCAAATATGAATAAAAAAAAAAAAAAAGATTGACCAAAATAGACAACCCCTTTAAGGTAATTATAATCATATAGAAAATGTATATATGCCATGAGAAATAAATCAATATTATTAGTCAATAATTAACATTTACTGAACTCTATTTTTACTTTATAATTTCACCATTTATTCATCTTATAATACGAGCTCTGAATGTCAGTAATAAGCAGGCACTTTAGTGAACAGATATGGCCGGCTTCATACTGTGATGCCTACAACAAGCAAGATTGTTCAGGCGAAACTAATATTTCCACCGAATGTGACAAAGGTCTCCCGCCGGGGGAAAGTAAATAGAGTTTAGAGGATTTATTCTGCAAGACATTTTTTTTCCATAAAGGATACAGGCCTAACCCGCTATAAGAATATGCTATGCTACCAAGCGGAGGTTCACAGTTCCCCTCTGTGCTATGAAGCCTCACACTGTGAGTACCTTTGACAAAATAATATTATATTAATGCCAAATCAGCTCATGCTACAAATGAAACCCTAAGCCAATGGATTTTGCTCGAATACGGTATATAGGTAGGAGGCCGCGTTTGTAAGACATCTAATGTATACACAAAAGGGATTAGAGTGAAATGATGGAGATTATAGAGGAATAATATGAGGATAAGGAAAAATAAACATGAAATCTTTAGCCATTTCACCCACAATTTTTCCCATATAAAGAACAGTATAAAGCCCAATCCACACATCCGATTGACCTGCTTGGGCTTTATTTTTTTTTTATAGAACTTGTCCCTATTCCAGTGCTCGTGTTTTTTTGTGCAGTCTGCAAGAAAAATAAAGTGCTAAAAGAAATAAAACTAAATGCGTGATTTAGACTAATGCATATCATGAGTACGAAAAAAAAAAAACAATTCGCCTGTGGTTTATCCTCACATCCGGGCTGATTGTCTGCGTATCAAGTGTAAAAAACAAATCAACCAATGGACTTTTCCAATTTTTTAAGGATTTAAACATGTGAAGCGCTGTATTTCTTAAAGAGCAATGTTCGACACAACTGATGTTGCAGAAATATTCCTAAAGTAAATGTTGAAAATTTATTTAATTTTGGATTTCAATCTCATCATGTCTCCTGATTGCTCAAAAATTTTAGATGATTTTTTTTTTTTTTAATTTGGATGAGCTTCTTGTTAATCCCTATTGAAAAAATGCAAGACAAGAGGATCAGGGAAGAATGGCTATTATGCAGCTTCATTCTGGTTCAAAAGCATGGTTGTCACTTTTTGGCCTAAAAATCGAAACTGCATATCTTATGACCCAGAATTAACTTCTAGAGTTGAATCTCTAGAGTTGCTCCTTAATGGCTTTGAAATTTTTGCAGTCATTGCAAGACACTAAAGTATGCAAGTAATTTCAATGCCAGTGTAATCATAGACAACTTAGTCCAGGGATGGGCAATTAATTTTCCCAAAGGGCCACATGAGAGACAGTGACTGTTGTGGAGGGCCGAACAAATACGCTGAAATTAATTCTGCTCAATATTAATATTAACATATTAAATTATAATTATTATTTTAGATGAATATTGTATATCTGAATATTAAGCAGAATTAAAAGAGGTATTCCCATCTCCAAGATCCTATCCCAATATGTGGTAGGTGTAATAATAATAATATTAGCACATAGTGTGGGCGGGGTTAGCTGTGGTGTGAGCATGGTTAGCTGTGGTGTGGGCGGGGCTAGCTTTCTCAGCTCTGCTTCATTCTAAATCTAAAAGCTCTGATTGTGTCACAACTGCTGCACCCAGTAAACTAAGTGATACAGCATTGGAATCAGGGTCTCTTTTCCCGCATTATGCTGCTCTCAGATGATGTAGCAAAATCCTGGAACATATTCTCTTTAAATGGTTGTTGATGATCAGGCAGCAGGATAACCTTTTCTACATTTTCTGTGTGAAAGGACTGGTACGCTTTAAGCAATTTATAAATGTGCTTCGGCACTTCTCTATGTGAGTACGCCTTAAATTACTTGTTTTAAATGTTGTTAGCGACAAAAAGTTAGACAAAATTGAATAAAATGTAAAAAAATGAAAAAAAAAAAAAACACAAAAAAAGAAGAAGAATAGATACTATGAGCAGAGGAACCATCTTCCGTGTGAATTTGGATACTGAAGACTCTAAATTGGTTTGAGTAGTTGGAGTCTATACAAGCACAGAAACGCTCCTATCTGATATGACACAGTATTTTCTGGGTCATAGAATCCCAAATAAATAATATCTTTAAATATATAACCGCAGCCGGCAATAGATGGCAGCACATTCATCTCTCCTATTGCCTCTCAGAGAGGGGCTATCTGCACAGACAAGGTGTAGGGTATAATGAAGGGTTATCTATGATACACATCAGCTGGCTCCAACCGTGGTTAGTAAAGGGAGAGGAGAAAAGAATCACCGTGGAAAATGGAAAACGTTTTTAGAAAGGAATCATCATGTACGGCTGTTTAAAGGGAATCTGTCACCAGGTTTTGCTACCTCATACAACAGCAGCATAATAAAATAAAAGTTACCCTGATTCTAGCAATGTATCACTTAGTTCACTGGGTGCAGCTGTTGTGATTAGTGATGATCGAGTATATTTATTAACTCTTTTGGCGAGAACGCTCCTGTTCATCCCGAGTATTTTGGAGTGCTCTGCATTTCTTTTATTGTCTCTGCGCCTGCAGTGTCATGGCTGTTAGACAGCTGTGACACATGCAGAGATTGACTGTCAATCTCTACATGTGTCACAGCTGTCTAACAGCCATGACACTTGCAGGCGCATTCGACAATAAAAGAAATGTCGAGCACGCCAAAATACTCGGGGAGCACCCGAGCGTGCTTGCCGAAAGAGTTAATGAAACAAATTCGATCACCACTAGTTGTGATACATTCAGGGTTTTCTCTGCTGTAGATGTAGCTCAGAAAGCTAACCCTGCCCACACCACAGCTTTCTGTGTACATTGTATATTGAGAGTGAACTGCTTATCAGTTGGACCAGGTGTCACCTGAACACTAGTCCAGGCAGTAAATCTCCTGATAATAAAACCTTCATTGTATTGAAACTACAGCACACAGCTTAATAAGTGACACATCCCTGAAGTCAGTATCTCAGCCCTTACCTCATGCCACCCTCAAATTACAAAGCAAAAACCATCTGACAGTTTCCCTTTAGGGTTGATTCTTGATGCTGTCGGATATATCTATTAATTCTGCTTAAAGGGAACCTGTCCGCTGATTCATGCGCCTTAAGCCATTGGCCCAATGAGTTAGAGCCTGGCTGCACGATTGCACCTAGGTATATCGTTCCGGAATTTCAGAAAAAAATATAGTTAGAAGATCTGACAGGGGACCACAGTGATAGACGGGACTATTCAGGCACTACCCCACGCCGGCTTCTCCTAGCGTTGCTCCCACGCCTGGCTTCTCCCAGCGCCGCTCCAGGTGATGGAGCGGTTTTTCCCATAGTGAATGACATGTCAATCATCTCTAATAGCTCTGAAAGAAGTAGGGTAGTGCTGGATAGGTCTCATATCCGGCTATGGTCCATGTGACAGAGTCACTGGTTTTATATGCTGGGGGTTACCTCTTTAAAAGGGTGTGGTTTTATGGGAATGACAGAGATGGGAGGGAAGTCCTTCCTCATACCTCCCCCTTAGGGTGTGGCTGAACAGGGTTTAAATGTTCAGTCAGTTTGTTTTCCTGGATGGAGTGTATGGTGGAGATTGAAGTCTCCAGGCTATGTGTGGCTGATGCCAGAGAGCAACACCGGAGGACTGGTGTTGCTGAAACTTCACAGGACTATCTGTAGCCGGCAAAGGCCTTGCTGGCTAGAGGACTCTCCTATATTTCATCTTTTGTTTTCCCATTAACCCCGAGAGGGACTGTTTATTTTTATGGGACGCTGCTGGAGTTTACGTCGCACAATAAACCCACAGGAAGTTTACCCAAACCGTGTGTCCTGTGTCTGCCTCCAGAGAGCCGAGCAAGTCGCTTTACCATATCCCCTCTAGGGTCTTCTCGCCAAAGCGAGTGCAGTCAGTCTCTGGTTCATGCTGCCTGTGATTTGAGCATCATGAATCTGCAGACCGGTTCCCTTTAATTATGAAGTTTATGTATTCAGTTTCTTTCTCAAATATAATTTTACAAGGGGTTATTCCGCTTCAGCAAAATAACACATGTATGTCAGTTGTACAGGGTGGGCCATTTATTTGGATACACCTAAATTAAATGAGAATGGTTGGTGATATCAACTTCCTGTTTGTGGCACATTAGTATAGGGGAGGGGGAAAACTTTTTCAGATGGGTGGTGACCATGGCGGCCATTTTGAAGTCTGCCATTTTGGATCCAACTTTATTTTTTTCAATGGGAAGTGGGTCATGTGACACATCAAACTTATTGAGAATTTCATAAGAAAAACTATGGTGTGCTTGATTTTAACGTAACTTTATTCTTTCATAAGTTTTTTACAAGTTTGAACACATTTTATAAGTGGTCATAAAGTGCTGCCCATTGTGTTGGATTGTCAATGCAACCCTCTTCTCCCACTCTTGACCCACTGATGGCAACACCACAGAAGAAATGCTAGCACAGGCTTCCAGTATCCGTTGTTTCAGATACTGCACATCTCGTATCTTCACAGCATAGACAATTGCCTTCAGATGACCCCAAAGATAAAAGTCTAAGGGGGCAGATCCAGAGACCTTGGTGGCCATTCAACTGGCCCACAATGACCAATCCACTTTCCAGGAAACTGTTCATGTAGGAATGCTCAGACCTGACACCCATAATGTGGTGGTGTACCATCTTGTTGGAAAAACAACGCGTCATCTTCAGTGCATAAAGAGGGCAACACATCATCATGTAGCAATTTCAGATATCCAGTGGCATTGAGGTTTCCATTGATGAAGAATGGCCCCACTATCTTTGTACCCCATATACCGCACCATACCATCAAGATACGAGATGTGCAGCATCTGAAACAGCGGATACTGGAAGCATGTGCTAGCATTTCTTCTGCGGTGTTGCTATCAGTGTATCAAGAGTGGGAGAAGAGGGTTGCATTGACAATCTAACACAATGGACAGCACTTTGAACACATTTTATAAGTGGTCATAAACTTGTAAAAAACTCATGAAAGAATAAAGTTACGTTAAAACCAAGCACACCATTGTTTTTCTTATGAAATTCTCAATAAGTTTGTGTCACATGACCCTCTTCCCATTGAAAAAAATAGGGTTTGATCCAAAATGGCCGACTTCAAAATGGCCGCCATGGTCACCACCCATTTGGAAAAGTTTTGCTCCTCCCATATACTAATGTGCCACAACAGGAAGTTGATATCACCAAAAAATTCCCATTTAATTTAGGTGTATCCATATAAATGGCCCACCCTGTACATACAGACACATCTTTCACATATTTATGGTCTGGCTATCTTTGTATGAGCACCATCATCTAACAAATGGGCCAGCGGACACCAGTACAAACTACATTTTTCTTGATTTCACTTTTACTGGTAACCGTTAATTTATGGTTCAGTTTGATTCTACTCATAGAATATTCTGTCCATGAAGCTGGCCCCCTCCCTAGGCGCGAAGGAAGGACTCCACCAAATATGGAGGCTGAGGATAATATTTATTGTACATCTTGATATCTGTTCTGGATGGCTGTTGATATGTTTTGGTATATTCTACATCTTTTGCTATCTTCTGGGTTTTTATATTCTCTTGCATGTATTTTTCACTATTTTGCTAGGAAATTGTATTATTTCATGTCACCATGGGTGTGTGAATCCATTTAGTCTTACACCTACAAATCCATTATAAATCATATGTGGGTAGCGGTGGGATGCTTGAATGAATTGTTGCTAAAACAGATAAAGGATAGCATTTGTTTAACACCATCTTCTGGATTACTTGTGGATGGATGTGTGTTGGGACAGTTTTGTGAATCCCGGCCACTTTCATAGTTTTAAGGTTGACAGTAGAAATCTGGAATACTGTGTCCAGTTCTGGGCACCACATTTTAAAAAAGACATTGAAAATCTGGAGCAAGTTCAGAGAAGAGCTACCAGGATGGTGAGCAGACTGCAAACTGTGTCCTACAAGGAACGGTTAAAGAATCTGGGAATGGTTAGCTTGCAAAAAAGAAGACTAAGAGGAGACTTAATAGCTGTTACAAATATCTGAGGCATGTCACAGTGTAGAGGGATCATACTTATTCTCATTTGCACATGGAAACACAAGAAGCATTTAATGAGATGAAACTGAAAGGGAGAAGATACAGATTAGATATTAGAAAAACCTTTTTGACAGTTAGGGTGATCAATGAGTGGAACAGGCGGCCACGAGAGGTGGTGAGGTCTCCTTCAATGGAAGTGTTCAAACAGAGGCTGGACAGATATCTGTCTGCGATGATTTAGTGAATCCTGCATTGAGCAGTGGGTTGGACACGATGACCCTGGAGGTCCCTCCAACTATAACATTCTATGATTCTAAGTCATTGATGATTTAATATCAATAGAATGGGATGTGAGTAACGGCTTTTTGCAAGACCCCGATGTTACAGGCACGCCGCTAGGTTCAGATAGGGGCAAGACAGGTTACATTAATTCTTTGGAATCCTGGGGGAACTGTTACTCAGGGCGACCATAGACCATGTGCTGCAGCTTCTCTCAGGCACACAGGGGTATTGACCCTCAGGCACAGACACGTAGGTTGTTTCACTTGCTGACCAGACACACTTGACAAGAGTGCTCATAAACGGTAAAACAGTAGCATTTGATAAGAAGCCGCACAGCAAGTGCAAGTTAAGTCTTATGAGCAACAGACTCCAGTGACAAACAGTACAGTTTCCTTAGTAGCACAGCATTTCACAGTCTTCCCAGTAGTACAGGACAGCACAGTTCTAATGCAAAGTCACATTAATGAATACCGCATTCTTTACAGCACAGTGAAATGGAGGAGGGGGGGGGGTTGCCGAGGGAGATGATCCCTGTGACACCATTTCTTACAGTCCTTATCTTTCTGCTTGACAATACTCTGCACTGCTAGTTCAGGAACTCTACCTGACCTGTGCTTAGCTTCATTCCTGACTTGAATCCTTTTCACTTGCAGGGGTGCTTATGTCAGATGCAGAACACACACACCACCTTTCTCTTCAGCTCCAGCCAGACAGTAAACAACTTCCCCAAAATCACCCTGGGGCTCTGCTAAAACACTCACCTTCTCCTGTGACTGTGTTAACCCCTCTAGTTGCTGGATGCTTCTGGAGCACAACACTTCATGTCTCATGTGCTTGTGTTACTTCTAATAGTTGCTGAATGCTTTTATAGCAACAACACTACTTCTGCATGTCACACCCGGCAAACTATTCTGCTTTGGTACCTCTTGAGCAGCATATGAAAAAGTGTACTTGGGTTTGTAGTTGAGAAACAGTTACAAGAGAGTTACAGTCTTAAAGGGGTTGACCTCTACTTTGAGAACCCTTCAGATTCCTCATGTTTGGCCCAGTTAAAATAAAAACATCTATACTCACCTCCGATGCTGCCACCATTCCATAGGTATCGGCACTCGCGTTCCCTGGGCTCACATGAGGCCGTTCTGTCATGTGAGCCCTAAGCTTTTTTAAGAATTAAATCTGCAACGTCAATTCTTTCAGTGTTATTGATGGCGATTTCACCAAAACTAATGAAAAGGAAAAGTGCATAAAAAATGCGTCAAGACACGCCTATTTTATGCTGCTTTTTCCTTCCAACGCATCAGTATGTGCAGCAGATTTTTCTGCTGCAAATCCCGAACATGTGTACACACCCTAAGGATGCACTTACATTGACCAATCATCGTGAATTATCATTTCCCGATAATCGGCCAGTGTAAACACCCTGTCAATCACCCAAAGAAAGAGCAAAACAGTTGTACGTCGAGTGAAATTATTTTTAAAGAGGTTGGCCACTAGTTTAACATTGATAACCTATCGTTGAGATAGGTCATCAATATCTGATCGTGGAGGTGCGACACCCTGCACCCCCGCTGATCAGCTGTTCCCGGTGGCTGCCGAAACGGACCAGTTATGGAGCTGCACAGCACAGCTCCGTCTACTGTATAATGGCTGTGGCGGGGTTCTGCATTTTCTATTGATTTGAATAGGTGGCGGATGTGCAGTACCTGGGAGCGGCCACTATAAGGTAGACAGAGCTGTGCAGCGTAGCTCCATAACTGGTCATTTCCCGACACCAAGAACAGCTGATCGGAGGGGGTGTCGGTTGTCTCACACCATGGATCAAACATTGATGACCTATCCTAAAAATAGTCCATCAATGTTAGAGTAGGGAACAACCCTTGTTCTAGACAGTGCATTTTTCTAAATAAATAGAACTTGTACTGCCATGAAAAATGACAGTCTATGTGCAAAAAACATCCTATTAAGATCACTCTTTGCACATGGAAAGTGTGTTGGCTTCTCTAAACAAGCAAGTTAACGGTCACCCATCAGTGGTTATTTGATGCCGTAACCCAGGAACTGTAAACTCAACCCAAAGGCCACCAATATAGGCAAGCAGCCTTGTGTGTGTAGGGACCTCCCGTCTCTCCCCCTACAGATCAAGTAAGGGGGAGCAATGATCCAGGATGTCTGAGTTCAGACACAAAAAAAAAAAACGAAAAAAAATACCACAACAACGATAACAACAACTACGACAACACAGCCTAAATGACATGAGTCACATGACCACTAAATAATAAGGGTCTCAAATTTAAAAGAAGGATAAAAAGATTGCTAATTAGCATGCTCTTCTAATTAAAATTGCCCAAGTATCCTTTTTTCCCCGAAGTGCAATCGTTCATTTTAGTAAAAGAAGATTAGATACTTGCAATTTTAAATGACAATATGATTACTAGCTCGTGGTCGTAACCTGTCTGCTCTCTCTGGCGCTCCAATACTACGTCTACCAGAGAAATCAATTTTGAAGAGCAAGTATCCAATCTTATTAGTATGGGTATATTCATCCCTAATACCATCAATTTAGTTTTCTTAGAATTGTGCTGATATATGAAAAAGCTCTGGGGTGTTCCTATACAGGCTATCATTGCAAAACCAATTTTATTCTACTTTAAAAGGGTAGAAAAAAAAGACAAATAGCTTACAACAAACTGTTGATTTAATCTGGTCATGCCTGGACTGTTTTTATATCACTTTTGCACTTGAGAAATCGCCGTAAGAGATAGGGAGGGTGGATTTTCTCTAAATAGGCATGTCTGTTGTTTTTCAAGCAGAAAGAGATAATTCCATAAAGCCAAGAAACATAAAATAGCATTAGATTTTTTCAATATATTTTATGGATTTTTATGCTTTACTTGTGGGTTTATGCTACTTTTTGTGTACATTTTAGCACATTTTCAACGGATAGTAATTTTAGTCATCTCCTCACTTAGGATTTTATTGTTTGCCCCAAGACATTTTGTAATTATCAATGGGATAATCACAAGTAATGTCATATGCATATTGTTAGATTTCTTTACTTATTTAGGAATAGTTTATATATTATAATAAATTTGACTACGGTATTTTTTTTTTTTTTTTTGTTCATGCCTTTTATATTTTTACAGTTTTGGGAAACATTTTTTCCCATCATTAATTTTTTTGTATTGAAAGAAAATTTTTCACATTTTCAGAATTTCTTCTATTGAAAATGAGTATGTTCTTCTTATCCTCACTGATTGCGGTGATGCAAAAAACAAACTTTTTTTGTGGCATTTTTCGCTGATTTTTTTTTTTTTAACAGTTTTTGGTTAATAAAACTAACTTTATTAAACATGTACTGTAGAGAAAGTGCACATGTAATCAACATTCAAAAACTGATAGACTCCTGAGCAAAAAGACTGAATGCTGTCATAAATTCAAAGTGAACTTCCACGAAGTATTAGTTTAAGGCCATGTTCACACGTTCAGTATTTGGTCAGTATTTTACATCAGCATTTATAAACCAAAACCTGGAGTGGAACAATCAGAGGAAAAGTATAATAGAAACACATCACCACTTCTGTATTTATCACCCACTCCTGGTTTTGGCTTACACATACTGATGTAAAATACTGATCAAATACTGAATGTGTGAACATGGCCTAACAGGGGTTCACTTTTTATATACACTGTTCATATCTGTCATAGAGCACAAAGTGACATGCTCATGATGGATATGTACATCATATAGCGTTGAGGAGGTGAGTCTTCTCTTGTTTATTTATTGCAATAAAGATTTGTTATGCATATGTGTGCAAGTTTTGAGGCTGTGGGGGAATTGTGGGAAGGCGTGGGGGCCCTTTGGGGAGGATCATACTGTGTATGTGGATTGTGAAGGAGGGCTGTATACTGTATGTGGAGCTGTGGTTGCATTATACGTGTATGGGGGAATCATACTGTGTGAGAAGCTGTAGTGCTTCATACTGTGTGGAGTGGGGGACTTTGGGGGCATCATGCTGTGTGTGGGAGCCTTCAAACTGTGTGGGTGCTGTAGGGGCATCACACTGAGTGTGGAGAGGCTGAGAAGGCATCATACTAATTTGCTGCTTTCGGGGCATCATACTATGTGGGGACAGCATACAGAATGTGGAGAGAATACGAAGGCATCATACTATGTGTAGGCTGACTGTGGGGCATCATACTGTGTGTGGGCTGACTGTGGGGCATCATACTGTGTGTGGGCTGACTGTGGAGGCATAATACTGTGTGTGGGCTGACTGTGGAGGCATAATACTGTGTTTGGGCTGACTGTGGAGGCATAATACTGTGTTTGGGCTGACTGTGGAGGCATAATACTGTGTTTGGGCTGACTGTGGAGGCATAATACTGTGTTTGGGCTGACTGTGGAGGCATCATACTGTGTGTGGGCTGACTGTGGAGGCATCATACTGTGTTTGGGCTGACTGTGGAGGCATCATACTGTGTTTGGGCTGACTGTGGAGGCATCATACTGTGTTTGGGCTGACTGTGGAGGCATCATACTGTTTTTGGGCTGACTGTGGAGGCATAATACTGTGTGTGGGCTGACTGTGGAGGCATAATACTGTGTGTGGGCTGACTGTGCAGGCATCATACTTTGTGTGGGCTGACTGTGGGGCATCATACTTTGTGTGGGCTGACTGTGCAGGCATCATACTTTGTGTGGAGGGGCTGTTGGCGCATCATACTCTGTGGGGGTGCTCTGAGGGCATCATACTGCGTGGTAGGCCTGCGAGGGGGATGCTGTAGGCGCATCATACTTTGTGGAAGGTGCTGTATGGGGTGATCATATTGTGTGGGGCTTTTAAGTCACCATACTATGTGGGGGGACTGTGGGAGCATCATACTGTAATGGGGGTCACTGTGTAGCCATAATCATACCGTGTGTAGGGGTAACTGTGGGCATTATGTTGTATGGGTGGATGACTGTATGGGCATCATACTGGGGGGGTGGTCTCAATGGGCATCATAATGTATGTAGTGGGATCACAGAGCCATAAAAGTGTTATTGTACTGTGTGGGTACATTAATAGGCTTCAATGGAAGTAATATTTCTGAAGGGGTGCATATAAAGTACTGAGGTGAAGTTAGGGAAGTGACTTAGCATAAAATAAAAACTGCAGTAAGTGTCCCTCTGTGCTAAACTTCAAAGTTGGGAGGTATGTTGAGGGGTGCACAGTACAACAAATATGCAGTGCAAATAACATTTTATTCAATAAATGTGCTTACCTGGATGTGTGCATGTAATTTATAATACTAGATACTGCCAAGTAACAGACACTCAGGACTCCTGACATCCCAAACGACAGAAGAACAAGTCCACATAGGACACAGAGCAAGGTCACACCGCACACTGCTACCACAATACCTAACAAAACAAAACAGTAACAAAATTAAGTCACAATAACAAAGTAAAAGAAAAATCTCCAGTAAGACGTTTTTGATTTGTTATAAATTCGGCACAGTTCGCTGTTTAAAGGATATGGATACCCGTGAGGGAAATGTATTTATTTATTTTTTTTTTTACATCCGCTTCATTCTTTGAGACTGCTGAACAAAGCAGAGCACTGGACTCCCCATTCTCAGGATCGCACAGGTCTCAATAGTCAGACTCCTCACGATCAGTAATTTGTCCCTATATATAGGAGATAACAGCAAGCTACACTTTAGCTAGATCACCACCTGGAAGCACATTTGGTAATTGATACTTAAAGGGGTTGTCCAGCCTTAGGTTACAAGTCTGCAGTCACTCTATATGACTGCAGATTTGTGAATCCTCACATCGCGCACTTTGAGGATCCTCAGGGGTCTGCTCCATGGGTTGGTCATGTGACGACAAGTATGCGACTTGCATACTCCCGGCCACATTACAACTTCTATTGAGAGAGGTCGCCAACGTCTAGTTGGCAAGTGACCCCATTTATGTGTTTACTATGACGTCGAACATGTTTCATTATCTGATTGGCTGGCTCAAAGCAAGCATTTGTGATCTCAGCCACAAAAAGCTGCTGTTGATATGGCCTAGTCCTCTCTGCAGAGATGGCCTAGGTGGCAAGGGGCAAGTAGATACGAGGATAGCGCATCAAGTAATTCTGGAATGCTGTCAGTACTACGTTCAGGGCTCCTTGAAATCAGAGGGAAGCTGTAATAGAGGACACTATCTGACAAAAAAGACATTTCAAGCTGGTGTAAATTGGTTGATCAATATCTAGATATCTGCACATCCGGATGGATGCCATGTTCCAGTCAGTTCAGCTCCAAGCAGGCATTACCAATCTGCACACCAGCCTGACCAACATGGATAAAGGTACACTTACGTATATTGAGAGATGGTGAGAATGATAATAATAATAAAAAAAATTACCTTTATCGTACAGGTACAAGCAGATGGAAGCAACTGAATCTGAGCAAAATTTTTAACAAAATTCAAGAGCAAAAATTATTTTTAGCCAAAAATACACACTTTTAAAAGGGAACCTGTCATCAGATTTTCCTCATATAAACGGGCCATCACATGTACGCCCTCATATACAGCATTCTAGAATGCTGTATATACAGTATGTCCCCAATCTCCTCTGCATAACATGAAAAAGAGCTTTGAATTATACTACCCTACAGGGTTGTCCAGTCCGATGGGCGTGTCGGGTATTGGTCCAACGCCTTCTCTCTTCTTGTGATCACAGTCTTCCCTCCCTGCTTTGTATGGATGATACATCCTACTTCATCCACACAGCATCCTCCATCGCACATGTACTTCTCTCTGCCTCTCCGAGGGCAGAGCAAAGTTTCGTAGAGCAAATGCGCTTGCACTCTTTGCCCTTTCTCCTCACATGTGCATTACAGTAGTTTGCTCTGCCCTCGGAAGGGCAGAGAAAAGTGCATGTGCAAAAGGAGCGCGGTAGGGGACGCTGTGTTGATGATGTAGGGCGCATCATCCACATGAAGCAAGACGGGGGACGGTGATCGCAAGAAGAAAGGAGGCGCTGGATCAAGACCTGTGACGCCCATCGGACCGGACCGCCCCATAGGTGAGTATAATAAAAGGTATTTGTGCAGAGTTATTGGGGACATATGTACAGCATTCTAGAGGGCGTACACGTGCTGGCCCTACTTTCTATAAGGAAATCCTGGTTTAACCACTTCGCGCCAGAGCCTGTTTTTGCCTTCGTGACCAGGCCAATTTTTTCAATTCTGACCACTGCCAGTTTATGAAGTAATTACCCTGGAAGGCTTCAACGTATTCCCCTGATTCTGAGATTGTTTTTTTGTGACATATTGTACTTCATGATAGTGGTAAAATTTCTTCGATATCACTTGCGTTTATTTGTGAAAAAATCAGAAATTTGGTGAAAATTTTGAAAATTTTGCAATTTTCAAACTTTGAATTTTCATGCCCTTAAATCAGAGAGATATGTCACACAAAATAGTTATTAAATAACATTTCCCACATGTCTACTTTACATCAGCACAATTTTGGAACCCAAATTTTTTTTTGTTAGGGAGCTATAAGGGTTAAAAGTTGACCAGCGATTTCTCATTTTTCCAACAAAATTTACAAAAACATTTTTTTAGGGACCACATCATATTTGAAGTCACTTTGAGGGGTCTTTATGACAGAAAATACCCAAAAGTGACACCATTCTAAAAGCTGCACCCCTCAAGGTGCTCAAAACCACATTCAAGAACTTTATTAACCCTTCAGGTGCTTCACAGGAATTTTTGGAATGTGGAAGAAAAAAATTAACATTTAACTTTTTTCACAAAAATGTTACTTTAGACCCAATTTTTTTATTTTCACAGGGGTAACATGAAAAAATGGACCCCAAATTTTTTTGTGCAATTTCTCTTGAGCGTGCTGATACCCCATATGTGAGGGAAAACCACTGTTTGGGCGCACGGCAGGGTTCGGAAGGGAAGGAGCGCCATTAGACTTTTTGAATGTAAAATTTGTCTGAATAATTAGCGGACGCCATGTTGCGTTTGGAGAGCTCCTGATGTGCCTAAACAGTGGAAACCCCCCACAAGTGACACCATTTTGGAAACTAGACCCCTTAGGGAACTTATCTAGATGTGTGGTGAGCACCTTGAACCCCAAGGTGCTTCACAGAAGTTTATAATATTGAGCTGTAAAAATAAAATTTTCACATTTTTCCCACAAAACCGTTTTTCATCCCTTAATTTTGCATTATCGTAAGGGTAATAGGATAAATTGCACCATGAAATTTGTTATGCAATTTCTCCTGAACACGCTGATACCCCATATGTGGAGGCAAATTACTGTTTGGGCACATGGCAGGGTTTGAAAGGGAAGGAGCGCCATTTGACTTTTTGAATGTAAAATTTGTTTGAATAATTAGCGGACGCCATGTCACATTTGGGGAGCCCCTAATGTGCCTAAACAGTGGAAACCCCCCACAAGTGCCACCATTTTGGAAACTAGACCCCTTAGGGAACTTATCTAGATGTGTGGTGAGCACCTTGCACCCCCAGCTGCTTCACAGAAGTTTATAATATTGAGCCGTAAAAATACAATTTTCACATTTTTCCCTCAAAAAATGTTTTTCATTCCCTAATTTTGTATTATCATAAGGGTAACAGGATAAATTGCACCATGAAATTTGTTGTGCAATTTCTCCTGAACACGCCGATACCCCATATGTGGAGGCAAATTACTGTTTGGGCACATGGCAGGGTTTGAAAGGGAAGGAGCGCCATTTGACTTTTTGAATGTAAAATTTGTTTGAATAATTAGCGGACGCCATGTCACATTTGGGGAGCCCCTAATGTGCCTAAACCGTGGAAACCCCCCACAAGTGCCACCAATTTGGAAACTATACCCCTTAGGGAACTTATCTAGATGTGTGGTGAGCACCTTGCACCCCCAGCTGCTTCACAGAAGTTTATAATATTGAGCCGTAAAAATAAAATTTTCACATTTTTCCCATAAAAAATGTTTTTCATTCCCTAATTTTGCATTATCATAAGGGTAACAGGATAAATTGCACCATGAAATTTGTTGTACAATTTCTCCTGAGTACGCCGATACCCCATATGTGGGGGAAAACCACTGCTTTGGTGTACGGCAGGGTTCGGAAGAGAAAGAAGCGCTATGTTGGCTGGGATAGGCAGCAGACACCATGTCACATTTGAAGAGTCGCTGACATGCCAAAACAGCAGAAACCCCCACAAGTGACCCCATTTTGTAAACTACACCTCTCAAGGAATTCATCTAGGGAAGTAGTGAGCATTTTTTAATTTTTAAATTTATACCATTGGGCAGTGAAAAAAGCATAATTATATTTTTACCACAAAAAAATGTTTTACCCTCAGATTTTACATTTTCACACAGGGCAATGGGTAAAAATGGTGCCGAAATGTGTCACACAATTTCTTCTAAAAGTGTCAATACCCCATATGTGGCTGTATCGTACCACTTAGCCATACGGTGAGATTTGAGGGGGAAGGAGCGCTATTTGACAATTGGAGAACAAATTATTGTAGAATAGGCATTTGGATTTGGGAGCACAAAATTTTCTGAATTTCTTTTGGGGGGCAAGGACCATTTTGCTTTTCCAGAGCCTTTCTGCTACCAGTAACTTGGAAGTCCCTTATATTTTTAACAGATGATGGACCTGAGTGGGGACTAGCTTTTTTTGAGGACTGAGTTGAAGCTTTTATTGGGAACATTTTACGTAACATTTATCCGGCGCTCTAGGCTGAGCACTTACATCGGGGTTTCCATCTAATTTTCCAAGTGATGTAATTCAGATGAAACCCCTGCAGGATCCATTCACTGTAATGAGGCAGCAGAGTTACTCTGGACTCCGTCTGGCCTCTGTTTAGTGGTGTCCTTTTTTTCAGAAGTGCACAAAACTGTGGCCAACCGCACTTTTATGCACGCCTAAAACAAATGACACCGTGGGATCCCAGGCTAGACGGCATCCACAGTGGCCTATATCTGCCTCATTACAGGGAATCTTCCATCATGGGTTCTGGCTGAATCACGTATTTCAGAGATTTACACGGAAACTCTGGTGTAAGTGCTCAGCGCAGAGCACAGGATAAATGTGAGCAGAGCCTTACTGGGATCTTTGGGAGACATAATAAACAAATCAGTAGCAGGTGAATAATATTTGTTTTATTTATTTTTTATGCCGTTCCTAGTGTGATATAACTGATTAGATTACTTTATTCTTCGGGTTGGTGCGATTACAGAGATACCAGATTTATATCGGGTTTTTATGACTGACAGCTGTCACACACTAAAATACGCTTTTTTTGCAAAATCTAGTTTTTGCATCACCATATTTTGAGAGCTATAATTTTTCCATATTTCGGCCGATAGAGTCATGTAACGGCTTGTTTTTTGCGGGACGAGTTGAAATTTTTATTGGAACCATTTTTGGGCACGTGACATTTTTTGATCGCTTTCTATTCCGTTTTTTGGGAGGTAAAGTTAACAAAAACAAACACTTCAGGAATTGTTTTTTGAGGTTTTTTTTATGCCGTTCTGCGTGTGGTAAAAGTGATCAGGCAGCGTTATTCTTCGGGTCAGTACGTTTACAGCGATACTACACTTACTGTATTTTTTTTATGTTTTGGCGCTTTTACACAATAAAACAATTTTATAGAAAAAAAAATATTTTTTTTGCATTGCTTTATTCTGAGCGCTATAACTTTTTTATTTTTTGGCTGATGGAGCTGTATGGCGGCTTTTTTTTGCAGAACAAGATGACGTTTTCAGTGGTACCATTTTTATTTCTATTCTGCTTTTTGATCACATTTTTTTCCACTTTTTGTTTGGCGATATGATAAAAAAGCATATTTTTTTGCTCCGTTTTTTATTTATTTTTATTACGGTGTGCACAGAAGGAGTTAATTAGTGTGACAGTTTTATAGCTCGGGTTGTTTCGGACGCGGCGATACCAAATATGTGTACTTTTTTTGGTTTTGTAATAATTTACGGATTTATTGGTTTAATATTTTATTTATTTATTTTTATTTATTTTGTGATTTTTTTTTTAATAGTTTAAAAACTTTTTTTTTACTTTTTTTTACATTTTTACTTAGTCCCTGTATGGGACATTAATTTTTATTTTTCTGATCACTGATCTCATGTAATGTAATACACATATATTACATTATATGAGATCTTCACTGACTGTTTCAGTCAGAGTCTCCTGTCTGACTTCAGCTACATACAGGCTGAAGTCAGACAGGAAGGACACCATATATGGCAGAGCTGGAGGCGGTCATGTGACCTCCAGCTGCCATAGCAACCCCAGGTCCTCAAACGAAACGGAGGTCTTCAGAGGTAAGTAAGACGACCCCCTCTCTTCCTGCTGTCTCCTATATGCCGCGATCACTATAGATCACAGCATATAGAAGACAGCAAAGGGTTAACATCACTGGGACCTGATCTAATCAGGTCCCGATGATGTACCCTGTCAGAGCTAACGCTCTGCACCGGAATCGCAGTGCTTGCAGGACCCTGGGGGTCCTGAGCACTGCGAGACCACCCACCGTTTTTAAACGTCGGCACTGCACAGAGCCCGGCAAGCGCCGACGTTTATCTACAGTGGGCGGTCGGGAACCGGTTAAGTAAAAAAAAGAAAAAAAATCATGTTGCCAAAAATGTCCCTCCCTATCCTAAAAAATATTTTGATTTGAGAGTCCTCAGTCCCTATCCTTTAACAGTTATATCCATTTTAACGATACATTACAGAAAAACCGAAGAGAATTTTACGCATTGGCAGAAGATGGAAGGACTTTTTAAAGGTAGAATAAAATATTGGCAGGTATAAAAAAAAAATGTAAAAAAAAACTATACAGAACTAAATAAATAAATTAGACCACTTCTTGAGAAGCGTGGCTAATAGTGTTGAGCGAGCATGCTCGACACTGCTCGGTACTCGCCCGAGCATCTCACTACTCGGGATGTTCGGCGAGCACCGAGCATTCCTGGGTTACTAGGGCGGGAGCTCGGGTCTCCGCCCTGCATGTTTGGCGCTCTTTACAGAGCCAGTGAACATGCAGGGATTGCCAGCCAGTCACTGTAATGCCGCAGCCATGTTGGTTTTGTCGGCATTACAGTGATTGGCTGGCCGCACAGCGTTACCTCGAGTATTTAAAACCGGGTGCCGCCATCTTGGACACAGTCGCTCCGGATCAGAGGGTGTAGGGAGAGTGCTGATGAGCTAGGGAGAGATTTATACTGCAAAATAGGTAGTGTAAGGTCTCTAAAGCCTGTAAAATCAAACAAACAGTCCTTCTCAGGACTAATATCCATCCCAGATATCAGGCAGGCAGGAAGGCTGGCTGTATAGGAGACGCAGTGGTTATACCAACAAACACTGCATTACAGTCCTGTGTGCTGCTTTTCAAATTGCTAGACTTAGCGCCAGGTCTCAGGGGCCAGGAAAAAAACTTTTTTTTTCATCTAAATCCTCTTTTTTTATTTTTCTCAGTCAGACTGTACAAATACCTGTCTTATTAACCTTTTGGTATTTCCCCCAACCCCCCCCAAAAAAAATTAAGTGCCTGTGAGTGTTCAGACACAAATATATCTGTTTAAAAGAGTCTGGTGTAGGCCAGAGAACTAGAACTGTGGTTTTCCTCTTCCACGATTCAAAATCTCCTTGTTATTACCCTTTTGCCATTGATAGTGCGAGTGTAAGCTATTTTACTTCATTTACAATGGGCAAGGCGCGTGGCAAGGGACGTGGAACTGGACATTCTGGTGATGGTGCGTGCAGAGGACGGGGCCGTGGCCAAGGTGAAAATGTGCCACAACCAACAGCCACATCTTCTCGCTCCCACTTCTTGACCAAATTACTAGGGAAGCACACAACAACAACACTATTGCGAACTGATCAGTATGAACAGGTTATTAATTGGATAGCAGATAATACTTCCAGTCACCTGGGCACCACCACCTCCGGTCTGTCTTCCACATGGTCAAGTCTTAGTAGCCGTGAGTCTCAACCGCATACTCCTCCTCACACCATGCCGAGTGTCGTCAGACAGCAACTGATCCCACAGTTGGACACTCTGAAGAGCTGTTCACTGGTCCATTTCCATATTTGGGCCCCTCGCCTGCTCCGCTTGAAGTGGTGGAAGAGGAGATCCCATGTAGCAATGCCCAAATATTTGAACAGCCACGGCCACAGGAAGGCGACACTTGCCATTTGTCACAAGAGGTGGACGATGAGACACAATTGCCATGAAGTGAGGAGGACCCAGGTGCGGAAGTGGAAGAGGAGGAGGTGGTGGATGATCTAGTAACTGACCCAACGTGGCAGGAGGACACGCAGAGCGCGGCCAGCAGCACACAGGTGGAGGGAGGCAGCGTACCCCAACAGGCAGGAGGAAGCAGTGTGGTGGCCGCAGACAGAAGGCGGGCAACTGTTCCCCGGAACACCAACACGAGGGACGTTGCCAGTAAAACCGGTAGGTCTTCCAGAGTCTGGAATTATTTTAAAGACTCTGCTGATAACCCCAAAAAGGACATTTGTACCACCTGCCAGGCAAGCATCAGCAGGGGTGACAAAACTACCAGCCTGACCACCACCAGGGTACTCTCACAAGGAGTGGAAAGTTTCAAAAGATGGTGAGGGAGTACCTTGCCGACCGTACCAGCATCCTCCGTGATTCCTCTGTGCCTTTTAATTATTGGGTATACAAGCTGGACACTTGGAATGAACTCTCTCTGTACGCCTTGGAGGTCCTGGCCTGCCCTGCCACTAGTGTGTTATTGTGGGGGAATTATAACTGATAAGCGCACTCGCCTGTCAACTGACAATGCTGACAAGCTGACCCTTATCAAAATGAACAAGGGCTGGATTGGGCCAGACTTTTCATCACCACCAAATGACAGCAGAGTAACAAAGTCAAATCCACTGTGTTATTTCGGGAGGTGTATTCCCATGCACCGCTTCACACCCACAAATGGGTATACGCTTCCTCATTTTGGCTGTTTTTTGCTCTTCTCCTTATCCTCAGCCTCCACCACCACTATACCACTAGGGGGACCGTGGTCCGTGTTGCCAGCATTGCAAGTTCCTCCGTCCTAATTTTTGGCAGCTTTTGCTTGGAAGGCATAGGCAAAGACTATGGGAGACCCACTCCCCAATAATGGGAATAATGTTTTTAATATGCTGTACTGCATGGCTCTTGTAAGGGGCATTAAAACCATCTTGTTAAACCACTCTGCACTCCACGACTCTTCCAACGGGCATTGCATTTCCTCCTAATTTTAGTCAGCTTTTGCTTTTCAATGCATAGGCCAACACTAAGGGAGACCCACTCCCCAAATAATGGGTAGAAGGTTTTTAGTACGCTGTAATCCACGTCTGTTTCAAGGGGCATTGCAGTTCCTCATAATTTTTGGAAAGCTTTCCACTCACTGCTTAGGCCAACAGTGTACAGGAGACCCAATTGCTATAAATGGAAAAAAAGGTTTAGTTAAGGCCCTCTGACCTCCATGTCACTTCCAAGGGGCATTGGAGTGCCTCTAAATTTTTGGTAGGCATTGCACTCACTGTATGCCCTATAACTGTGTAGCCGAACAGGTCCTTTTGGTACAGAAACATATCCTACAAGACATGTGTGGTTGACTGACCTGATATTGATGTGAATATTCCCTGTTCCTCCTGCTCTTTCTCCTTTGCCACCACCTCATCCATCATTCATCACCTGAAGCTTTGTTTTAATGGGAGTCATAGAACTGGGATAGTAGCAGGAAAACATCCAGCAATCCTTGGAGGAGGTAGGATATGCGCCAAAACGCTGACCATCTCAGGCCTAGCCGCTACTACATACATGCGCTTGCATTCCAAGGAACAGAAAGCTAAGGAGATGGATGGCCTCATGATCATGAATAATTTACTCGTTGTGTAGGAGGCCGACCACTGCTGCTGCCTACCTTCTGAACTTTGTGTTGAAGCCTGATTGACCCAGGACTCGCATTCCTGTATGTCTGGAGGACGTGTTGCATCCCAGTGTCCAACTGTGTCCCGGCTTCCACAATATTAACCCAGTGTGAAGGAGTCAGTGAGATGGACCATCCCTGGCCACATTCACTTGTCCACGTGTTTGTGGTTAGGTTGTCCTTCCCACTAAATGCACTGGGGAGGACACAGGTAATGTTTTGGTATGCGCAATTGTGTATAAGGCGCATCGGGACAAATAGGGGTGGCTGGGGACCGTTTATGGACGGGGGACTGAGTATGGATACCAGGCCGCCGACGCAGCCATGACGTGGTGGCCAGATTCCGCCTCCACATGCCTAAAAGGCCCAATTTCAAGTGCAAGCAAGCAGTATGGTATTGCAGCCTGGGGGTGGGTGGGTGGCAGGCTGCATACTTGCACTTGCATTGCAAGGAATGGGGGAGGTACAATTGAACACTGCCCTGGGACAAGGACTTGCACGGGGATAGTTGCAAGTCTGCATCTTCTGATGCGGTAAGGATCACTTCTGATGGGCACACTTTTAGGCAGTGACCTGGGTGTCAGAGATGCTTCCAGGGGTCTTCCCCATGCTGTTCCCATGTCTTTTCAGCACTGTAAACATGTGTCACACAGCACATGGCCAGATAAGGTTGTAAAATGTTAAAATGACATTTCCCGGTGAATGCATTTGTCACGGTTGAAAGCAATACAGAAGTGCAAAAACGCATAAAAAATGCTACTTGTGAACATATCCCAAGGTGTGGAGGAGTATTTTTGTTTTTGGTTATTTATTTTACCTTATACACAAGTCTTTACCCTGGAAAGGATGTTCCTTAACATATTTCACAGGAAAACCGTTTCAGTTTCGTTTTTGAACGTTTTATTGTAAGCCCGTAAAAGTGGCTTAATACCTCTGACCACGTTGTTGACAGCAGTGACCTGGGGGTTAGAAATGCTTCCTGGGGCGATGCCCATGCTGCCCCCATGTCATTTGAGCACTGTCACTATCGTTTTGGGGACTTTTTAGGCTTTCTACAGACTGACGGGGGTGCCGCCGCAAAAATGCTCAGGTCTCCCATAGACTAACATTGGGCTCGTTGCTCGGGTCGAGCACCCGAGTATCACGGTGAGCTCGGCCCGAGCTTCGAGCACCCGAGGATTTTAGTGCTCGCTCAACACTAGTGGCTAATCAAAGCAAAAATGGAATTTATACATAAATTTTGCCAGAGCTCAGAAATGAGAATGAGTTTAGAATAGTATAATTTGTATAGAAGATTCAGAATGCTTAAACATAATAAAGAATTATTCACATCAAGTATCCAGCAGTGCAAATAAAAAGAGTATTCTATTATGTACTAGCACAGATAATTATGGGAAACAAATACAAAAGTATACAAAGTGATTTCTGTGATTGACCGAAATAGGAAAAATTAAAATGAAAGAAAATAAAGCAGCGCATATAGGTGAAGAGAGGCCAATGAAGAGTCAATAATGTGCATTGTTGAATTAACCAAAGGCAATCATCCTGCTTGTCCACCCACTGACATTACCTGTATGGGGCTCCCAAGATAATTCTTTGAATGCAATGTGCAGAATTTGAATGAATTCCATTAATCTTTGTCTTGTTAGTACAAACCAGGGCTTTAAAATCAAGTCACAGATATTTGCTTACATTACACCCAGGCACACTGTTTTATTAGGCTTACATTCAATAAAAAAGTACAAAACGTTTCATGCATACAACCATATTACAGCTCTGTCCTAGTTCTCTGTTCATTGACCATGTGCAAATACCTTTTTAGCAAAGTTTTGGCTCTAGAAGGGAAATATATGCAAACTAGCTCACAGAAAACAAGAGAAAACTATATTGAAAGAACTACAAAGCAGAGGTAGCTACCCTACAAGTCAATGTCTGGTGCTTTAACGAACCATGGAGCATGACCAAGTCAGAAACTTGACTAAAGACACCTGTTTGAAGGTGCTTGCACCTCATCTGTATGGAGCAGAGTTTGGCTCCGTTATCGGCTGTGTTTTTTAGTTCCGTTTCTCTGTTCTAGGGATAGAGAAACAGAACTCCGGTGACATACAGATCTGTTAGATAACTGATGCAAACTAATGCAGAAAGACCTCATTGACTATAATGTGTTGTGTCTGGTTTCTGTGCCCTGAATTAAAGGCTAAGCTATTTGTACAGTTCCTACCCAGTTGGCCCTTGAAGAAGTCAACAGGCGAAACCCAGGTTTGAGTACAAGACAGGCATGCCAAATGCTTGGTATTTATTAGCCGTATTATTGTACCTTTGTGAGTAAAATTAAAGCATTTTACTTGAAAATTCTATCTGGTGGTAAACTGCCCCAACCATATGTCATTGTGGGTGAACTGATCAACTTCTGGAACCACAAGATATTTCAAAACATCTCCTGTGGAACTACTGAACCCAACATCTTTCTTTAGTCTCTTCTGATCCAAGCTGTCTTCAGTGGGGTTGGAAAGCTTACGAATTCAGTTGTGGGATAATAATAGTCAAGACCCATAATTATGGTAAAGAATATGCAAGTGAAGTTACCGGAAAGGATTATTCATCTGCATTCAAGTCGGGTTGAGTGGTAAAATTAAATTTACTCACATTTTGCTTGAACATTTATTGGACTGCCTATTACCTTTCCACATTCTGGTCTTAAGATATTTGTTCAGCAGACCAAACTCCTCCATATAAATGAACGCTCAGCTCCTGTGTTCTCAATGAAAGACACTGCCAGACTCCTCTCTTCCTTCTCTTCCCCAGCATCACCTGTCTAGGTAGATGTCACACACAGTGTGGGAAAGACTAAGTGCAACACAAAGGGATGAGGGGAAGTAAGCCCAGACACTAGGGAAAGAGGGAGTGGAGACCCCTAGGCAGATTTAATAACACCCTGCCTCCCCTATCATCCCTATATTGATTCCACACCAATCACCGAGCAGGAAACCTAGGCCCTGAATATCCCTAGAGGTAGACTCTGGATAGGGAGGTGGGATGAGCACTGGTCAGTCCCCACTATAAAGTAAAGACAACAAGGGAGACAAACAAAGGGGAAGAAACTTAGCTTGAGCAGACTCCAAAGAGATAACACCAAATGTACTCCAAGGGCACCAGAGAGGAAGTAAGCCAACTGCTAAAGCTCCATACCTTCACAGGGGAAAATGTGGATATCACCGGCAACTCCCTGAAGCAGACAGAGTTTATAAACACCCAGGCCTAAGTTTATAAACACCCAGGCCAAGGTGTATCAAATCAGAGCAGAGGAAGGTTGCCGCTGGATCCAAAAGTCAAAAGGATTAAGAAGGCGTTTGCAATGCCAAACACAGAGACCTTCGGCAGCCAGATGCAGAGCGACTGTCTGTTGCATCTGACGGATCCGTGACAGTAGAGCTAGGAGGCTCATTTACACATTACACTGTAGACGGATACCACCGACTGTGGGGGAATATGTATGGGGGCCTTTAGAGTAGTGAAGTGCGCTGGAAAAGAGTTTTTTCCATGAACATAATTATTAAGAAACACAGCCGATATCGGAGCCACATACCCTACAAACATTCTATGTATTTTTCTACCACAATTCAGTGTTTTTACAGGACATCAGTCAACAGAATATGCCCTTAAGCTTCAGTGGGCACCCCCAACAGCCCAGCATTACATGACCTTCTTCAGGCTGAACTTACTTTGTTTCCCAGATTTCCCTAATTTTGGGGACATTGGTTTCAGTCAATACCATAATTAACGTACTCCACCGCAATGGTCTCCGTTCCAGACGAGCCTGTATGGTACCTTTACTTTCAAAGCGTCATGTCAAGGCTCGTCTACAGTTTGCTCATGATCACTTGGAGGACTCTGAGACAGACTGGTTCAAGGTTCTATGGTCTGATGAGACCAAGATCGAGATCTTTGGTGCCAACCACACACGTGATGTTTGGAGACTGGATGGCACTGCATACGACCCCAAGAATACCATCCCTACAGTCAAGCATGGTGGTGGCAGCATCATGCTGTGGGGCTGTTTCTCAGCCAAGGGGCCTGGCCATCTGGTCCGCATCCATGGGAAGATGGATAGCACGGCCTACCTGGAGATTTTGGCCAAGAACCTCCGCTCCTCCATCAAGGATCTTAAGATGGGTCGTAATTTCATCTTCCAACAAGACAACGACCCAAAGCACACAGCCAAGAAAACCAAGGCCTGGTTCAAGAGGGAAAAAGTCAAGGTGTTGGAGTGGCCTAGTCAGTCTCCTGACCTTAACCCAATTGAAAACTTGTTGAAGGAGCTCAAGAATAAAGTCCACATGAGACACCCAAAGAACCTAGATAACTTGGAGAAGATCTGCATGGAGGAGTGGGCCAAGATAACTCCACAGACCTGTGCCGGCCTGATCAGGTCTTATAAAAGACGATTATTAGCTGTAATTGCAAACAAGGGTTATTCCACAAAATATTAAACATAGGGGTTGTATAATAATTGACCCACACTTTTATGTTTAAAGTGTAATAAAATTCAACTGAGCAACATAACTTTTTGGTTTGTAAGATTTATGCTTCTGTTCATAAAACCTACTCTCGTTTGCAGTTTGAAGGCTCTAATTTATTTGCATCTTATCAAACCAGGCAATGGACCAGGCAACTGTTAGGTGGATTCATAACTGGCTTAGTGATCAGACTCAAAGGGTGGTTGTAAATGGCTTCACATCCAGCTGGATGAATGTCTCAAGTGGGGTACCACAGGGCTCCGTCCTGGGACCTGTATTGTTCAACATCTTTATCAATGATTTAGATGAAGGAATTGAGGGTAAACTGATTAAATTTGCTGATGACACAAAGCTAGGAGGGATAGCTAATACTAGAGAAGAGAGAGAGAGGATTCAAAAAGACCTAAATAAACTGGAGCAGTGGGCAGCAACCAACAGAATGGTTTTTAACAGGGAAAAATGCAAAGTACTACATCTGGCAATAAAAATGAAAAAAACATATACAGAATGGGAGGAATAGAGCTAAGCAACAGTACATGTGAAAAAGACTTAGGTATACTAATAGATCATAAACTGAACATGAGTCAACAGTGTGATGCAGCAGCAAAAAAGGCAAATACAATTCTGGGATGTATTAACAGAAGCATACAGTCTAGATCACGTGAAGTCATTATCGGTCTTTACTCCTCTTTGGTCAGACCTCATCTGGAATACTGTGTACAGTTTTGGGCACCACATTTTAAAAAAGACAGACAAACTGGAGCAAGTTCAGAGAAGAGCGACCAGAATGGTGACTGGTCTGCAAACCATGTCCTATGAGGAACGGTTGCAGGATTTGGGAATGTTTAGCTTGCAAAAAAGAAGACTGAGAGGAGACTTAATAGCTGTCTACAAATATGTCAAGGGCTGTCACATTGTAGAAGGATCATCTTTATTCTCATTTGCACAAGGAAAGACTAGAAGCAATGGGATGAAACTAAATGGGAGGAGACACAGATTAGATATTAGAAAAAACTTTTTGACAGTTAGGGTGATTAATGAGTGGAACAGGCTGCCACGAGAGGTGGTGAGTTCCCCTTCAATGGACGTCTTCAAACAGAGGCTGGACAGACATCTGTCTGAGATGATCTAGTGAATCCTGCTTTGAGCAGGGGGTTGGACCAGATGACCCAGGAGGTCCCTTCCAACTCTACCATTCTATGATTCTATGATTAAACCAGCTAAATCTGCAGGGGGTTGAATATTACTTGTAGGCACTGTAGCTCAACCTCTGGCAATATTTGTAGACTGAGCCCTCGCGGGCAGGGTCCTCGCTCCTCCTGTACCAGTCGCTGACTCGTATTGTTCAAGATTATTGTAAGTGTTTTTGTTATGTATACCCCCTTTTCACATGTAAAGCGTCATGGAATAAATGGTGCTATAATAATAAATAATATTCTGTTCTATGAAAAGATATTACCAAGATATATATAATGATTGTCTAATACAGATTTAGAAAAAAAAATGAAGACTACAATGAACCTAAATGTATCTTACCTTCCAAAATTATCACCCCAAGGCAGGCAGTGACTGCCGTTCCTGCAATTACAGTCAGAAATAAGCCAACAGGGACAGCAGAGAGTGCAATAAAGACCAGGAGTGACAAGGAGAGAAATGGACGCTCATCCAAGTATTGTCCAACAGGGGAGTTCATAAAGGCGACCACCTACACCAATATGGGAAAAAAAGCAGGTCATGAAAACGATAATTATGGCCTGTTTCATTATAATCCTAAAGACATCAGGGACATGGGCTGAGTTCATACAACTGCGGGTGCCACTGGTAATGATGGTGCTCCCTTTCTTAGGACAGTTGTAAGATCACACGATATCATCATCAACATGTAATAAAACGTACTGCAGGACTTCTTAGGCTATGTGCAGGCAACATCGTTTTCAGACACATACTGCCCAAAAAAAATACCACAAAAACGCCCTATAAAATGAACATAATGCACAGCAATGTCAAAACAACATTGCTGTGCACATGTTACGTCTTTGGTCACATCTTTTATTCGTTTCAGAGTTCGGAAACACTGATGTGGTTAAAAGAAGTGACATGCTCTTTCTTCCGGAAGCCATCTGCTCTCTATAATTCACAGCGTATAGTGAAAGATGCTGCAAGAATGACGGAAAAATCACTTGCAGATGTTTTCCTGAAGCGGCTTTGCCGGGGAAAACTTACTGGCGTCTAAGAGGCGCCATGTGCACAAGGCCGTATAAGGGTTTTCTGGTGGTGCAGAGGGTGTTGTATCCCCATAACTAGTAGTCAAACAGCTTCTTGTATGAGATATAAGATTAATATGTGTGGTTGAAAAGTACATATTGGAAAAAACTGCTTCCACTGCCTTTATATATTCATTCATTCATTCATTCATTCATTCATTCATTCATTGATATTGCATAGCGGTTTCTATTGATGCCAAAATAAGTAAAGATTTCTTCCTTCCATGTTATTCTGTAATTATTATTACTATTATTTAGCAGCCTACAGCAGGATCTGGAGCCATGGCGACTTGATGGATGAACGCTCTGTAGGAAGATCAATTTTATGTAGGCCTAAATAGGTCCACCAGGGTCTTCTCCACCGTTATCTTGATAGTATAAAGCCATCAGGTTGGTGGTCTTCCCCTTTGCCTCATGCTTTCTATTCTTCTGATCATGATTTCCTTCTCCAGTGATTGCTCTCTTCGTATGATGTGTCTATAGTAGGCAAGTCGAAGCTTGGTGATCTTTGCTTCGAGTGATATGTCTGGCTTGATTTGTTCCAAAATTGATTGGTTTATTCTTCTTGCCATCCAAGGTATTGATAACATCCTTCTCCAGCACCACATTTCAAAGGCGTTGGTTCTTCTTCTGTCTTGTTTCTTTATCGTCCAGGTTTCGCATCCACATGTTAGTACAGAAAAGAACAAACTATGTACGAGACGTGTCTTTGTCGCCAGTGAAATGTTCCTCGATTTGAAAACCTTGCCAAGTGACTTCATTGTTGGTTTGCCCATAGCTGATCTCCTGTTGATGCCCCGTGTCGTCTCTGCATCTTGAGTGATCCTTGATCCGAGTAGGTTGAAGTCCTTTACAACTTCCAGTTTGTCTCAAATGTTCATCATCTCAAGTATGTCCAGGTCGTATCTGCCAATAGTCAATATAGTTTGTCTACTTTGTAAACTAATCAAAATTTCAAGTTCTAAAGCATTTACATAGGTTGACATCTGCTATGGCTCAAAGGACTATTACACTCGGTTATACTTTTCCAAGGTCCATGCAGAATATACCGTATTCTGAGGATTATAAGATGCACCGGACCATAAGACACACTACAAATTTTGGGGAGGAAAACAGGAAAAAAAATGTTTTTAATAAAATGGTGGTGCGTCTTATAGTCCGCTTTTATTGTAGCTTTCTGAGGGTAGAGCGGGGTCCAAGGAGGCACACAACTTTATCATGTGAGCACCTCCCTGAATCCTTATGTTCCTCTACACCAGATAAGACCGTATGGTGCATTGGTTTCCCAGCATATTTCTGTGGTTCTATCTTTTTAAACCAAGCATTGGTCTTCTTCACCAGATATGGTTGGAGCACCTGGTCTGAGAGGTTTACACTGCCCATACATTTTTTTATAGTCTGTTACAGATACCGGTTCCTATTGTCCCTAGTGGCGCCCCTCTCACTAACTAACTATCATAGTGGTTTCTGTTGCCATATTTTGAGGTCTATAACTATGTTATTTTTTTCACAATAGAGCTGTATGACACCTTGCTTTTTGGATGGAGAACTGACATTTCTAATGATACTATTTTGGCGTACATATGACTTTTTGATCACTTTAATTGCATATTTTGGAAGATACATATAAAAAAAAAATCTGGGTTTTCAAAAAAAAAAAATTTTTTGCTTTACAACATTTACTGTTCAGGTTAAATAATTAAATATTCTGATAGATATAAATATGTTTTTTTTGTTTTTAATATATTTATTTTAAATGGGGAAAAAGGAAAAATAAGGGTCAATTAGTTTTTGTTTTCTTTGTAATATTTTGAAAAACTTTTTTTGTTTTATTTTTACATCATTGTTAGTCCTTTTTGGTGTCTTGAACCAGCAGTTAACTGTATTGCAGTACATAGCTAAAATGATGGTCTCCCATGATGCTCAACCTGTGGCTGGGCTTCACATGAGTATCACCATTGCAGCAATGGGGACCTTCAGCAGGTCCCAGCTGTCATAGCAACCCATTGGCACCCAGTAATTGACCCCAGGACTTAAGATACAGTTGTCAGAGATTGACAATGACATTGATGTGGATAACAATAGTGATCGGCGCTTAGCTTCTGGGCTCACTCCATACATTCGCATCTGGAATGAGCCGTACATCTACACGGGATGTTGAGAAGTAGTTAATTATTTTTCCTTCGAGGCACTGAAAAGGTATAAAGAACACTATGATGCAGTGCTGTTTCAAATGGCCAATTCATGCTCCTTCTAAAGCTGCTTTTAACTGCTGCTCAGCCAAGATCAGTACTCCATTTACAAACAGAGTAGAGGAGTGCAGAGCGGAGAAACTAAGAGGGGTATTCCCCTATTCTGATTATTTGTAAATAGAGTAGGGACCTTCACTGGGCAGCAGTTGAAAGCAGCTTCTAAAAGGAGCATGAACAGACCATATGAAAAAAAGCACTGCAGCATAGTGTTTGGGAGAGAAGGAAGCAAAATAAGGTAATGAAGTATAATACAAAACTTTATACCTTTTCAATGCCTGGAAGATAATTAACTCCTTCACAGGAAAACGAATATAAAACTTCATAACTTTGGAATGCATTGAGGATAATTAATTTAAAAAAAATAACAAATGTGTTACTAAATATTACAGTTAAAAAATGTATATTTCTGGAGACCCTCATAGCGCCACAAATGCTTTAGTTATCATTCTG
This sequence comes from Phyllobates terribilis, assembly GCF_046119375.1. Taxonomy (NCBI): domain Eukaryota; kingdom Metazoa; phylum Chordata; class Amphibia; order Anura; family Dendrobatidae; genus Phyllobates; species Phyllobates terribilis. Next base: position 321,268,719 of record NW_027362769.1, read on the forward strand.
ATGTTGTTACTCCATGAACAGATTGTCATTACTATAATGGGATCTGACACAGGCAGCGAAAGGTGAAAAGGAGCCTTGAAAGGGAGAAAATTCTAAATGGAACCTACTACTTCAGAGTACAGGTACGAAAGTAAATACTGAAGAATTTACACTCTTTATGCTTATATTTTTGTAAATGTACAGTCAAAAAAGCAGTACTTTGCATATGTGTGAGCAATCCTAGTATTCAGTGAAATGTTAAAGTGAATAGAAGTAAACAGGATTAAGAGGTAAAATCGATTGATCTATGGCAGCACAAAGAAGTTCTGGCAAAAATTTACAAAAATAATTATAAATTTGATTTTTTTTGTCTCTTTACGGCTGCCTTGCAACACTCCACAACCAACAGGAATGGTATTCTTTGAAAATTGTTTTCTCATAGCCCTTATATCAGTTTCCCCAGATTAATTGCAATAATCACCATAATTACATCTCATATTCTTACACAGCTGTTTTGTTACTTTTGTTTAAATAGCTGTCATTTTATGACTTTCTTCTCAATTAACTTCACCTGGAACACTTAAAGGGGCAAACCACTTGATGATAATAATGATGACGACTCAAGCATTGTATAATTACTAGTATTACTAATACAGTGTTTCTCTAGCCTCCCTCATGTGGCATCCATAGCGTGGGATTTAGGCCATGTAGAACAAATCTTTACTTTAAAAAACAAACTATTTTACAAAATAAAAAAAAATATAAGAAAGTGGTCAAGGGGGTGACACTTCGTTAAGATGTTAAGAAAGATGGTGGCTTCACTTTGCATATACTTCAATGAATTAAAAAAAAAATGCAGAAGAAGTTTTTCGTCAATGCAATTTTATAGTCATATTCCAATAGAAAAATATAATGTGAAGTGTAGTAATAGAAAACTAAATATTGACCTCGATTAGGCAACAATGACTTAGTTCTATAGACATCCTCATCCCTTCCGAACATGGTGCACCGGCGAATAATGGAGGTAGAGGAAGCAGGAAGAGTTTTCAACGTGTAACACAATATGCCATCTTGGTGCAAGGTTTCGGGGACATGCACCTTCCTCAGGCGTTCTGAAATGGAAAAATTCTTCCTGCTACCTTCGATAGGACCGAGTCATTGTTGCCTCATCGGGGTAAATATTTTGTTTTCTGTACTTCACAATATGTTTTATTATTGGAAAATTGATATAAAAAGGGATTGAAAATAGTTTTCCTTATTGTGTGTTTTTGCTTTTTTTTTTTTTTTAATAACATAACAGAGAATTTGGAGATATCCTTATCTATACACAGCGATTTCCCCAAGAGTGCAGTGAAGGTCTTTATATATATTTTTTGGACTCTAAGTTGGTTTTTAATATTAGCGGAAGGAGTATTCTACTATTATTATTATTATTATTATTTTTAACACCTCACAGATGCAGATACTTTTGGCCTAGAAAACAGTGTTTTATTTTTCCTCGCTAGAGTCATAACATTTCAGATGAAATAGCTATAGGTGGTTTTGGTTTTTTTGAAGGCTTTTAATTGTACATTTAATATATAGAAAAACATTTATAAATTTTATTTTGTAGAGAAATGAAGAAGAAAAGAAACAGATTCTGCAATTTTTGGGTTTCGTGTTTACAGTGTTCACGATGAAGTACAATTGAATTGTAAGTTTTATTTTGCTGTTTTGTTTTTTTTTTGAAGTGTGAAATTCTTAGATTCTATAAAACAAACACCAAAGAATAGAGTGAGGTTGGCAGCATTTATTTAACTACCGAGACAGAAGTTTTTCATTTTTCTGTCGACTAAGCCGTTTATCAGGACGAGTTGATATCTATATTGGCACCATTTTCACGTATTAACTACTTTTTGATTACTTTTTTGTCTATTTTTGGAAGTTTTGATGATCAATTTTATAGTTAGGGCTGTGAGTAATTTGATTAATTATGTGTATCTACATTTTATTACCTAACAGGTGTACAAAGATGGCAGACTGTGGACTTCATATGACCCCCGAATGATCTGACAACCCATGAGAGCAACAATTTTTCTGTCAAACTCCCTATATGCTATTGTCACCATTGATCGTGGGATCTAAGGGGTAAATAACTGAGCCATTTCCATTCCCCACCATGGCCCGTCATGATTATTACTCGGCTGTGTGATCATAAACACGTGGCCAAAATTGTTGGTTCCCCTCGTTTAATGAAAGAAAAACCCACAATGGTCACAGAAATAACTTAAATCTGACAAAAGTAATAATAAATTAAAAATTATTAAAATGAACAAATGAAAGTCAGTCATTGCTTTTCAACCCTGCTTCCACAGGCCTCGAGACGGGGGATTAGGGCAGATTTATAACCGGCTCTGTCCCCGGTCAGAGTCCAACCAAGAAGGCCCAGGAGGGGAGCAGAGGAGATAGGCTCCACAGGCGAAAGGATCTCAGGAGGTGCGGACGGAGCGGAGTCGCCACCTGCATACCTTATTCTGGCCCTGCCAGAGAGACCCTGCCGCATGAGGGGGTAACGGTCCCCGATTATCTGACTTTGCACTTCAAATCTCTGTCGGAAAAGTCCGGAGGCTTATGTGGATCCCAGGGGGCTACGGAAGGAGCGGAGTCACCACTTGTGTGCCCTAATCTGAGTTTATCCAGAGAGACCCGGCCATACACCACGCTCTCACCACAAGTCACCAAAAAGGTCACCCAGTGGGTCCGGGAACTACACGTTACCCACAAGGGACATCGCAGTACCCGTACGGGACTCAGTGGGGGACACAAGGCGGGAGAAGTTCAACAAGAGAGGAACACACTAGAGTGGGGGTCCTGTCAAGCGCTCCTGAACTACCTGGAGTGTGCTGAACTCCACCCTGGCGGCCGCAGCTCGCCGTGTGACAGCAGAGAGGAGCTCTGAGCTGAGAAAACACCACCGTGAGTAAAGACTTGGATGACTTCAAATACTGCCTCTGTCTGTTCTTTCCTACGCGGCTCTGCACCCGCCAACGCTCTATTGCACACCTTCTCTACGCTGCCCTGAGGCCTGCTCCACCTGTGGGTAGCCGAACCATCTATAGCTGCCTGATCAACGGCCTCAGAGGACTGTCGCAGCGCTGGTGATCCTCACCAGACACCACGGGTGGAGTCACGAACATTCGCCCTATCGCATACACCTTTTCCCCCTTCCCTTTGCTTTTAAGAGTGACCACAGGGTACGAGCCCGGGAGCCGGCCACCGCAACATCCCCATCCCCCAAAACAAACAGCAAGGCCCGAGCGCCGAGTCGTCCCCATCCCCTGGGCGCGTCAGCTGCACTTCCAGTAAGACATACAGTATGTACGTATGACCACTTAATGATGTTGTAAGATTTTTGGGATTGGGCGATCCATTTAGTTTCTAATATATGGAGCCTTGTAGGTTTTGAACTATTTCTGAAGGGAGCTGGACAAGCAAAAATTCCAAATGGATGAGCCCTGAAGTAAAGAATTTCTACTATGTACATTTAGATCCTTAGATCAAAAAATGCATATGGTAGGTTTAAATTACCTATTTCTTTTATATTACATGGTATCTACCAGAATTCAGCCTAGAGAACGTATAAGTATAGTCAGCGATTTTTCCAAGTCCCGAATAGCCTATATTATAAATAGTTACAGTACTTACAAATGAAGCACTTATTTCAGATAATGTACTTGAGAGCAAAAGTCTGCAATTCTAAAAGTGCTTGATTCCTCAATGGTGCATGTGCAGAATATTAATATAGTCGCTGAAGGTTTTTACAGCTAATGTATTACAGTTACAATCATAATTATTCAACCTCCATTGCAAATTAGGCCGATTAGCAAAATTTACAAACGTTCTTCTGTTTGCAATAAACCAATCAAACAAGAACAATTTGACTAACCCCTTCCCGACCGGGTTATTTTCCGTTTTTGCATTCTTTGCCTTCTTCCAAGAGCCATTACTTTTTATTTTTACCGCCACGAGAGCTTGTTTTTGCCGGGACAAGTTGTAGTATTCAATGACACCATTCAATGTGCTGGAAAACAAGGAAAAAAAATTCCAAAAAAGTGCGCAAAAAAATCAATTCTGTTTTTCTGCTGTCATTGTGGAGTAAAAATGATTTGGCAATATGATTCTCCAGGTCAGTATGATTACGGTAATACAAAATTTGTTAAGTTCAATAGAGCTACATTAAGACTTGTTTTTTTGCATGATGAGCTGATGTTTTATTTGATACCATCAGAATAGCTACGATGTTTTGATTGTTCCTTAGTGAACTTTTTGCAGTGTTGCGAAAAACTGCAATTCTGATGTTTTCATTTTTTTTTTCCCCATTAAACTCTTTGCGACCTTGGGATTTTCCTTTTTTTTTGCATTTTCGTTTTTTGCTCCTCTTGTTCCCAGAGCCATAGCGTTTTTATTTTTTGGTCAATATGGCCATGTGAGGGCTTATTTTTTGTGGGACGAGTTGTAACTTTAAACGCCATTACTAGTTTTACCATATCGTGTACTGGAAAACAGGGAAAAAAAAAACAAGTGTGTTGAAATTGCAAAAAAAATGCAATTCCACAGTTGCTTTTTGTTTTTTTTTCTTTTCACGTTCACTGGATGCTAAAACTGACCTGCCATTATTATTCTCCAGGTCATTACGAGTTCGTAGACACCAAACAAGTATAGGTTATTTTTTATTTAAGTGGTGAAAAAAAAATCCAAAGTTTGCTAAAAAATTTTTTTTTAAAATGGCGCCATTTTCCAAGACCCGTAGCGTTTCCATTTTTCGGGATCTGGGGCCGGATGAGGGCTTATTTTTTGCACGCCGGGCTGACGTTTTAATTGATACCATTTTGGGGTAGATGCAATCTTTTCATCGCCCGTTATTGCATTTTATTGCAATGTTGTGGTGACCAAAAAAACGTAATTCTGGCGTTTGGAATTTTTTTCTCGTTACGCCGTTTACCGATCGGATTAATTCTTTTTTTATATTGATAGGTTGCGCGATTCTGAATGCGGCGATGCCAAATATGTGTATGTGGAGTTTATTTATTATTATTTTATTTTGAATGGGGCAAAAAGGGGGTGACTTAAACTTTTACATTTTTTTAATTTTTTTAATATTTTTAAAAACAATTTTTTAAAACGTTTTGCTTGCTTCTATAGTCTCCATAGGAGACTAGAAGCAGCACTTGTCTGATCGCCTCTGCTACATAGAGGTGATCAGCAGATCACCTGTATGGAGCAGAAATGCTCCTGTACTATGAGCGCCGACCACTAGGTGGCGCTCACAGTAATCTTTACATGACAACTACTGGAGCCTGCTGCAGACCCAGGGTTGTCATGACCACCCATCGGTGACCCGCGATCACGTGACGGGGTCACCGATGGGCGGGGCTAATGTCGTGCTTCCGGTGCTGCGATGTTAAATGCCGCTGTCAGAGATTGACAGCGGCATTTAACATGTTAACAGCCGCGAGTGGATCGTGATTCCACCCGCGGCTGTTGCGGGCACATGTCAGCTGTAATAATCAGCTGACATGTGCCCGGTTAAGTGCGGGCTCACCGTCGAAGTCCTCACTGAACCTGGGGTGATGGCCTGGGGAGTATTAATACGCCCCAGGCCAGTAAGGTGTTAAATCTTGTTTTTTAAATGCCACTGTCTGAGATTGGCAGCAGTATGTGAGAAGTCAACAGCAGCAGGCAGTGATCAGCTCTGTCTACTGCTGTTAAAGGCAGATGATGGCTGTGTAGCACAGCCATCATCTGTTGAGAAATATGCAAGCTCAGCTCCTGAGCGTGCTTCAAAGACAGGGACCTGAAATATGACATAATAGCAAATCATGTGTCAGGAAAGAATATATAGTTGTACTGAGCAGAAAATAACACTTGGGAGAGGTATTAAAATGAATATACAATTAAACCCTAAACCCATTGAAAAATACAATTAAATCAACTAAATCTCAACCCCTCAATAGCAGGACATTGAATCGCATTTATTGTCAACGTATTACGTTTTAATAGTCTACCAGTGAGAGGTTAATATCTACTCGTGGAATCTGCCCTTTTAGGGTTTATTTCAATAGATTTCTGGAGAGGGTTAAATAGGTCACAACGTGTGAATACAGCCCAGGTAAAAAGAGTGCTCCAAAAAGTTAAAGAGACCATTGCCTTTCAGAAAGGTTAAAAGGATCACTGGCTATACTATCTGGACGTGGGAGAAAGAGGAAGCAATTATCGGCTGCCACCAGATTCCTATGGAGCCAGTGACTACAAAAAGATCTGGATTTGGTGGCAGCAGGCATTGAGGTTTTAGTCTGCACAGTGAGGGGCTTAATAAAAGCTGAAGGTCTCCATTCCCGATCTCCAAAATGTGCACCACTACTGACCCTAAATCACAAAAGTCAACTCCCATATCCTAAAAACCTTATAAGGAGGTCATAAAAATGTAGAGATTCTATTCTATGTGATAGGGCTGCTTTGCCAAGTCTGCCACTGGAAACTTGCAGCGTGTTGCTGGCCCAAACAGGATCTCCTGATGCCTGTTTGAATCTAATACAAAACATCATGCCTTCTGTGAGGAAGCTGAAGTTTGGGCATCACTGGATCGTCCAACAGGACAATGATTACAAAACATAGCTCAAAGTCCATCATGACTTGGTTTAAGAAGTCCTAGAAGATTCTGGAGTGGTCATCACAGTCGCCTGACTTGAACCCCATAGAAAATTTTTGTTAAGATTTGAAAAAGGTGGGTGCAGTAAACCCAAGAATATTAGTGAACTTGTGGCCATTACCCATGAGGAATTGGCGGAAATTCCTCAGGAACGCTGCCAGAAGCTGGTATCTGGCTTTGCATCACATTTTCAGTAGGTCATAACAGCCAAAACAGCTCTAGTAAGTAGTGTTGAGCGAAATTGTTCGGCATTTCAAATTGGTGTTCGGGGTTCCAGCTTGTTCGCGCCAAAAAGTCGGCTCAGCCCATGAATATCCCTGATTTGCCATGCTGTCACGCAGATGTTATCTGCGTGACAGCGTGGCAAATCAGAGATGTTCATGGGCGGAGACGACTTTTTGGCGCGAACAAGCTGGAACCCCGAACACCAATTTGAAATGCCGAACAATTTTGCTCAACACTACTAGTAAGCACTAAAGACGTTGGTCATGAAGGGGGTTGAATAATTCGGATTTAATCATTAAAAGTGGCATTTATTGCTGAATTTGGAGAAAACTCTTATTATATTAGTTGTGTTGAGTGATTTAAATGGTTTTCTTTGATTGGTTTATTGGAAACAGCAGAACGTTTATCAATTTTGCTAACAAACTGAATTTGCAGTAGAGGTTGAATAAGTTTCACGGCCACTGTACTTGTCCCGGCAAATGAAAACGAGTTGAAGTACGATCACTGCTTGAGTTTGGAGAGAAACAAACGCTGTTGGTACCATATCGGCAGCCTATGACACTGCTATAGGCCCCCTGGAGCAAGGGAGTGGGGGTCATAATTCTGGAGGGGTTATCCATTGCCTCTCAATTTCTCTCAATGTCCTATTAATCAGAAAAGGGTGCGTGCAAGATACCTGCCAGTAACTGACAATTGGATAATGGACACTACGTCAGTAGCACCTGTCACTCCCATGCAGAAGTGAGAGAAGTGCTGGATAAAACCTTAACACTAGGACTACTGGACTCGTGACTAGAGATGAGCGTTGTTCTACTCGAACTGTTCGCCAATCTCAAATTCGAGCTGTTTTGGGCGGTGTTCGAGCCGGTCGGCGAACACGAACAATTTGAGAAAAATTCGGCTGTTCGAGGTTATGTTCGATAACTGTTCGTGCACCAAAATCATAACTGGATTTTTTCTCAGTAATGATGAAAATTAATGTTAATACGCAGTTTGAGTGTACAGCGGGGCGGGGGGAGGGGCAGGGGATGGATCTCTGCAGGAACAATGAAGATCTCCATTTTTTTTTCTCTTTCCCGCATTTGCAGTGGGGAGGTGCAATCTGTCAGCCTATCAGCAGCGCACACACGGAGCGAAGTGCTTTTTTTCACACAAGCAAGGGCATGTGTGATTGGCAGTGTATGTCACATGTCCTTGCCCTATAAGACCAAGCCATTTTCCCCGTCGCCACCATTTTCTCACTGCTGCAGCTGCGTGTTAGACGGCACCGCTGTTGCTGTGTGCGCTATACCTTGTTAATTTCAAGCCAATTTTCGCACAAATATACAGATAGCTTGGGAGTAGGGAATAGTTGTGATTGCAGTCCTTTTAAGGACTAGGTTACAGCATTTCCTACGACTTTTATCAGGCAGGTCTGTGCTCTTAAATAGATAGATTGTGGGAGTAAAGACTAATTGTAATTGGAGTCCTTTTCAGGACTAGATTACATCAGTTCCTATCAGTTTTTGCCAGGCAGGTCTGTGCCAGTGCTGTGCAAGTTTTTTTCACAGCATTTGGCTGAATCTAGCAAAGCTAATCCTTTTTGGCCTATTGCAGAGTGTGTTAGTCAGTGGAGTAGCCTATCTGTGTTGCAAGATATACCACCTGTGTATAGAATACCAATTTTTTTACTGCACCTAGTGAAGTAAAATCTTTTGGGCATAGCATCATTCTATTAGTCCATCTATACTGACCTCCATCAGGTTGCAAACTGAATATAATTTTTTTCTGCATCTAGCTCTGAAAAAATATTTGGGCTTCTAGCAGTGTGTGGGACTTGGTCTATTAGTCCATCTATACTGACCTCCATCAGGTTGCAAATTAAAAATAATTTTTTTCTTCATTTATCTCTGAAAAAATATTTGGGCTTCTAGCAGTGTGTGGGACTTGTTCTATTAGTCCTTCTATACTGACCTCCAGCAGGTTGCAAATTGAATATAATTTTTTTCTGCATCTAGCTCTGAAAAAATATTTGGGCTTCTAGCAGTGTGTGGGACTTGGTCTATTAGTCCATCTATACTGACCTCCATCAGGTTGCAAATTAAAAATAATTTTTTTCTTCATTTAGCTCTGAAAAAATATTTGGGCTTCTAGCAGTGTGTGGGACTTGTTCTATTAGTCCTTCTATACTGACCTCCAGCAGGTTGCAAATTGAATATAATTTTTTTCTGCATCTAGCTCTGAAAAAATATTTGGGCTTCTAGCAGTGTGTGGGACTTGGTCTATTAGTCCATCTATACTGACCTCCATCAGGTTGCAAATTAAAAATAATTTTTTTCTGCATCTAGCTCTGAAAAAATATTTGGGCTTCTAGCGGTGTGTGGGACTTGGTCTATTAGTCCATCTATACTGACCTCCATCAGGTTGCAAATTAAAAATAATTTTTTTCTGCATCTAACCCAGCCAATAGTTTTGGCCTAATACCACAGTTTGGCCACTCAGCTCTGCTCGGTTACCATCCATTGTTTTTTTGTGCAAACAACTCCAGAGTTGTGAATTAGTTAACCACCAAAATGAGTGGAAAAAGGCCTGCTGCTGGTGGAAAGGGGAATAGGCGTGTTGGGAAGGGGAAAAAAGGTTGTGTCCGTGGGGTAGGTGCAGAAGAAAGACCATCTTCCAGCCAAACTAAAATGTCTACTTCTTTTAGCGGACAATGTGATAAGATCCCTTTCTTACGGCCACGCCAATCGCTACAAATTCCAGATGAGGCACAAAAACAGCAGGTGCTTCAACGGATATCAAGTGCTCCTTTAAGTGGGCTCTCCTCCACATCAACTTCAACATCACAAATACTCCAGTCCTCAAAGGTGTCACCCAAATCGCACTTGCTTCCTCACAGCTCCCAAATCTCCAGCTGCCCGTCTGAGTATGAGGTAGAACAGATGGTTGAGTCTGCAGAGCTGTTTACTCATACTATAGCCTGGGAATCAGAGGTCGACTCCAGCGCTTCTGTGAATCCAGACGAGGAAATGATCTGCACTGATGCCCAGAATCTTTATGAGTCGGATCCAGGACCAGACACAGAAGGTTCTGACCATAATGTAGACCCTCATTCCCAAACTGTAACTCCTGTTGGTGGAGACAATGAGGAAGACGATGATAAGACTCAAATACCTGATTGGAGCGACAACTTTAGTTTTTTGTCAGGGCAGGAACAGGTTGGCTCTGAGGACGACGGGTGTGATAACACACAGGGTGATGATGATGAGGTCGGAGATCCCACTTACTGTCAACCCACAGTCAGCCAAGAGATGAGGTCAGCAGAGGAGGTGGAGGAAGATGCTAGTGACGACGAGGTCAGGTTGCGCCTTCCTGGACAGAGACGTAGTACTGGAAGCACGTCAACAACTGCATCCTCAAACACAACTCTGCCTCTCACCACAAGTCGTGGTGGCTCTTCAGGTCGCATGGGTGCTAAGCCTTGCATAGCCTGGGCATTTTTTCAGATCGATAAAGATGACCCAACTCGTGTTATCTGTAACATTTGTCAGCAAAAGCTAAGTAGAGGCCAAAAAATACATAGTTTGAGTACTTCATGCATGAACCGGCACATGGACATGAAGCATAAGTTGCAGTGGGAAGCTCAGTGTGCTACAATGCGGTCTAGCCGGCCGGGCCAACCACCGTCTGCCATATCTTGTGCATCCGCGGCCTCTTCATCCTCTGTGACTGGGGGGACAGCAGTCACACCTGTTTTGGGGCGCAGACCTGCCACCTCTTTACCCGCAACAGCCAGCGTGATTGGCAGGTCATCATTTTCTTTGGAGGTGGTAACACCAGCTGGTCTTGAGCGCTGTCCGACATCGATAGCACCACCTTTGGATCAAGGCAACCTAACATGTCCGCCTGCATCTTCCTCACAGACCGGCAGTTTGCCGGGGACACCCTTATCAACCCCGTCTAAGCACAATAGCCAGCCCTCGGTCCCTCAGATGTGGACAAGTAAAAGACCATTTCCTCCTAGCCATGAGAAAGCTAAGAGGTTGAATTTCACCATCTGCAAGCTCTTGGCTACAGAAATGCTGCCTTTCCGCCTGGTGGACACAGAGGATTTTCGAGACATTATGTCCGTCGCAGTGCCCCAGTACCAGATGCCCAGTCGGCACTACTTCTCAAAGAAAGGTGTGCCTGCGCTCCACCAGCATGTCGCACACAACATCACCGCTTCTTTGAGAAACTCTGTGTGTGACAGGGTGGATTTCACCACAGACACTTGGACGAGTAGGCATGGACAGGGGCGTTACATGTCGCTGACTGGGCACTGGGTAACTATGGTGACAGCAGGACAAGGGGCTGCTGTCCAAGTCTTGCCGTCCCCACGAGTTGTGCGTCAATCCTCTTTATGTCATTTTTCCTCCACTGCTTCTGCCTCCTCAACCTCCTCTCGGTCTTCCACCTGCACCCAAAGCCTGTCTGGTCATGCCACAAGCTTTCTAACTGCGCAGAAGGGATCCTGCACACCTCCTTACTATGCTGGCAGTAGGGCTCAACGTCATCAGGCGGTTTTTACATTGAAATGTCTGGGAAATGTGAGTCACACAGCTGAGGAGTTGTGGTCAGCTCTGGAGAACCAATTTCATGAATGGTTGTCTCCACTGGACCTGAAACCAGGGAAGGCCGTGTGCGACAATGCTGCAAACCTGGGTGCGGCCCTTCGCCGGGGCAATGTCACACACGTGCCTTGTATGGCTCACGTGTTGAACCTGGTTGTCCAGCAATTTTTAGCCCACTATCCCAGACTAGATGGCCTTCTGCAGAGGGCACAGTCGCTGTGTGCTCACTTCCGCCGTTCGCATCCCGCAGCTCAGCGACTTACATCTCTACAGAAGTCGTTGGGCCTGCCACTTCACCGGCTAAAATGCGATGTGCCTACCCGGTGGAATTCAACTCTGCACATGTTGCAGCGACTGTGGCAGCACCGACAAGCCCTGGTGCAATACGTTCTGACGTATAGCCTGGGCCAACGAGATTCAGAGGTGGGGCAAATCACGCTGGAGGAGTGGTCTCAGATCAGGGACCTATGCACCCTTCTGCACAGTTTTGAAATGGCGACGAAGATGTTTAGTGCTGACGATGCCATTATCAGCATGACTATTCCGGTGATTTACATGCTGGAGCACATGTTAAACAGAATTCGGAGTCAGGTGGTGGCACAAGAGGAGGTGGAGGAAGTAGAGGAGGAGGAGTTGTATGCGGAAGGGCTAACATCCAGACGGTCGGCAGCACCAAGGCGGCAGGCATGTGAGGGTGGGGGAGATGATTTTACCAGGGCGCATGGTAGCAGCCAAACTAGTGAGGAAGGTGCAGGAGCCCAGGAAGAAGTGGAGGACGAACTGATGGAAGACTCATCAGATGAGGGAGACCTTGATCACATTTCTGTTGTGCGAGGTTGGGGGGAGAGGACAGAGGAAGGAAGCATGATTGCTACCTCGCCACCAACACAACAGGGACTTGGTGCTCCTGGATGCGCAACACACATGAGTGCCTTCTTGCTGCACTACCTGCAACATGACCCTCGAATTGTGAGAATTAGAAATAATCCTGACTACTGGGTTGCCACACTGTTAGATCCCTGGTACAAAAGTAAATTTGCAGAAATTATTCCTGCCATAGAAAGGGATGCACGCATGCAGGAGTATCAGCAGAGACTGTTGCAGAATCTTACATGTGCTTTTCCACAAAATACCAGTGGTGCACGTAGTGAATCTCACAGTTCCAACTTGCCAACCGTGGGACCGTCAAGTGTTCAGCACTCAAACCGTAACAGAACCACAGTATCTGCTGGTAACATCAATTTTGCGGAATCATTTCACCACTTTTTTAGCCCATCCTTTGCAAGGCCACAGGAGACAAGAAGTCTGACACATAGTCAACGCCTAGAGACGATGGTACAGGAGTATCTCCAAGTAAACATTGAAGCCACGACTGTGTCACTGGACCCTTGCTCTTTTTGGGCTTCCAATCTGGATAAATGTCCGGAGCTAGCCACTTACGCCTTGGAGATCTTGTCATGCCCCGCAGCCAGCGTTCTGTCTGAACGTGTGTTCAGCGCTGCTGGTGGTGTGCTGACAGATAAGCGCACGCGGCTCTCCACTGATAATGTAGACAGACTCACGTTCATAAAGATGAACAAATCATGGATCCGAAACGACTTTTCTACCCCTGTGTCATCCTGGGGAGAGTAAAAGCTTGATGATTGGTTAAAATCACCCTACCAACCGTTTTAAGCTTTCAAATTACTAATCATGTTTATCTGTATCTTGACTGGAAAATAATTTGGGCTTTGTAGCAGTGTGCAGCACTGATCCTATTAGGCCATCTATAATAAGCTTCACCAGATTTAAAATTAAAAATAATTTTTAGCTGCATCTAGCCCGGAAAATAATTTTGGGGCTCCGAGATGCGCAAGACACATAAGTGCCTTCTTGCTGCACTACCTGCAGCATGACCCTCATATTGTCAGAATTCGAAGTAATCATGACTACTGGGTTGCCACACTCTTAGATCCCCCAAACTTTTTGATCAACCTTTTCATTTTAATAAAGACCAAAAAAATGGTCATTTTTGAAATTATAAGCATTAGCAGGTTGCTAGAAACTGAAATCAAACAGTTTTCAACTCAAAACTTTATTCTAGGTGATGTTACATTTTCACATAGGACCCCTTGTTCGAAAGGAGCTTCTGAACTCTCTCGTCCATTGAATTTGTCAGGTTTTGGATGGTTTCTGCTTCAATTGTTTTGCATGAGGACAGAATACCCTCCCAGAGCTGTTGCTTAGATGTGAACTGCCTCCCGCCATCATAGACACTCCTTTTAATGATGCTCCAAAGGTTCTGAATGGGGTAGAGGTCAGGGGAGCATGGGGGTCACACCATAAGTTTGTCCCCTTTTATGCCCATATCAGCCAGAGATGCAGATGTTTTATGTGCAGCATGAGATGGTGCATTATCATGCAGAAAAATGATCTTGCTGTGAAATACACGGTTCTTCTTCTTGAACCATGGCAGGAAGTGCTGTTTGAGAAAATCCACATACATTATGGAGTTCATCTTTAGCGCCTTCAGGGATCCTAAAGGGGCCGACAATCTCTCTCCCCATGATTCCAGCCCAAAACATTACTCCACCTCCTCCTTGTTGGCGCTGTAGCCGTGTTTGCGTGGGGTGTCCATCAACCAGCCATCCTCCACTCCATCCATCTGGACCATCGAGCGCTGCACGGCACTCATCCGTGAACAAAACAGTTTTGAAATCAGTCTTCATGTAATGTTTGGCCCACTGGAGCCGTTTCTGCTTGTGTGAAGTGGATAGAGGAGGTCGACAGGATGGCATATGCACAGCTGCAAACCTCTGAAGGACCCTGCATCTTGTTGTTCGGGGGACGTTGGAGGCACAAGCAGCTTCAAAAACTTGTCTGCTGCTATGACAAGGCTTTTTTGCCGCTGCTGTTTCAACCTGACGTAATTGCCTGTAGGAAAGAGTCCTCAATTTGCCCTTATCAGCACGCACACGTGTGTACTGTGAATCAGCTACATACTTCTTGATTGCCAAGACACTTCATCCTGATCATCGCACAATGTTGATTGTAGTCATGCCTTGACCTAAACACTCCACAATTTGTTGCTTCTCAGCAGCCGACACATCCTTTTTCTTTCCCATTTTGGCAGAAAATGTAGGCTGCTTAATAATGTGAGAGAGCCTTCTTAAGTAGTCTTGCCTTTCATTGGACACACCTGCCAAACTAATTAGCACAGGTGTCTGCAATTGCTTACAGTGATATAAAGAGCCCTGACACACATCACCATCAATGAGTTTAACTGACAAACAAACAAATTCTTCCCTTATCACTCCTAAACACTTTTTGCATAATAATTTGGAACGCGGTGTACATGTGCTTTTCCACAAAACACCAGTGGTTCACGTAGTGAATCTTACAGTTCTAACTTGCCAACCGTGGTCTGTATGGAATTGTTCAATAAAGGGCCCAAAATTAAGATAACATAGATGGGAGAGGTCTCTATGAATAGGAATTCCTAAGTATTTGATACCCTGTGAGGGCCAGGCAAAGGGAAAGTTGGACTGGATGGAATCCTATATGGATTTAGGGAGGGAGACATCGAGGGCCTCAGACTTCGCTGCATTGATTTTAAAATTTTACCATGTAACAAAGTGATCTATTTCAGCCATAACAGCAGGGATGGATATATGTGATTGAGTGATATATACTAGGACATCATCAGCAAATAGAGAGCACTTGTACTCGGTGCCTCCCACCTCAATCCACCTAATATTGGGGTTATGGCGAATTGATGAGAGCAGGTGCTCCGTCACTAGGATGTATAAGAGAGGGGACAGAGGACATCCCTGCCTTGTCCCATTGGTGATTGTGAAAGGTGATGAAAATGTTCTAACGCACCCCCTGGGCCTTGGGACACCCGGAGCCGGACCCATTTTGGTGGATGCTGGTGGTTGTAGTCTTCGTGGCGGCGATCCGGTTCCGTGGCTCAGGGCGGTCAAACCAGTGGCGGAACTATTTATGTGGTTTTGATGTTTAAATGTCCGACTACGCCACCCGTGGATTGCGGTCAGAGTGAACCGCCGCTACAGGGCAGACCGCTAAGGCTGGTGTTGTGGGTGCAGCAGAGCGTAGCATAACTCCCCACGGGAGGAGTATAGCCTCAGGGCAGTGTATGCGGAGGATGGGGGTGATGGTGCAGGGCAGCAGCAGTAACGACACGGAGTCAGTGATGCAGTTCAGGGCCTTTACTCACAGTTCTTATTATCCAGACCACGTCTGCAGGTAACGGCTGCCCACGTCGTACTGTGCTCACCAGGTGAGGGGCTCAGACAACTCCCAGATAACTTTGGAGCGCTTCACAGGACCCCCTTTGTGTGTCCTTTGTCTGGCCTTTCTTACCAACACTTCTGTCCGGCTGCCTCGGGCCTCCTCTTGGTAAACTTGGCGCCAGTTTCCCTGACCCTATGTGGTGCCTTCCTAGCGGGTGGAGCAAGGGGCTGCGCCACATAAAATGTCAGAGCCTCCGGTTTCTAGCTGAGGGTCGTTTCCTGCCTCCACTAGTTTGGGGACCGGTCTCCCCCTTTGGCCTGACCCCTCCACGCAGGTGGATTCGGGCGTGCGGTGGCGACTCGCCCGTCCGCACCCCTGGGATCCCTTCATTCCTCGTTCCTGGAGCCTTCTCCGCTCCTCTTCCTTCCTTCTCCCTCTTGCAGGCCTGGGCCTCTGTTACTAGGCCCGCCTCCGGAGCAGAGCTCATGCAGAGCCCCTGCTCCCTGCCACTTCTGCTCAGACTTCTCTGCACTGAACTAAGATGGTGCCCACCTTTTATACTCCCTTCTCAATGCACCCAGGAACTGCTTCCTCCCTGCTCCTGCACTGCAGGGTTCCCCTTCCTCAGTGTTCCCTCCCCCCACTCCAGCCAGGGACAGGGACTGTCGTGCCCATCTCAGGGGCATATTGGTCGCCCTGCCCCACGGCAATGTGGTGTAATGCATGCAGGTGTCGGGTCCTGATCCACACTCCATCCTTATCTGAGAGTGAGATATCACACCTCTGGGTGAGGTGCAATACGTCTGTAGCAACCGAGCCCTCGGTGCTACAGTTCCATTTATCTTCAGCCTAGGTGACGTATTGTGATACAGGGCCGTGATTTTGGCTATAAAAGGGTCCCCTAGACCCCTACCCCAAGCTTTTTAAGAGAATCATATATGGCGTGCCAGGAGACTCTATGGAATGCTTTCTCAGCATCCAACGAGAGTATCTACTTACAAATTTTTAACTGCATCTAGCCCAGGAAATACTTTGTGCCTAGTAGCAGTGTCTGCTAGTCAGCGGATTATCCCGGCTGTTAAGCAAGCTACACCACCTGTAGTTTGGACACTTAATTTTTTCAAAGGAAATGCTTCGGGACCACAGGATACTTAGTGAAGAGCATCAGGAGGCACCCCAAGGCATAGGGGCTGGGACTGGCACTAGGATGCCTTGCGGTGGACAGCCGAGCTCGATCCTTATAAAAGCTTTTTAACTGCAGCAGCTTTAGTGGACGCTACTGGAGCTGGAATTACGCGGCTGCTGGCATGAGACTTGCCCTCCAATAGATCCTTGTAAATGGATTTAAAGTGTATTCATTCAAATTAGAGGGACAATTTAAATTAAAAAGCTTAGAGCTGCCTCCACCACAGGGGGGCTCTCTCGACCCACCAGCGGACAGGCACCAGTATTGGGAGAGGGGGGCTGGCCGTCAGGGTTCACCGCGGCTCTGGCACAAACCCGGCGACACGGAGGTGGCACGGGCAGGAGCGGACTGGCCGTCTCGGCTTCTCACTTTTTGGATTTTAGAAGGGCATGACATGCCTATATCTGTGTCTCCCCCTCCTTTTACTCCTCCACCTCTTTTCTTTTCGCATGACTATATGTACTTGTCACTTTTCCATGTGTTAGTTGTGTCTTCTGAGCAGTTTGTCAGCTTTTGGACACCTTTGAAGGTGTTTTCTATGTGTTTCTATGTGTTTTTGTTTGCCTGCCATTGGTTTTAACGGTGTTCGAAGGTGTTCGACGAACCGAACCGAACTCGAACACTACGGGGGTGGCTCAACACTACTCGTGACCCCGCCTAGAACTACTGAAAGGAGTCATTTTGACTCCTTGCTTGTTTTCGTTTATTTTTAGAGTTTCATTTGTGGTTATTTATTAATAATTATATTTTTTGTAATGTATTATTATTGTGAGATCCAACAGTAATGCTTGTGATTGTTTTTTTTCTGCTTTTCTTATTTTTCTACAGAAAATAACAATAATTATAATAGACGTTTTTCAAACATTTTTTTTTATTCAAGTGCACACATATAAACAACAACTGAAGAACAAAAAGCAGAGAAAATGTAGGTGGAGGAGCATAAAAATGAAAATATGGCGCAGAATTCACCTTCTAAACATTTGGTGTTTCGCATTTTAGGCATTGCCTTTGATTTATGGCAGTACATTGCCCACACAAAGACTTACCACAAGTCTTACAATTTCCGACAGATCTATTTTTCTTGCACTTTTCTTTGATCTGGCAAAATTTTGTTTGAACCATCACTTCTGAGCATGTAGAAACTTGGGACGTGGAACCCTTTTCCCTATCTGTGACATAAGGACCACTCAACTCTCTCACAAGCGTTTGCAAAAATGCCTTGCGTGACATTTTTTGGTGGGTAATCTCCTTGAATATTATCCATGCATTTATACCCGCAAAGTCTAAGGCATTTTCAAATGCATGAACAGGCCATCTCCTTGTGCATGTTCGTGTGGTATATTTTCGTGCCATCTGATCCACTACATCTACTCCATATTTTGTTTCATTGTAAAACTTTACCATTTCTGGAGTTTTTTTAGCGGAATCAGACGCAACAACAACATCTGGATGGACGGAACTCAAAATGACAACATTTTTGTTGGGCTTTCCTTGATATACTGTAAGTGTAAAATTGTCTTCATTTCTAAACACTTTAGTGTTGTACAATTCCTCTTTCATGGATTTTATTTCTTTAGGCACTTCTCGCCTTATCTTGTTCAGTGTTCCCACGATGGTTGTTCCTTTGCTTTTTAGCTGTTTAGCTAATTTTACTGAAGTAAAATAATTATCGGTTGTAACATTGCGACCTTTTTTCAAAAACGGGTCCAATAACTTCATTACCACATGGTCAGCTAAACGGTCCTCAGCACGGCGTGTGTCATCTTTGCCTAGATAAGGGAAGCCATTTGCCAGATATTTGCTCCTCTTATCAACAGCTAGCCAATATTTGTGGCCATATTTATCTGGTTTGGAAGGCATGTACTGCGTGAATGGACACCTAGTTTTGCTTGGGAAAAGTTGCTCATCCACCATTATGTATGGGCCAGGTTTGTAACACGCAATACAATTTTCAATAAACCTGTCCCACACAGTAGAAAATAGAGCAAACTTGTCCGTTTGCAGTCTCTCCGATCGAGTAGATTTCTCATCAAATCTGAGAAACCTCATAATTTCAACAAAGCGGTCCCTAGACATTGTCGCTTTGCAAAACGGTATTCCCCAGTCATTACACCAAATACTGCTAATCGAGTGACGGTTCGTGCCAGATATTCCACGAGCATAGAATATCGCAATGAATGCATCTAGCTCCTCATCAGATAGAGTTTGTTCAGCATTACACAGTAATACAAGCAGGTAAAACACAAGGAAAATGTGAAAAGTTGACATGTAAATTGAACTACATCTATATGAACATCAGGGTAAATAAGACAGAGTGAAAAAATTATGCACAAAACTTTATAGCAACATTTAGTGACAAAAGGACCTCAAAATATAGTAGGAAGTCAAAATGACTCCCTTCAGTAGTTCTTGGTAAATTTTGAAAAAAACGCGCAAATTTTTCACCAAAATTATTTATTCTCACAAAATCTTTTTTCACATCATATTTGAGGAAAAGTCACCGAGTTTCAAGCCGGAATTCTGAAAAATGTAGTCACAGAAGAGAAATAAAAAACGAAAGGAGTCAAAATGACTCCATCAGTAGTTCTAGTGTTAAATGGGCGCTAAAAACCTGCATAGCTATTTAGTCTGCACAAGTGCTGCAATTCCAGCATATAAAGATGTACTTTCTTAAAATTATTATTTTTTTTACAGCCGATATTGAGCACCGTGGTGGGGTTCAGATTCAGATGCAGCTGAAATAGAAAGGCCAAAACAGAACAGCCATGTCACCCCTGAAAACCGTAGTGGTATGAAACGGCTGTAGTTTTTTAATACATAATCACTGGATTTTTCACTTGAAAAACAAAAAGAAAAATCCAAGTGAAATACATACCGCAGCCAAAATGTGTGAACCCAGTCTCTGGGCATATTCACGTGCAGCAGATTTATTGCAGAAAATGTCCTCAACTGAATATCAGTTCTACGTATCTGAATAGAGCTGTATCTGCAGCCGGCACATGGATTTCTAAAAGCCCTATTTAGATTAATGGAACAGTTGCACACATTTCTGTAAAAAAGAATAATCCGCCCTGTGTGCATTAACTCTTTTCGGTAAATTCTAATAATACTATGCAAAGTCCAGTTAACTGACGTGTAGGAATAGACACAGGGAGGAGAGTCGTTATTCCTTAGACTCCTATCAGTGGCCTCTCATAGAGAAAAATCAGATTTCATTCTTTGCACTGATGAGGGGTAACATCCCGAAACATGGGTCTGCAAGTTGAGATTCTGGTTTGGCTTTTATAATAAGTCATATTGCAAGATTTGTTAAAAGGGTTGATATTGACTTTTAGGATTGCAACTTCCAATAGGTGGCACTAGAGTTCTAGTCTTCTCGGAAGAGGCAATTTGCATATGAAGAGTTGCATAAATGAGAGAAGCCAGTACTGGTTTCAATATGGAAAGAATTGTAACCTTGTAGGGTTTCAGTTTTTCCATTGATCCCACTAGGGACTTCAGTTTATTTGATGTGATTTTCTGCCCAGTCGCCAAAAATATCTTTTTTAGACAAGATTAGATAAGACTAGACAATGTTAGGGCTCATGCACATGACAGATTTGTACGAAATCATAACAGGATTACCATTGAGGTCTATGCAGAATTTCCATGTGACCTCAATGTCATACAGATTTTTTCTGTCAAAGTACATAAGCCATGGTATGTTTCATCGGAATGTATATGGATCAAGGCGCTCTCCTCAATAAGCCACAACATCTAATACATATGGAGTCTGACCGAGCCTTTAGGGCAACATATGGAGGCTACACAGCTCATACTCAAGAGGTACATGGCTCCTGTGCATTATGGCACAGGCGTGGTGCTCAGGACATTGTTGTATAAATGAGCTTTGAATACAATGACAAGATCCTCTTCATCTCCACTTCTATCTCAGAAGTAAAGGGGTTGTCCAGCCTTAGCCTACAAGTCTGAAGTCACTATGACTGCAGACGTGTGAATCCTCACACCGTTCGCACTGTGCGCTGTGAGGATTCTCCTGCGCGGGGAACTGTGGGCGTGTGACTGCAAGTATGTGAACTGCATTCATGCAGTCACATGCAGACTAGACATGTGTGGCCTTGCTCAATGCAAGAGTATTGAGTGAGGACGGATACAGTCTAGTCGGAATGTGGCCAAATCGCATACTTACAGTCTCATGACCACCCACTCACTGAGCCGACTCAATGTGAGGATTCACAAGTCTGCAGTCACATAGAGTAACTGCAAACTCGTAGCCTAAGGCTGGACAACCCCTTTTAGTTCCTTCTACTAGTCAATGACTGTTAATAAATGGCAACATTCATTAAAGTTTCTATAGTCAAATAAGCATAAAAGAAGAACCTTGGAGTTATTATTGATTCTACTCATGACAGAGTTTATCTGCTTCTGTAGTTCATTCATTTTCTCTCCACTTGTAGTTTCTGGACTGGCCATGATGATTTTTTGTTGTCAGCATCCACGAGTGAGTTTTTAATGTCAGTTTCTTGAAAGAAAGAAAAAAAAAAAAAAAAGTGTTTTATGGTCACAATTTATATTCAGATTTAATACTATACTATATCTTATTTCAAAGCCATCAATAACCTAACACTAAAATAGCTGTAACATGTGTTAAATACAGGATTCAACAATAGGAAAAATTAATTGGTCACTGTTGTTTAAACAAACATCACATACAGTTGTGCTCAAAAGTTTACATACCTCGGCAGAATTTTTGTTTTCTTGGCTTTGTTTCAGAGAAAATGATGATAACAAAAAAACTTTTTCTCCACTCATGGTTATTGGTTGGGTGAAGCCATTTATTGTCAAACTACTGTGTTTTCTCTTTTTAAATCTTAATGACAACCAAAAACATCCACGTGACTCTGATCAAAAGTTCACATACCCTGGTGATTTTGGCCTGATAACATGCACAGAATTTGACACAAATGGGTTTGAATGGCTACTAAAGGTAATATCCTCACCTCTGACCTGTTTGCTTGTAATCAGTGCGTGTGCATAAAAGCTGAGTGAGTTTCTGGGATCCAGACAGACTCTTGCATCTTTCATCCAAGCACTGATGTTTCTGGATTGTGAGTCATGGGGAAAGCAAAAGAACTGTCAACGGATCTACGGGAAACGGTAGTTGTACTGTATAACACAGAAAAGGGATACAAAAAAATATCCAAGGAATTGATAATGCCAGTCAGCAGAGTTCAAACTGTGATTAACGAATGGAAAATCAGGGGCTCTGTAAAAACCAAACTACAGTCAGGTAGACCAACAAAAATTTCGGCCACAACTGCCAGGAAAATTATTCAGGATGCAAAGAAAAACCCACAAATAACATCAGCTGAAATTCAGGACTCTCTGAAAACTAGCGGTGTGGCTGTTTCAAGATGCACAATAAGGAGGCACTTGAAGAAAAATGGGCTGCATGGTCGAGTAGCCAGAAGAAAGCCTTTACTGCACGCAGTTCATGCTAGACAACCCAGGAATTTACAGGAACTGGAAGCTTTTTGCCAAGAAGAATGGGCAGCTTTACCATCTGAGAAAATAAAGAACCTCATCCACAACTACCACAAAAGACTTCAAGCTGTCATTGATGGTAGAGGGGGAAATACATGGTATTGAACTGGGGTATGTGAACTTTTGACCAGGGTCATTTGGATGTTTTTGGTTGTCATTAAGATTTAAAAAGAGAAAAATATTCTCTGAAAAGAGGCCAAGAAAGGAAGAATTCTGCCGGGGTATGTAAACTTTTGAGCACAACTGTAAATAGTACAGGTGGATAGAAGAAACTTTTTAATATACAGCCATGACCAAAAGCACTCTTGAAGAGTGCCATGGCACTTTTGAAATTGTTCCAGAAAATGAAGCATTTCTCCCAGAAAATTATTGCAATTACACGTTTTGTTATACACATGTTTATTTCCTTTGTGTGTATTGGAACAACACAAAAAAACAGCAAAAAAAGCAAACTGGACATAATTTCACCCAATACCCCGAAAATAAGCAGGACAATATTGTTGGCATCTTTCCAAAATTTTGGGTAAACAACTTTGTTTCAAGTATGTGATGCTCGTTCAAACTGACCTGTGGCAAGTAACAGGTGTGGGAAATACGAAAATCGCACCCGAAATCAGATAAAAAGGGGACTCAATCTTTGCATTGTGTGTCTGTGTGTTCCACACTAAGCATGGGGAACAGAAAGGGGAGAGGAGAACTGTCTGAGGACTTGATAGACAATATCAACAATCTCAAGGTTACAAGTCCATCTCCAGAGATCTTGAGGTTGCAACACAGGATAGTCCGAATGGTGGATAAGCAGCCCCAATCAAGCGCCAAAGAAATTCAAGCTGTCCTGCAGGCTCAGGGTGCATCAGTGTCAGCGCAAACCATCCATTGACATTTGAATGAAATGAAACGCTATACCAGGGAGACCCAAGAGGACCCCAATGCTGACACACAGACATAAAAAACTAGACTGCAGTTTTCCAAAATGTAAATGAGTAAGCCAAAATCCTTGTGGTAAAGTGTCTTGTGGACAGATGAGACCAAGATAGAGCTTTTTGGTAAAGCACATCATTCTACTGTTTACTGAAAACAGAATGAAGCCTACAAAGAGAAGAACACAGTACCTACAGTCAATTATGGTGAAAGTTCAAAGATATTTTGGGGTTGTTTTGCTGCCTCTGGCACTGTGTGCAAGACATCATGAAATCTGAAGATTAGTGAAGGATTTTGGGTCGCAATGTAGTGCCCAGTGTCAGAAAGCTGGGTTTGCATCCTAGGTCATGGGTCTTTCAACAGGACAATGACCCCAAAACATACTTCATGAAGCACCTAGTAATGGATGGAAACAAAGCGCTGGAGAGTTCTGAAGTAACCAGCAATCAGTACAGCTCTAAATCCCATTGATCACCTGTGGAGAAATCTTAACATTGCTGTTGGGAGAAGGCGCCTTCTAATATGCGAAACTTGGAGCAGCTTGCAAAAAAGAGTGGTCCAAAATTCCAGTTGAGAGGTGTACGAAGTGATTGATTGCAGTTATTTATTCCAAAGGGCGTGCAACTAAATATTAAGATGAGGGTGCCAAGAATTTTGTCGGGCCCATGTTTGACGCTTTTGTGTGAAATTATGTCCAATTTGCCTTGATTTCCCTTTTTTTTTGTTTTGTTCCGATATACACGTTTATTTCCTTTCTGAGTAAGAAAACGTGTAATTGCAATAATTTTCTAGGAGAAACACTTCATTTTCTGGAACAATTTCAAGGATGCCAACACTTTCGGCCATGACTGTATGTTATCAAGGAAATATGCTTCTTTCTCCACTTATGAGCCACTTCTCCTCCTGCCTCCTGAACTCATCATTTACTACATAAAAAGAAAAAAAAAAGCTCTAATTTTATTGTTCAAAGGAAAATGGACTGCAAGCTCACTGAGGGGTCGGATTAAAACTGCACAGATCTATAGAAAGATTAAGGAGAAAAGAGAGAAACACAGTCACAGATACAGTCACAGACACAAACAGATCATGCTCACACTTTCTAATCACCCTACACAGATACACAGGACAATATTGGTTATTATTATATCCTTCATCCTGCTGTTAATTCTGAACATGTGATAGGGGGCAGGTAGAACTCATATCCCTATTCCAAGGTAACTGACAAAGAGAGATAGCGCCTACCTGAAAACTGGTGAGAAATCCAGGACAAAAAAAATCATATAATGCCAGATATCGGGCAGAAAATGTGTTAATTTACTTAAAGGGATTATCCACTCCTCGGTCAGTATACAAAAGAGTGGGTGAAAAGCTCTGTATATAAGGAGGGTGTGAGACGACTGCTATCTACAGTATATAGAAGGAAGGAAGTGAAACCTGCCGTCTGTATATAAGAAGGAGGTGAGAAGTCTGCCATCTGTATATAAGGAGGGGGTGGAGAAGCCTGCTCTCTGTATATAAGGAGGGGGTGGAGAAGCCTGCTCTCTGTATACAAGGAGGGGGTGGAAAAGCCTGCTCTCTGTATACAAGGAGGGGGTGGAAAAGCCTGCTCTCTGTATACAAGGAGGGGGTGGAAAAGCCTGCTCTCTGTATACAAGGAGGGGGTGGAAAAGCCTGCTCTCTGTATACAAGGAGGGGGTGGAAAAGCCTGCTCTCTGTATACAAGGAGGGGGTGGAAAAGCCTGCTCTCTGTATACAAGGAGGGGGTGGAGAAGCCTGCTCTCTGTATACAAGGAGGGGGTGGAGAAGCCTGCTCTCTGTATACAAGGAGGGGGTGGAGAAGCCTGCTCTCTGTATACAAGGAGGGGGTGGAGAAGCCTGCTCTCTGTATACAAGGAGGGGGTGGAGAAGCCTGCTCTCTGTATACAAGGAGGGGGTGGAGAAGCCTGCTCTCTGTATACAAGGAGGGGGTGGAGAAGCCTGCTCTCTGTATACAAGGAGGGGGTGGAGAAGCCTGCTCTCTGTATACAAGGAGGGGGTGGAGAAACCTGCTCTCTGTATACAAGGAGGGGGTGGAGAAACCTGCTCTCTGTATACAAGGAGGGGGTGGAGAAGCCTGCTCTCTGTATACAAGGAGGGGGTGGAGAAGCCTGCTCTCTGTATACAAGGAGCGGGTGGAGAAGCCTGCTCTCTGTATACAAGGAGGGGGTGGAGAAGCCTGCTCTCTGTATACAAGGAGGGGGTGGAGAAGCCTGCTCTCTGTATACAAGGAGGGGGTGGAGAAGCCTGCTCTCTGTATACAAGGAGGGGGTGGAGAAGCCTGCTCTCTGTATACAAGGAGGGGGTGGAGAAGCCTGCTCTCTGTATACAAGGAGGGGGTGGAGAAGCCTGCTCTCTGTATACAAGGAGGGGGTGGAGAAGCCTGCTCTCTGTATACAAGGAGGGGGTGGAGAAGCCTGCTCTCTGTATACAAGGAGGGGGTGGAGAAGCCTGCTCTCTGTATACAAGGAGGGGGTGGAGAAGCCTGCTCTCTGTATACAAGGAGGGTGGAGAAGCCTGCTCTCTGTATACAAGGAGGGGGTGGAGAAGCCTGCTCTCTGTATACAAGGAGGGGGTGGAGAAGCCTGCTCTCTGTATACAAGGAGGGGGTGGAGAAGCCTGCTCTCTGTATACAAGGAGGGGGTGGAGAAGCCTGCTCTCTGTATACAAGGAGGG
Organism: Phyllobates terribilis; assembly: GCF_046119375.1. Classification (NCBI taxonomy): domain Eukaryota; kingdom Metazoa; phylum Chordata; class Amphibia; order Anura; family Dendrobatidae; genus Phyllobates; species Phyllobates terribilis. The sequence continues at coordinate 321,294,799 of NW_027362769.1, forward strand.
GGTGGAGAAGCCTGCTCTCTGTATACAAGGAGGGGGTGGAGAAGCCTGCTCTCTGTATACAAGGAGGGGGTGGAGAAGCCTGCTCTCTGTATACAAGGAGGGGGTGGAGAAGCCTGCTCTCTGTATACAAGGAGGGGGTGGAGAAGCCTGCTCTCTGTATACAAGGAGGGGGTGGAGAAGCCTGCTCTCTGTATACAAGGAGGGGGTGGAGAAGCCTGCTCTCTGTATACAAGGAGGGGGTGGAGAAGCCTGCTCTCTGTATACAAGGAGGGGGTGGAGAAGCCTGCTCTCTGTATACAAGGAGGGGGTGGAGAAGCCTGCTCTCTGTATACAAGGAGGGGGTGGAGAAGCCTGCTCTCTGTATACAAGGAGGGGGTGGAGAAGCCTGCTCTCTGTATACAAGGAGGGGGTGGAGAAGCCTGCTCTCTGTATACAAGGAGGGGGTGGAGAAGCCTGCTCTCTGTATACAAGGAGGGGGTGGAGAAGCCTGCTCTCTGTATACAAGGAGGGGGTGGAGAAGCCTGCTCTCTGTATACAAGGAGGGGGTGGAGAAGCCTGCTCTCTGTATACAAGGAGGGGGTGGAGAAGCCTGCTCTCTGTATACAAGGAGGGGGTGGAGAAGCCTGCTCTCTGTATACAAGGAGGGGGTGGAGAAGCCTGCTCTCTGTATACAAGGAGGGGGTGGAGAAGCCTGCTCTCTGTATACAAGGAGGGGGTGGAGAAGCCTGCTCTCTGTATACAAGGAGGGGGTGGAGAAGCCTGCTCTCTGTATACAAGGAGGGGGTGGAGAAGCCTGCTCTCTGTATACAAGGAGGGGGTGGAGAAGCCTGCTCTCTGTATACAAGGAGGGGGTGGAGAAGCCTGCTCTCTGTATACAAGGAGGGGGTGGAGAAGCCTGCTCTCTGTATACAAGGAGGGGGTGGAGAAGCCTGCTCTCTGTATACAAGGAGGGGGTGGAGAAGCCTGCTCTCTGTATACAAGGAGGGGGTGGAGAAGCCTGCTCTCTGTATACAAGGAGGGGGTGGAGAAGCCTGCTCTCTGTATACAAGGAGGGGGTGGAGAAGCCTGCTCTCTGTATACAAGGAGGGGGTGGAGAAGCCTGCTCTCTGTATACAAGGAGGGGGTGGAGAAGCCTGCTCTCTGTATACAAGGAGGGGGTGGAGAAGCCTGCTCTCTGTATACAAGGAGGGGGTGGAGAAGCCTGCTCTCTGTATACAAGGAGGGGGTGGAGAAGCCTGCTCTCTGTATACAAGGAGGGGGTGGAGAAGCCTGCTCTCTGTATACAAGGAGGGGGTGGAGAAGCCTGCTCTCTGTATACAAGGAGGGGGTGGAGAAGCCTGCTCTCTGTATACAAGGAGGGGGTGGAGAAGCCTGCTCTCTGTATACAAGGAGGGGGTGGAGAAGCCTGCTCTCTGTATACAAGGAGGGGGTGGAGAAGCCTGCTCTCTGTATACAAGGAGGGGGTGGAGAAGCCTGCTCTCTGTATACAAGGAGGGGGTGGAGAAGCCTGCTCTCTGTATACAAGGAGGGGGTGGAGAAGCCTGCTCTCTGTATACAAGGAGGGGGTGGAGAAGCCTGCTCTCTGTATACAAGGAGGGGGTGGAGAAGCCTGCTCTCTGTATACAAGGAGGGGGTGGAGAAGCCTGCTCTCTGTATACAAGGAGGGGGTGGAGAAGCCTGCTCTCTGTATACAAGGAGGGGGTGGAGAAGCCTGCTCTCTGTATACAAGGAGGGGGTGGAGAAGCCTGCTCTCTGTATACAAGGAGGGGGTGGAGAAGCCTGCTCTCTGTATACAAGGAGGGGGTGGAGAAGCCTGCTCTCTGTATACAAGGAGGGGTGGAGAAGCCTGCTCTCTGTATACAAGGAGGGGGTGGAGAAGCCTGCTCTCTGTATACAAGGAGGGGGTGGAGAAGCCTGCTCTCTGTATACAAGGAGGGGGTGGAGAAGCCTGCTCTCTGTATACAAGGAGGGGGTGGAGAAGCCTGCTCTCTGTATACAAGGAGGGGGTGGAGAAGCCTGCTCTCTGTATACAAGGAGGGGGTGGAGAAGCCTGCTCTCTGTATACAAGGAGGGGGTGGAGAAGCCTGCTCTCTGTATACAAGGAGGGGGTGGAGAAGCCTGCTCTCTGTATACAAGGAGGGGGTGGAGAAGCCTGCTCTCTGTATACAAGGAGGGGGTGGAGAAGCCTGCTCTCTGTATACAAGGAGGGGGTGGAGAAGCCTGCTCTCTGTATACAAGGAGGGGGTGGAGAAGCCTGCTCTCTGTATACAAGGAGGGGGTGGAGAAGCCTGCTCTCTGTATACAAGGAGGGGGTGGAGAAGCCTGCTCTCTGTATACAAGGAGGGGGTGGAGAAGCCTGCTCTCTGTATACAAGGAGGGGGTGGAGAAGCCTGCTCTCTGTATACAAGGAGGGGGTGGAGAAGCCTGCTCTCTGTATACAAGGAGGGGGTGGAGAAGCCTGCTCTCTGTATACAAGGAGGGGGTGGAGAAGCCTGCTCTCTGTATACAAGGAGGGGGTGGAGAAGCCTGCTCTCTGTATACAAGGAGGGGGTGGAGAAGCCTGCTCTCTGTATACAAGGAGGGGGTGGAGAAGCCTGCTCTCTGTATACAAGGAGGGGGTGGAGAAGCCTGCTCTCTGTATACAAGGAGGGGGTGGAGAAGCCTGCTCTCTGTATACAAGGAGGGGGTGGAGAAGCCTGCTCTCTGTATACAAGGAGGGGGTGGAGAAGCCTGCTCTCTGTATACAAGGAGGGGGTGGAGAAGCCTGCTCTCTGTATACAAGGAGGGGGTGGAGAAGCCTGCTCTCTGTATACAAGGAGGGGGTGGAGAAGCCTGCTCTCTGTATACAAGGAGGGGGTGGAGAAGCCTGCTCTCTGTATACAAGGAGGGGGTGGAGAAGCCTGCTCTCTGTATACAAGGAGGGGGTGGAGAAGCCTGCTCTCTGTATACAAGGAGGGGGTGGAGAAGCCTGCTCTCTGTATACAAGGAGGGGGTGGAGAAGCCTGCTCTCTGTATACAAGGAGGGGGTGGAGAAGCCTGCTCTCTGTATACAAGGAGGGGGTGGAGAAGCCTGCTCTCTGTATACAAGGAGGGGGTGGAGAAGCCTGCTCTCTGTATACAAGGAGGGGGTGGAGAAGCCTGCTCTCTGTATACAAGGAGGGGGTGGAGAAGCCTGCTCTCTGTATACAAGGAGGGGGTGGAGAAGCCTGCTCTCTGTATACAAGGAGGGGGTGGAGAAGCCTGCTCTCTGTATACAAGGAGGGGGTGGAGAAGCCTGCTCTCTGTATACAAGGAGGGGGTGGAGAAGCCTGCTCTCTGTATACAAGGAGGGGGTGGAGAAGCCTGCTCTCTGTATACAAGGAGGGGGTGGAGAAGCCTGCTCTCTGTATACAAGGAGGGGGTGGAGAAGCCTGCTCTCTGTATACAAGGAGGGGGTGGAGAAGCCTGCTCTCTGTATACAAGGAGGGGGTGGAGAAGCCTGCTCTCTGTATACAAGGAGGGGGTGGAGAAGCCTGCTCTCTGTATACAAGGAGGGGGTGGAGAAGCCTGCTCTCTGTATACAAGGAGGGGGTGGAGAAGCCTGCTCTCTGTATACAAGGAGGGGGTGGAGAAGCCTGCTCTCTGTATACAAGGAGGGGGTGGAGAAGCCTGCTCTCTGTATACAAGGAGGGGGTGGAGAAGCCTGCTCTCTGTATACAAGGAGGGGGTGGAGAAGCCTGCTCTCTGTATACAAGGAGGGGGTGGAGAAGCCTGCTCTCTGTATACAAGGAGGGGGTGGAGAAGCCTGCTCTCTGTATACAAGGAGGGGGTGGAGAAGCCTGCTCTCTGTATACAAGGAGGGGGTGGAGAAGCCTGCTCTCTGTATACAAGGAGGGGGTGGAGAAGCCTGCTCTCTGTATACAAGGAGGGGGTGGAGAAGCCTGCTCTCTGTATACAAGGAGGGGGTGGAGAAGCCTGCTCTCTGTATACAAGGAGGGGGTGGAGAAGCCTGCTCTCTGTATACAAGGAGGGGGTGGAGAAGCCTGCTCTCTGTATACAAGGAGGGGGTGGAGAAGCCTGCTCTCTGTATACAAGGAGGGGGTGGAGAAGCCTGCTCTCTGTATACAAGGAGGGGGTGGAGAAGCCTGCTCTCTGTATACAAGGAGGGGGTGGAGAAGCCTGCTCTCTGTATACAAGGAGGGGGTGGAGAAGCCTGCTCTCTGTATACAAGGAGGGGGTGGAGAAGCCTGCTCTCTGTATACAAGGAGGGGGTGGAGAAGCCTGCTCTCTGTATACAAGGAGGGGGTGGAGAAGCCTGCTCTCTGTATACAAGGAGGGGGTGGAGAAGCCTGCTCTCTGTATACAAGGAGGGGGTGGAGAAGCCTGCTCTCTGTATACAAGGAGGGGGTGGAGAAGCCTGCTCTCTGTATACAAGGAGGGGGTGGAGAAGCCTGCTCTCTGTATACAAGGAGGGGGTGGAGAAGCCTGCTCTCTGTATACAAGGAGGGGGTGGAGAAGCCTGCTCTCTGTATACAAGGAGGGGGTGGAGAAGCCTGCTCTCTGTATACAAGGAGGGGGTGGAGAAGCCTGCTCTCTGTATACAAGGAGGGGGTGGAGAAGCCTGCTCTCTGTATACAAGGAGGGGGTGGAGAAGCCTGCTCTCTGTATACAAGGAGGGGTGGAGAAGCCTGCTCTCTGTATACAAGGAGGGGGTGGAGAAGCCTGCTCTCTGTATACAAGGAGGGGGTGGAGAAGCCTGCTCTCTGTATACAAGGAGGGGGTGGAGAAGCCTGCTCTCTGTATACAAGGAGGGGGTGGAGAAGCCTGCTCTCTGTATACAAGGAGGGGGTGGAGAAGCCTGCTCTCTGTATACAAGGAGGGGGTGGAGAAGCCTGCTCTCTGTATACAAGGAGGGGGTGGAGAAGCCTGCTCTCTGTATACAAGGAGGGGGTGGAGAAGCCTGCTCTCTGTATACAAGGAGGGGGTGGAGAAGCCTGCTCTCTGTATACAAGGAGGGGGTGGAGAAGCCTGCTCTCTGTATACAAGGAGGGGGTGGAGAAGCCTGCTCTCTGTATACAAGGAGGGGGTGGAGAAGCCTGCTCTCTGTATACAAGGAGGGGGTGGAGAAGCCTGCTCTCTGTATACAAGGAGGGGGTGGAGAAGCCTGCTCTCTGTATACAAGGAGGGGGTGGAGAAGCCTGCTCTCTGTATACAAGGAGGGGGTGGAGAAGCCTGCTCTCTGTATACAAGGAGGGGGTGGAGAAGCCTGCTCTCTGTATACAAGGAGGGGGTGGAGAAGCCTGCTCTCTGTATACAAGGAGGGGGTGGAGAAGCCTGCTCTCTGTATACAAGGAGGGGGTGGAGAAGCCTGCTCTCTGTATACAAGGAGGGGGTGGAGAAGCCTGCTCTCTGTATACAAGGAGGGGGTGGAGAAGCCTGCTCTCTGTATACAAGGAGGGGGTGGAGAAGCCTGCTCTCTGTATACAAGGAGGGGGTGGAGAAGCCTGCTCTCTGTATACAAGGAGGGGGTGGAGAAGCCTGCTCTCTGTATACAAGGAGGGGGTGGAGAAGCCTGCTCTCTGTATACAAGGAGGGGGTGGAGAAGCCTGCTCTCTGTATACAAGGAGGGGGTGGAGAAGCCTGCTCTCTGTATACAAGGAGGGGGTGGAGAAGCCTGCTCTCTGTATACAAGGAGGGGGTGGAGAAGCCTGCTCTCTGTATACAAGGAGGGGGTGGAGAAGCCTGCTCTCTGTATACAAGGAGGGGGTGGAGAAGCCTGCTCTCTGTATACAAGGAGGGGGTGGAGAAGCCTGCTCTCTGTATACAAGGAGGGGGTGGAGAAGCCTGCTCTCTGTATACAAGGAGGGGGTGGAGAAGCCTGCTCTCTGTATACAAGGAGGGGGTGGAGAAGCCTGCTCTCTGTATACAAGGAGGGGTGGAGAAGCCTGCTCTCTGTATACAAGGAGGGGGTGGAGAAGCCTGCTCTCTGTATACAAGGAGGGGGTGGAGAAGCCTGCTCTCTGTATACAAGGAGGGGGTGGAGAAGCCTGCTCTCTGTATACAAGGAGGGGGTGGAGAAGCCTGCTCTCTGTATACAAGGAGGGGTGGAGAAGCCTGCTCTCTGTATACAAGGAGGGGGTGGAGAAGCCTGCTCTCTGTATACAAGGAGGGGGTGGAGAAGCCTGCTCTCTGTATACAAGGAGGGGGTGGAGAAGCCTGCTCTCTGTATACAAGGAGGGGGTGGAGAAGCCTGCTCTCTGTATACAAGGAGGGGGTGGAGAAGCCTGCTCTCTGTATACAAGGAGGGGGTGGAGAAGCCTGCTCTCTGTATACAAGGAGGGGGTGGAGAAGCCTGCTCTCTGTATACAAGGAGGGGGTGGAGAAGCCTGCTCTCTGTATACAAGGAGGGGGTGGAGAAGCCTGCTCTCTGTATACAAGGAGGGGGTGGAGAAGCCTGCTCTCTGTATACAAGGAGGGGGTGGAGAAGCCTGCTCTCTGTATACAAGGAGGGGGTGGAGAAGCCTGCTCTCTGTATACAAGGAGGGGGTGGAGAAGCCTGCTCTCTGTATACAAGGAGGGGGTGGAGAAGCCTGCTCTCTGTATACAAGGAGGGGGTGGAGAAGCCTGCTCTCTGTATACAAGGAGGGGGTGGAGAAGCCTGCTCTCTGTATACAAGGAGGGGGTGGAGAAGCCTGCTCTCTGTATACAAGGAGGGGGTGGAGAAGCCTGCTCTCTGTATACAAGGAGGGGGTGGAGAAGCCTGCTCTCTGTATACAAGGAGGGGGTGGAGAAGCCTGCTCTCTGTATACAAGGAGGGGGTGGAGAAGCCTGCTCTCTGTATACAAGGAGGGGGTGGAGAAGCCTGCTCTCTGTATACAAGGAGGGGGTGGAGAAGCCTGCTCTCTGTATACAAGGAGGGGGTGGAGAAGCCTGCTCTCTGTATACAAGGAGGGGGTGGAGAAGCCTGCTCTCTGTATACAAGGAGGGGGTGGAGAAGCCTGCTCTCTGTATACAAGGAGGGGGTGGAGAAGCCTGCTCTCTGTATACAAGGAGGGGGTGGAGAAGCCTGCTCTCTGTATACAAGGAGGGGGTGGAGAAGCCTGCTCTCTGTATACAAGGAGGGGGTGGAGAAGCCTGCTCTCTGTATACAAGGAGGGGGTGGAGAAGCCTGCTCTCTGTATACAAGGAGGGGGTGGAGAAGCCTGCTCTCTGTATACAAGGAGGGGGTGGAGAAGCCTGCTCTCTGTATACAAGGAGGGGGTGGAGAAGCCTGCTCTCTGTATACAAGGAGGGGGTGGAGAAGCCTGCTCTCTGTATACAAGGAGGGGGTGGAGAAGCCTGCTCTCTGTATACAAGGAGGGGGTGGAGAAGCCTGCTCTCTGTATACAAGGAGGGGGTGGAGAAGCCTGCTCTCTGTATACAAGGAGGGGGTGGAGAAGCCTGCTCTCTGTATACAAGGAGGGGGTGGAGAAGCCTGCTCTCTGTATACAAGGAGGGGGTGGAGAAGCCTGCTCTCTGTATACAAGGAGGGGGTGGAGAAGCCTGCTCTCTGTATACAAGGAGGGGGTGGAGAAGCCTGCTCTCTGTATACAAGGAGGGGGTGGAGAAGCCTGCTCTCTGTATACAAGGAGGGGGTGGAGAAGCCTGCTCTCTGTATACAAGGAGGGGGTGGAGAAGCCTGCTCTCTGTATACAAGGAGGGGGTGGAGAAGCCTGCTCTCTGTATACAAGGAGGGGGTGGAGAAGCCTGCTCTCTGTATACAAGGAGGGGGTGGAGAAGCCTGCTCTCTGTATACAAGGAGGGGGTGGAGAAGCCTGCTCTCTGTATACAAGGAGGGGGTGGAGAAGCCTGCTCTCTGTATACAAGGAGGGGGTGGAGAAGCCTGCTCTCTGTATACAAGGAGGGGGTGGAGAAGCCTGCTCTCTGTATACAAGGAGGGGGTGGAGAAGCCTGCTCTCTGTATACAAGGAGGGGGTGGAGAAGCCTGCTCTCTGTATACAAGGAGGGGGTGGAGAAGCCTGCTCTCTGTATACAAGGAGGGGGTGGAGAAGCCTGCTCTCTGTATACAAGGAGGGGGTGGAGAAGCCTGCTCTCTGTATACAAGGAGGGGGTGGAGAAGCCTGCTCTCTGTATACAAGGAGGGGGTGGAGAAGCCTGCTCTCTGTATACAAGGAGGGGGTGGAGAAGCCTGCTCTCTGTATACAAGGAGGGGGCGGAGAAGCCTGCTCTCTGTATACAAGGAGGGGGCGGAGAAGCCTGCTCTCTGTATACAAGGAGGGGGCGGAGAAGCCTGCTCTCTGTATACAAGGAGGGGGCGGAGTGAGAAGCCTGCTCTCTGTATACAAGGAGGGGGCGGAGAAGCCTGCTCTCTGTATACAAGGAGGGGGCGGAGAAGCCTGCTCTCTGTATACAAGGAGGGGGCGGAGAAGCCTGCTCTCTGTATACAAGGAGGGGGCGGAGAAGCCTGCTCTCTGTATACAAGGAGGGGGCGGAGAAGCCTGCTCTCTGTATACAAGGAGGGGGCGGAGAAGCCTGCTCTCTGTATACAAGGAGGGGGCGGAGAAGCCTGCTCTCTGTATACAAGGAGGGGGCGGAGAAGCCTGCTCTCTGTATACAAGGAGGGGGCGGAGAAGCCTGCTCTCTGTATACAAGGAGGGGGCGGAGAAGCCTGCTCTCTGTATACAAGGAGGGGGCGGAGAAGCCTGCTCTCTGTATACAAGGAGGGGGCGGAGAAGCCTGCTCTCTGTATACAAGGAGGGGGCGGAGAAGCCTGCTCTCTGTATACAAGGAGGGGGCGGAGAAGCCTGCTCTCTGTATACAAGGAGGGGGCGGAGAAGCCTGCTCTCTGTATACAAGGAGGGGGCGGAGAAGCCTGCTCTCTGTATACAAGGAGGGGGCGGAGAAGCCTGCTCTCTGTATACAAGGAGGGGGCGGAGAAGCCTGCTCTCTGTATACAAGGAGGGGGTGGAGAAGCCTGCTCTCTGTATACAAGGAGGGGGTGGAGAAGCCTGCTCTCTGTATACAAGGAGGGGGTGGAGAAGCCTGCTCTCTGTATACAAGGAGGGGGTGGAGAAGCCTGCTCTCTGTATACAAGGAGGGGGTGGAGAAGCCTGCTCTCTGTATACAAGGAGGGGGTGGAGAAGCCTGCTCTCTGTATACAAGGAGGGGGTGGAGAAGCCTGCTCTCTGTATACAAGGAGGGGGTGGAGAAGCCTGCTCTCTGTATACAAGGAGGGGGTGGAGAAGCCTGCTCTCTGTATACAAGGAGGGGGTGGAGAAGCCTGCTCTCTGTATACAAGGAGGGGGTGGAGAAGCCTGCTCTCTGTATACAAGGAGGGGGTGGAGAAGCCTGCTCTCTGTATACAAGGAGGGGGTGGAGAAGCCTGCTCTCTGTATACAAGGAGGGGGTGGAGAAGCCTGCTCTCTGTATACAAGGAGGGGGTGGAGAAGCCTGCTCTCTGTATACAAGGAGGGGGTGGAGAAGCCTGCTCTCTGTATACAAGGAGGGGGTGGAGAAGCCTGCTCTCTGTATACAAGGAGGGGGTGGAGAAGCCTGCTCTCTGTATACAAGGAGGGGGTGGAGAAGCCTGCTCTCTGTATACAAGGAGGGGGTGGAGAAGCCTGCTCTCTGTATACAAGGAGGGGGTGGAGAAGCCTGCTCTCTGTATACAAGGAGGGGGTGGAGAAGCCTGCTCTCTGTATACAAGGAGGGGGTGGAGAAGCCTGCTCTCTGTATACAAGGAGGGGGTGGAGAAGCCTGCTCTCTGTATACAAGGAGGGGGTGGAGAAGCCTGCTCTCTGTATACAAGGAGGGGGTGGAGAAGCCTGCTCTCTGTATACAAGGAGGGGTGGAGAAGCCTGCTCTCTGTATACAAGGAGGGGGTGGAGAAGCCTGCTCTCTGTATACAAGGAGGGGGTGGAGAAGCCTGCTCTCTGTATACAAGGAGGGGGTGGAGAAGCCTGCTCTCTGTATACAAGGAGGGGGTGGAGAAGCCTGCTCTCTGTATACAAGGAGGGGGTGGAGAAGCCTGCTCTCTGTATACAAGGAGGGGGTGGAGAAGCCTGCTCTCTGTATACAAGGAGGGGGTGGAGAAGCCTGCTCTCTGTATACAAGGAGGGGGTGGAGAAGCCTGCTCTCTGTATACAAGGAGGGGGTGGAGAAGCCTGCTCTCTGTATACAAGGAGGGGGTGGAGAAGCCTGCTCTCTGTATACAAGGAGGGGGTGGAGAAGCCTGCTCTCTGTATACAAGGAGGGGGTGGAGAAGCCTGCTCTCTGTATACAAGGAGGGGGTGGAGAAGCCTGCTCTCTGTATACAAGGAGGGGGTGGAGAAGCCTGCTCTCTGTATACAAGGAGGGGGTGGAGAAGCCTGCTCTCTGTATACAAGGAGGGGGTGGAGAAGCCTGCTCTCTGTATACAAGGAGGGGGTGGAGAAGCCTGCTCTCTGTATACAAGGAGGGGGTGGAGAAGCCTGCTCTCTGTATACAAGGAGGGGGTGGAGAAGCCTGCTCTCTGTATACAAGGAGGGGGTGGAGAAGCCTGCTCTCTGTATACAAGGAGGGGGTGGAGAAGCCTGCTCTCTGTATACAAGGAGGGGGTGGAGAAGCCTGCTCTCTGTATACAAGGAGGGGGTGGAGAAGCCTGCTCTCTGTATACAAGGAGGGGGTGGAGAAGCCTGCTCTCTGTATACAAGGAGGGGGTGGAGAAGCCTGCTCTCTGTATACAAGGAGGGGGTGGAGAAGCCTGCCTCTGTATACAGAGGAGGGG